>NC_134580.1:100733924-101088924 GCF_037038515.1 Microtus pennsylvanicus | reverse complement strand
TTTCTGAGAAACCACCATAATGATTTCCAAAGTGACTGTACAAGTTTTCACTCCCACCAGCAGTGAAGTAGTGCTCGCTTCGCCTCACATTCTCTCCAACATAAGCTGTCCTCAGTATTTTTTATCTTAGCCATTTTGACAGATGTAAGATCTCATCTCAGAGGTGTTTTGATTTGCATTTCCCTGATGATTAAGGATGTTGAGCAATTCCTTAAATATCTTTTGGACATTTGAGATTCTTCTGCTGAGAATTTCCTGTTTAGCTCTGTACCCCATTTTTAATTGGATTATTTTGTATTTTGATGTCTTTTTCTTGAGTTCTTTATATATTTTGGAGATCAGTCCTCTGTCCAATGTGGTGTTGGTAAAGAACTTTTCCCATTCTGTAGGCTGTTGTTTTGACTTATTTACTCTGACCTTTGCCTTAAAGAAACTTTTAGTTTCAGGAGGTCTCATTTATTAATTGTTGCTCTCAGTGTCTATGCTACTGGTATTATATTTAGGAAGTGGTTTCCTGTGGAAAACATTTAAAACTATTTCCCATTTTCTCTTATATCAGGTTCAATATAACTGGATTTATGTTGAGGTCATTGATCCATCTGGACTTGAGTTTTGTGCATGGTGATGAATATGAATCTCCTTGCAATCTTCTACATATTGACATCCAGTTATGCCAGCACCATTTATTAAAGATGCTTTCCTTTTTCCATTGTACCATTTTGGCTTCTTTGTCAAAAATCAGATGTTCATATGCGTGTGGATTAATGTCAGGGTGTTCAATTTGATTCCATTGGTTCACATGTCTTTTTTATGCCAATACTAAGCTTGTTTTATTACTATAGCTCTATAGTAGAGTTTGAAGTCAGGAATGGTGATACTTCTGGGAGTTCCTTTATTGTACAGGATTGTTTTGGCTACTCTGGGTTTTCTGTTTTATCATATGAAGTTGAGTATTGTTCGTCAAAGATCTGTGTAGAATTGTGTTGGGATTTTGGTGGGGGTTGAATTGAATCTGTAGATTGCTTTTGGTAAGAATGCCATTTTTATTATGTTGATCCTACCTCTCCAAGAGCATGGGAGATCTTTTCATTTTCTGATATTTTCTTCAATTTCTTTCTTTATAAAGTTAAAGTTCTTGTCATACAGGTCTTTCACTTATTTGGTTAGAGTTACCCCAAGATGTTGTATATTTATGGCTATTGTAAAGGGAGATGTTTCTCTGATTGCTTTCTCGGCAATGAGGATTTTGCCTGCATGTACATATGTGCACTGCATGTATGTCTGCTGACCATGAGGTCATAAGGGGTTTTGGAACTGGAGTTACAGATGGTTGTGAACCACTAGGTTTGTGCTGAGAATCAAGCCTAGGTCTTCAGCAAGCATAACAAGTTGACTGTTTTTTTTAATCACTAAGCCATCTATCTCTCCAGCCCTCACAGATATTTCACGGACCAGTTAGAAAATAAAGAAATTGATTTGAAGTGAGAATTATGACGATACACACACCAATAAAGAAGATGTGACTGAATCAGACTAAAGTTCAAGCTCCAAAAGTTTCGTATATATAATCATAAAAAATCTATACACATATATAGATAAGTAATTTTTAAAAAATCTATAATTTTACCAGTGAAATCACAAGTGTGAGTTTAAAAAATGTTAGCAACACAATCATTCATCTAATTAAATTACATACAAAACCCCTCACACATAAAAATAGTTGCTCTTATTAAAGGGAGAAAAGTGATCGGTTCACCTTCCTCCCCACCTCCACCTGAGCCATCCAGCAGCTCTCTGAGACTGGGAGGGCTCAGTCTGAAACCAAACAGAAAGCTTCACTATATAGCAGTATAATATTGTGATGAATTAGCCAACTTTATTCATCTCCATGATCCCAGTTATCTTACGAACCAACCAAGTTCCCTTATCTGGGTAGTAGGCATCCATCGCTTATAAAAGGATTCATCCCACACCTGGCTTGTGCCTTCAAAAGGGTTCAGGTTGGTTTGGTCTGCCTGATTAGTGTCAGACTATACTGCAGCAACACACAATCAGAACCATCAGTGGCTTTGTATAAGACAACTTGTTTGGGCTTGGCCTCTCCATCTTCTAGCAACATCATCAAGAACATATCACCAAAGGTCAACAAGGTAGAAGAAAGGATGAGTAACTGACACTTTTAAATTCTCAGCTTATGCTTCAGACTGTTAGAGCTGTCTCAGCAAGTACCGAAGGCTCGTTGACTCAAACAGTAGAGACGGAATGCACATGGTTCTAGAAGCTGGACAGTCCAGATCAGTGTGTTCGCAGATTCAGTTTCTGCTGAGGCCTCCCTCTCTCTTTGGCTTGCAGATGGCCGTCCTGTCTCCTGTTCTCATTGGTCCTTTCTCTGTGTGTATATACCTCAGTGTTTCTCCCTCTTCGTATAATGGCATCAGAAATATTGGACTAGAACCCCACCATTACAACCTCATTTAACCTTAATCTCCTCTTCAAAGGACTAATCTCCAAATATGGTTCTATTAAGAGCTAAGACTTCAACTTCAGAGGATGCAATTCAGTCCATAACATCTTGACATCCTGTTGAAATTTTACTGACTACAACAAACCACCTAACTTATAAGAGGATCTAAAACTCTTCATCTCCATGTGTACCTGGAAGGAGAGAAGAATCAGGCATGGGCAGCCACTTGCCATCTCAGCCTCAAAAGATAAGAAGACTGAGAATAGTAGGTAATCGAGCACACACAGGCTCCCCGCACCCCGATCCTACAGTGAGTGACAGGAAGGCAGAACAAAGGAAGATAATGGGAAAAACAGCGAACAGCATTCATCTGGAGTCACTGTGTAGAGAGAGGCACAGCATCCAGGGGTGTACCCACCTGCTTTACCACATTTGGGCGACAGACCCCAGCCCCAGGGAGATAAATAGAAACTGAGTCAGCTATGCAAGTCCACATCCCTCTCCACTGGAGTGGGAGATCCAACAGCTGGTGTTAGGAGCCATGCTTAGTCAATGCTTCCTGTTGGCATCCGGGTAGGATCTATGGCCAGCAGTAACCACCACATGCACACTGTCCATCCCAAAGGTGTTATGTCCACAGTAGGTCATTATCTGTCTACTCCAGCAGGTGACACACACACTTTCCCAACAACTCAGGGAGAAAAAGAACCCTCATCAGCCGTTCTCCTCATCCATGTGGCTGAATGGAACAGCTCAAGATTTCCCCACAGGCCAGAGGGAAAGTAAATTACTCTCATATATTAAGAGGCACCAATCTAACACGTGTTAACTCTAGAAATGCCACAGAGCCACCTACTGGCCATCAGTAAGCAAACAAACGTACTCATCCGAAAACGGCGAATGTGGGGAGCGCAAAAATAAATCAACCCTAATAACTTCATTATAGGAATGTGATGGGAAGTGTCATCTCATTCCCTGCGATATGCGAAAATCTAAGAGACACTGAAAGCCAGGCATGTCTTTAGCAAATGTGTTTAGGGAATTTGAATTGTATCAGTCTAGGAGGCCACCAAGGTTCAGTTCTCTCCATTCTGCATGCTCACATTCTACGCACATAAAACACAGACTCGTTTTATGAAATCTGAAACGGGCAAGTTTAATTAAGGAATCTGAAATCCCTCAGCGTGGCTGACAAATGGTACAGTTGGCGCCCAATTTTCTGCTATTAAGTGACTCTGCGCTACAGCCACGGAGCTTCAGCAACGTGGTGAGGCCTATCCTCCCGAATGGCGGTCGTGATTTCTAACAAAGAGTCCCAGAGACTTGGGGACCAGGTGGGGGTAATAAGAGCCTCGTTCAAGCAGGTGCCCTCAGTAACCGTAATACTGGGTTCAGAAAGTGATCTAAAACATCAAGCAGCCTTGCAGCCAATGAAACCCAATCACGCATGCACACGCACAGAGGCCAGGAATACGACGCTAATGTGGCTTCTGCTTTAAAGTACAAAACCTAGAAAGGACACCCAGGCAAAGAAAGGTGCTAAGAAACACCTTGGGGTCATTTTCACAGCCTATGGTCAGAATTCCAAAGCCCAGCCCAGGACATGATCCAGGCTGCGGTGAAATGCTATATTTGAGCACAGAACGGCTGACCTTCCGTTTAGGGTCAGAAATCGGCTAATCTGTTTCTCAGACTTGTTCCGCAGAAGCTGAGCAGATAGGATGAAATTTAACTGAAAAGATGCCAGACTCCATGTCTTGCAATGGAAATCTTAAAAGATGCTCAGAACACCATGCACCGAGCCCACAGCGCCACCTACAGCTCTCTAGGCGCAACTCATCACCGCCCTGTTCAAAGGCCGCCCCCGAGAGCAGACTTTTTTAAGTTAGTTAGTGGTTATTATGTTTATTTGGGGATGTGTGGGGGAGGAGAACACGGCAAGAAAGAGGCTTCGTCGTTGATTGGTTATATGCCTGATTGATTATATAGTTTGGGGTGTTTGTTTTCAGTTAAGAGCTTCTAAAAACATGTTTATATTTCCTCCAAGACCTATTTCAGGAAGTCGCCGGGGTGTACAATCAATCAGACAGAATCTTCAAGAGCAATTGATATTGAAATACGATGTGTAATGAGTAATCCCTCATCTGCCCTCGCTGAAGTTACCAAACAAGCCCTAGCACATAGAATCCTCAACCTTACAGAAAGTGGAATTGGGTGTGGTCACAGCTGTGGGTGGGCTCGCAAAAGGACTTACCTTTTCTCCAGTTCCTCGAGGTCACCCTCTCCCTCTGTCTTGTCATCTGATTGAGCGTCTAATACTAGGTACAGAGGACGAGGGAAGATCAAAAGAAAGAAAGGGACACGAAGAGAGAACTCCAGCTTTTCAGAACATGTACTGCTAGGCTTTTTATCCTGTCCCTTCACTGCAACCAAACTCTCGCACAGACTCATGAGTTCTACCTAGCTTTATTTGCTCGGAGAAGGGGAAGATCACTGACTCTGACTCAGTCAAAGAAGACTTCCTAAAGACGGGGAAAACGGACTTCAAGTTCAAGTTCAAACGTCGACGGAGAATAATCACACAGCTAATAAGGGATGACTAGCTGTGTACTATGCAAAACAGCACGTACAGAGCCGCACATGCACCAGAGACGCAGTCACTGCCACTCAGTTCTGTGCTGTTCCCTTAGTGTGATTTCGTCTTCCTCATAGCCGTTATCATCACCTGGTCTACGTGTATCTGTACGTTCTCTTTCTCTCTCCCCTCAAAAAGCTAAACAATGCAGGATCTACATTATTCTCGCTGCTCTTATCAATGCCCAGTTCAGGAGCATTGATTAAAAAAAAAAAAAGAAGGAAATAGGCAGGGAAAGAAGGGGGAAATGGGAGGAAACAAAGTGCTCAGTACATCCTCAAGAAAAAAAAAAAAAAACAACGAGAGTTGTGCCAGTAGATGGCCTAGAAGGATGAAGGGATCCCTGATGCTGGACCAGAAGACTGGGCTCATTCCTGTTTCTCCAAAGCTGTTCGAAAGATAGCGATGGTGGCTATGCCAAAGTCGTCAAAGCTTAATTGAATGGGATGGATTTTGAGGGGAAAGATGACTGGACGTGAATCAGTTACTCTATGTCACGTGCTGATGATAGTGATGGGTTACACCACTGAATAACATGCAAATCTAAGGTTAAAGAGATAGACAAATTAATGTGTCAGTCTAGAATATCCTGTGTCTGAAGGTATGGAGGTACCCACAAATTAATGGAGACCTGCCAAAAGGACCCAAAAGCTAACTTGGAGGGCGCACCACTAACTAAACTTTGAAATATTGAATTTTAAATAAAACAATGATAGTGATTGCTTACAACCTATTGGATAGAGTGAAGAGCCATGAGACATTAAAGAAACAGATTAATTAATAGCTGAGAGGGTGAGAGCCAACTAACAAGATGGGAACAGGGGACCATCACTGGGAAGCCATCATAAAGAAGTCACCAAGAACCGAAAAGACTGGTGAACAGAGTCGTGACTGAGGAACTCTAATAGCTCCCAACAAAATATTAATGATAGTGAAAAATAGTTGCTACAGTGAAGAAATATGACAGAAGCCACTTTGACTAAATGTCAGGGTGAAAATCAAGGGAGGAGTTGGCATCACCTGCCTCCCAGTGTGAGCACAGAGTCATCTCTGTGACTTCTAAGAATACACAGCCAGCATCTAGCCAGGTTGGCCTTCAGAATGAAAGACAGTGTTCTAAGCTTTTCTAAACTATGCAAGACAGGGAAACGGTGAGACATTCCTGGTGGCAGGAAGCTAAGGAGACACGACCACTAAGCAGCAGAGTGTGGCTTGGCCAGATCTTATACCAGAATGGCAAACACGACATCAATGGAACAGTTGGGTCTATGGATCTGGAGACTTGTGGGTGGTTGTCTTAAAGCAGAGATCATCAAGAAGTGGAGTATTCTAAAATATTCTATCCTGCTAGTTAAAGGAAATAAGCAAAACAAAAGCTTCAGGAAGCCTTTGGTACCAAGCAGACTCCCTGGTGCCCTCCCTCACCAAGATTATATAAGCACTAAGTGCTGATGGGAGATAATCTCAGACAAGCTGAGCTGCTTGGAAGAAAAGGAGCAGAGAGCGATGGAGCTTCCAGGACATTCCCCAACCTGCTGAGCTGCCTTCAGGCTGTGCACTGAGCCTTGAGTTGTCTTCACCCATGCTGGGGTCGGCTTTTGGTGATACAGCCACCAGAGTTGTTTCTGCTCCTGAAAGTAGCCCGAATAAAATTCGCTGGCTAGATCAGTGATAGCCTTACTTTGGTCTGTCTTTAGGTTCTATCTGGAATAAGAAGACCCTTGTTCATGTCTTCCCAGGAATGGTATCATACAACATGCAGAAGCATGCCAATGTTGTTTATTGTTTGATTTGGAAGACAGTGTGGTAGTTGTTTAGAAAATTGTTCTTCTCAGGAATGCCTAACTGATATGTTTAAAAGGATTGCGGTATCATGTCTGCAGTCTGCCCTAAAATACCTTATTTAAAAAGAGTAATAATAGTAATGACTATGTATAATAACAAGGTCTTATTTTAATTACATAAGGCCATGTTTGAAATTACCTTGCACATGGCCAGTCTGCATCATCAGCTAGTTGTCTCTTCCAAGGAAAAGAAGAAAATGCTAAGGCTGGGTCTGCTCCTCCTTCCAACATCGGAGGTGAAGCCTACATGGTGACCAAGTCCCAGTGTCTGGTTAGCAGTGCGCACAGCACATACTCAGCCACACGCCACTGTAATGATAGCTCTTTCTGAATTCCAAAGCACTTCGGGAACCATAATCTGTCACATTTGCCCCCATAGCACTCCAACAAAACAGGCAATTACCATTATTATTGCTGGTATTTGTACATTATTGTTATGGTTGTCATCATGATGAAATGACAGTCCCGAGACCTCAGCGAAGCACTAAATAAATAATAATTAAGGTGATGGTTTACCTTTGCAGTCAGAGAAGCAAAAGTGTATTTACACACATACAAACCACACACCCTGCTGTTCTCTGGACCACAGAAGCCTCTCTCGTGATCAAAGGAAAACCCTCGCATTCTGTACACATACACAGTTCAGAAGGAGACCATCCAGACCCTCATTCCAAAGCGTAGGCTATGTGACCTTCGAGAGATCATTTTTCTAGTTTCCACCTCTGTTTGTTCACCCATGCTACCCTTTCTCTGGGATTCTCTTTCAATACAGTACGGCTGTCCAAGGACAACTTCTTGAGCTGCTGTCGGCAAATACAGTTACGGCAACCAGAAAGGTCACAAACAGGAATGTAGACCATTAAGTGGATTTAAACAGTTCTTTCTAGAAGTAACAAGTCTCTGAACCCAAGACATTTCACAGTGGTTTATCAAGAGTGAGCATCAAAAAGAGACAAAGGATTTAGTAACTCTGAACAGTTGGTATTTATCCTATCCAGGGCTTCCCTGATCTAGTTACAGAACTCAAACTAACAGTTGGATTTTCTGTGTAAAGAATTTCTCCCCTGCGGAGCGCCACAGGCATTCAGACAGGCTTGGACTCTTAACTCCTGCTCTGATGATCACTATGGGATCTTACTCAAAATTCACTGCCCCTCTAACCTTGCTCTCTCCTTTTAAACTGCATATAATGATAGCAGCTCTGGGCTGACATATGCAGAAGCCAACCCCATCTATTTTATAGTCAGGGAAAGCTATTGCTCACAAACCAAAGTGCACAGCTGGTTTTAACCCGGGGACGGCAATGATCAGATTGGTGTTAGGGACTTAATTTTTCATTGTGTTCCTGTTTATGCAATTAGATGGTTCTTACAAAACAGTACTCAAGATTTCCTGATGGTTGTAGCTTTGTTCCTACTGGGGTTCTCTGACTTCCCCTCTGGTGCCAGGCCAGGGAGTGAGCAAACACAGCTATGGATTCATCATCATGTCTGATCAGAAATGACATACCTGTCCTGTGAACCCCAGACTACAGTATGTAGTGACCAAGGGCACAGTAACAACCTATCAGAAACACCAAATACCTATTAAAACTTAGGAGGACAGCCAGACATGGTGGCATATGCACTAGACATGGTCACACATGCCTGTAATTACACCACCCCAAGTTATGAAGCATGAGGATTGCAAGTTTGAAGTCAGCTCAGGGTAAGTAGAGACATCCTGCCTTTAAAAAAATGAATGCTTTTATAACAACAAATTATAAAGAGGGGAATATTATTTATCCTTCAGAGATGCCACTATGGGACCAGTCAGAATGCTCAGCAGGTAAAGCCACTTGCTACCAAGTTTGATGACCCGAGTCTATTCTCTGGGACCCAGATGGTGGAAGGAAAGAATCAACTCTGGAAGTCTTTCTTCCGGTCTCCACTTGTGCATACACACACACATACACACACACGCGCATGCACAATCAAACAATAAATAAATGCAAACAGTCAAAGAGTCAATGTTATAAAAGACAGAGAAATGTAGATGGAGTGCAGGCTGCGTCCTGCCACCCGGCTAGCTTTACACCCGAAGTAACAACACACAAACTGTATTCTTTTAAACACTGCTTGGCCCATTAGCTCTAGCCTCTTACTTGCTAATTCTCACATCTTAATTAACCCATTTCTAATAATGAGTGTAGCACCACAAGATGGTGGCTTACCAGAAAGGATCTTAACCTGCGCCCATCTTGGAGAGGAGAGCTATAGCATCTGCCTCATTGCCTTCTTTCTCCCAGCATTCTGTTCGGTCTACTCCGCCTATCTAAATTCTGCCCTATCAAAAGCCAAGGCAGTTTCTTTATTAACCAATGAAAGTAACACATAGACAGATGACCCTCCTCCATCAGAGAAAGGCTATGGAAAAGTTGCAGATGAAATGATGAAGCAATAGCTCTTGGACATGTAAGTGTGTAACCTGGACATGTAAGTGTGTAACTGGAGTCTGAACTACAGTAGGGCTATGAAGGACATCCTTAATCAGCTTATAAATCAGAATATGGACAATAGATCAAATAAGTTGCTAATCTGTGAGGTTGATAACCACATTGTGTTCATACAAAAGAACATCCCTAATTAGTATTTTAGGAGTCCTGGTGTTAAAGTTTAATTATGCAAAACAATGTATATAAACATACATAACTATAAGTTTATAGAGAAATAGGAAGAAAGACAACTTACAGGGAGTGGAGGGATCCCTAAGTGCGTTAAGTCCTAAGTCAATGTGTGCTGTCAACATTGGTACAGTCACGTCAAGAACTCAGGGGGAAATGGCAAATCCGTCCCTTCTGTTTCATGTGTGGCTGTTGGCAGTCTATACAAACACTGCTCGCCGTACCATTCTCCCCAGTGGATGCTTAGCCTGACCTGTTCAGTGTGTGGATGCTGACAATGTGTGCAAAAAATGCCCGCCATGACTTTCTCCTTCCTGGATGTTTACAGCCTGAAGACTGCTCGTACTAAGATCAGCTGAACCAGCCTCCTCGATACAGCTGTGTACCATGAGCCCTGCTCCTAGTTCAGCTGTGTTCAATAACCCTGCTCCTTGTTGAGCTGCGTTCAATAACCCCGCCTCTCTGTTCAGCACTATAAAATGAACACTCTGCGCTACCTGAATGCTTAGTTTTCTCCAGTGGTGAGCCCACAACCACCCAATCCAGGCTTTGTGTCCTTGGATTTATCTGTGTTTGTCTTTTCTTCATCCCTCACCAACCCAGGCTGGTCCAAGTCTCTGGAGCCGTACTGTACACAACATTAAATGAAATGTTCTAATAGGTGAATCCGAGTAAAGTCTGTCTAGTCGATCATTGTGCTATTTCATGTTTACAGTTTTCTGTGACTTTCAGATGCTGGAAGAGGAGGAAGGGAAGGGAGTCACGTCTCCACCAGAGGTCTGGAAAGGCCAATGGATACAAAAGCATCAGATACGTCCTTGGATCTCACGTTGCTTCTGCCACTGCTTTGCAATGCTGTTAACAACGACAATATCATTTGCATAAACATCTAATGTTTTACAATGTCTCATGAAATTCATACACTATTTTACATGCCTTACATGTATTAACATAATTCAGTAATAGTTCGTACACTTATCCCATTTGATATCTTGACCTCGGGTTTATGATGAGAAGATAGTATATGAGTAAGTCAATAGCAAAGGGCCTCACCCAGCTGTGATGGGGTGTCATGGCTCTAAGACTCACTGCTGGCTCCTTCTGCTTTGTGTTGCATCCTCCTTCCACCCCAGGTGACTTCCAAGCCTGGGAGAGCACCAGCTCACCATAAGAGCTTTTAGAAGCACAGGTCCCCAAGCCCTACCTCCTGCATACAGAACTGACATGGAAAAGTGCAGCTCATAGCTCTCCTCACAGCGGACGGTTTCCTCATCAGCATCTTTCAAAGACACTCAAGAGCAAGGAGGTGCTGGCCCTACCAGCAGACCCAAGCCATGTGGAAGGCAGCAGCCTGCTCACATTACACAGGTTTGATCGAGTCAAGCTAGACAGACCCTCCTGGTGAATGTCTGGGAAGCTGGGTTTTGAGAAGCTTGATTGGATGTACTACCAAGTTTAGAACCATGCTATGGAGTCACCCAGCTTTCGCACCCAACGGTGGCAGAGAAGGCTTTACCACTGGAGGGGAATGGGGGCATTAGGGGGGCTTTGTCCTCCAAATGCCTAAAATATGGTGGAGACAATCAATGTGGCTTAAGAAAACACAAAATGGATTCCATGCATTGTTTTGTTTTTGCGAGCCTTTTATTCTAATTTTTTTGGTTTGGTATTTTATTGTCTTATTGGTCTTTTGGTTTTTGATTTTGATTTTGGTATTTGGTTTTGTTTTGTTTTGAATAAGGAGAAAGAATAAAGTTAGATGGGTAGGGTGGATCTTGGAGGAGTTTGGAAAGGGAAAAGAATATGATCAAAATATATTATATGAAATAAAATTAATATTTTTTGGAAAGAAAGCTTTAAAGCCATCACTTTTGATGAATTGCTCATCAGCATTGAGAGCGGCTCCTCACAGATAAAATCACAAGACGAGGCCAAAGCTGATGCTCTGTGGAGAATGGATAAACTTGGACAGGCAGTTCTGGGGACATTCACACAGGCAGCAAACACATGTTGAATGAGGCTTCAGGGCGAAATGTTATCAAACCCAAGGAGAACTGAGAATAGGCCTGGGGGATGCTCTAGTTAACTATGTGAGCTTGTGCATACATATACACACGTGTGTACACACACACACATGAACTGACAACCACAGCTTACAAAGGCCCCTCAGCCTTAGCTTCCTTCTGTTTAATATGACAGTAAACAGCACAGATTTCTGCAAGATTCTTAAACTGAACGAAATTAAAGGTTTGTTCTCTGTTAGACTGGAAGTGGCATAATTTCCAGTTCTAGAAATGTCTCCCTCTAGCCTCACATTCTCACTACTGCCTGCCCTCTGAAATAAACGAGCTAACAAGGAAGGTACTTGTGTGTACTTTACGCCTGTCAAAGTCATCCCAGAGGAAAGACAGCGCCTTTGGCACACAGAGAAGAGTGGAGAATGCTCACTTGGCTCTGACCTGCCCTTGTCACTTCCTAGTTACATGACCTGGGCAAGTTATTTGCTTTCAGCCCAGGATCCTCCCTAAAACACAGGCTCTCCCTTACTGAAGTCCTGAGGATATGATAAGAAATTGGATGCAAAGCTCCTGACCAGCTGTGTGCTCCAGAGCACTTGACCATCCATCATGGGATCAAGACTAAGCAAGCACTGCTTCAGAAGAAATAGCATTACCTTCTTCCTAGCACCAACAGCACTCAACCAAAGCAGTCCTATTAACAAATTAGTGTTGTTCTCTCTATTGTCCTACATACAACCCTAGCCTACTGATTTAGCATCTTGTTTCCCAAACATCATATCTCATAGAAGAAAATTAGACATCGGTGTTAGTCAGGTTGCCATCAATGCCTTATACATATGGTGGATGAGGCTGCAGAGAGTGAAGACCCTGCACATCTGTGTGGTGGATGAGGCTGCAGTGAGAGAAGACCCTGCACATCTGTGTGGTGGATGAGGCTGCAGTGAGTGAAGACCCTGCACATCTGTGTGGTGGATGAGGCTGCAGAGAGTGAAGACCCTGCACATCTGTGTGGTGGATGAGGCTGCAGTGAGAGAAGACAGCCCTGCACATCTGTATGGTGGATGAGGCTGCAGTGAGTGAAGACCCTGCACATCTGTATGGTGGATGAGGCTGCAGTGAGAGAAGACAGCCCTGCACATCTGTATGGTGGATGAGGCTGCAGTGAGAGAAGACGGCCCTGCACATCTGTGTGGTGGATGAGGCTGCAGTGAGTGAAGACCCTGCACATCTGTATGGTGGATGAGGCTGCAGTGAGAGAAGACAGCCCTGCACATCTGTATGGTGGATGAGGCTGCAGTGAGAGAAGACAGCCCTGCACATCTGTATGGTGGATGAGGCTGCAGTGAGAGAAGACAGCCCTGCACATCTGTATGGTGGATGAGGCTGCAGTGAGAGAAGACAGCCCTGCACATCTGTATGGTGGATGAGGCTGCTGTGAGCAAAGACGGCCCTGCACATCTGTGTGGTGGATGAGGCTGCAGTGAGAGAAGACAGCCCTGCACATCTGTATGGTGGATGAGGCTGCTGTGAGCAAAGACGGCCCTGCACATCTGTGTGGTGGATGAGGCTGCAGTGAGAGAAGACAGCCCTGCACATCTGTGTGGTGGATGAGGCTGCAGTGAGAGAAGACAGCCCTGCACATCTGTGTGGTGGATGAGGCTGCAGTGAGAGAAGACAGCCCTGCACATCTGTATGGTGGATGAGGCTGCTGTGAGCAAAGACGGCCCTGCACATCTGTATGGTGGATGAGGCTGCTGTGAGCAAAGACGGCCCTGCACATCTGTATGGTGGATGAGGCTGCAGTGAGAGAAGACAGCCCTGCACATCTGTATGGTGGATGAGGCTGCTGTGAGCAAAGACGGCCCTGCACATCTGTGTGGTGGATGAGGCTGCAGTGAGCGAAGATGGCCCTGCACATCTGTGTGGTGGATGAGGCTGCAGTGAGTGAAGACCCTGCACATCTGTGTGGTGGATGAGGCTGCTGTGAGCAAAGACGGCCCTGCACATCTGTATGGTGGATGAGGCTGCTGTGAGCAAAGACGGCCCTGCACATCTGTATGGTGGATGAGGCTGCTGTGAGCAAAGACGGCCCTGCACATCTGTATGGTGGATGAGGCTGCAGTGAGCGAAGATGGCCCTGCACATCTGTATGGTGGTAACCGCTAGCCTCTGCATCACCTCACGTACACACTCCTTTGTGTAAGGACTGTTTCCTGAGTTCTCTGAACAGGAATCACGATGAGCAGTACTTTGAGGATGATGCCCTGAGGATGGAGACAAGGACATCTTTCTTGCCTATGATTAGCTCTTGGAGGGAGTCCTAATCAATAAATGGGAGCTTGCTGCACAGAAGGGATGGAGCATCCTGACAGAAGAAGGTAAAGAAATAAAAGCATTCTGCAAATCTAGAGAGATGGGTCCTCTAGAGTTATAGGGAGGGAGGACTGGGGAGATGGGCTGGAGTCTCCGGTGACTAAAGGTTAGGTTCCTGTGTGCAACACTCACAGTAATGTCCGTCAATCAAGCAGGTAAGATACAGCTTGGCACACCTTGTATCTAGTCAATCAAGCATTTCTAGGAAGATTTCATGAAGGCAGATCAGGAAGAAAAATGGCCAAGCAGATTTCTGAAGCAGGCCCTCCAGTTTCTGGCAGGTAACACTCACTGTTGGACAACAGGAAAAAGCCAAGAGGGTGCTCACCTTTCGTCCTCCTCCATATAGCATTACATCACTGGCTTCCGTCTGAGTTACCTGAGAAGCTCCAGAAGCTGACAGGACCCATACAGTCCATAACTGCAGAATGTGTGGAGGAATGAGCACAGCTAACTGAGCAGGCAGGCCATCACAGCCTCCTATCCTCGTAACACCAGCTCTCATTGAAGACGAGGACCATTCTCGAGTCTTACAACCTCATTCAAAGCCAACTCAGAACCCTCTCCCAGGAACAGATCCACAATGGCTTAAGGAAATGACAGATCATCTGAGCTACAGCCAACTCTGATCGGCACATGAAGAGAACATACAGGAGAGAGAAGTCAGGAGGAAAACAGCTTTCCCACCCACTCCCCCAACCTTCTCTTCATCACCTGGAACGCTACACAAATATACCCAGCTTCATTCAGAATGCTAGGGCATCCACATCAGGCTAGACAGTGGAAGGTCCAGGCCATCTCCTAGGCCTTAAAATAGCCAGAACCACTGGGACCGGAGTTTCTGCAGCTCCACAACTTTCTAAAAAACAACAGTTTCCAGAGCCCTCAAACTTTCTCTCCAGAGCTAAACTGTACATATCTCTGGCTTTTCAGACCACACATGGGCTTTCTTATCCTTCCCTGGCTGTGTCCTCATAGAGGAAGTACACCTGAGTCATCGCATAAGTAAGACCATGTTCTAAGATACTTTTATTTAAAGAACGGATAGTAGGCTGTGTTTGCCCACAGATCATAATTTCACAACCACCACAGTATTGAATTCTTGTGCTGAAGCTATCTACACAGTGGTTTCTGCAGTCCTGGTGCTATGACACCTAGCCCGAATATCTGTGAACACCTACTCCTGGTGCCACGACCTTAGCTCAAGCCCTATTCATCTTGAAGTTACTTGGCCCTTGCTATGACTATGACTGCCTCTCTCTCTCTCTCTCTCTCTCTCTCTCTCTCTCTCTCTCTCTCCCTCCCTCCCTCCCTCCCTCCCTCCCTCTCTCTCTCTCTCTCTCTCTCTCTCTCTCTCTCTCTCTCTCTCTCTCTCACACACACACACACACACACACACTCAACTTCCCTCTAGCCAACACTCACTTGTGCTTTACCATCTCTTGTCACTCCTACATTCTCTCAGCATCACCGCCTTGCTTTGGGTTTCCCTAGTGTCAGTTAGGTCCCAGTAAGGAGCAAATAAGGAGTCTTGTGGATCAGTTCAAGATGGGCCAAGGCACCATGGCAGAGTCAGATGTAGGTGAGGCCCAGGCAAAGGCACAATTCTGCTACTCAGGGTTTGGAGTTACGTACTGTTTCTGACATCCAGCCCAGCAGAAGCCAGGAAGCAGGTACCAGAACCCACAGCAGGGCTTTGTCAACAACTGAAGCTGAAGGACCTGGTTTGTACATTTTCCATTTGTTTCTTTCTTAGATTATGACTTCTTATAAAATATAATAAAAATGATTAGAAATGTGATATTGGAAAACACACTAAATAATGCTCCTGAAATAATTAGATTCAACAGGTAAAAAATCTTTATAAACCTTCTATAAAACCTCATAAATTTATAGTCTTAATTTTTATTTTTATCTCATTGTGAAGTCAAGACAGCCTGCAAGGGAATAAAGGGACAACTTACTCTCCCTCTCCCCCATCCCACCATCTCCTTTTGTCATCAGCCAGTGGTCAAACTCTACCAGAAAATAGACACAAGGAGAGACAATGGATATAGATCACATTTGATGGGCTCCTGGGGCAGAGGGGAGAGAGAGAGTGAGGGCACACATGGGAGCAAGCATGTGTGCATGTGGGTCACAGCATGCATGAATAAGAGCACACATGGGAGCAAGCATGTGTGCCACAGCATGCATGAATAAGAGCACACATGGAAGCAAGCATGTGTGCACAGATTGTATGAGTGAGAATACACATGGAAGCAAGCATGTGTGCACAGATTGTATGAGTGAGAATACACATGGGAGCAAGCATGTGTGCACAGATTGCATGCATGAGAGTACACATGGAAGCAAGCATGTGTGCATGTGCACCACAGCATGCACAAGGGAGAGTGTGTGTGGGAGCAAGCAGACGTGAATGTGTACCACAGTAAGCACTAGAGAAGTGCACATGAGAGCAAACATGTGTGCCTGTGTGTCAAAGCATGCATGAATAGGAGTACATATGGAACAAGCATGTTGCCACCGTATGTGTGAGCATACATATGGGAGCAAGCAGATGTAGATGTGAGCCACAGTATGCTCGAGGGAAAGTACACATGGGAGCAAGCATGTGTGCATGTGTGCCACAGCATGCATGAATAAGAGCACATACGGGAACAAGCATGTGAGCCACAGTATGCATGAATAAGAGCACATACGGGAACAAGCATGTGAGCCACAGTATGCATGAATAAGAGCACATACGGGAACAAGCATGTGAGCCACAGTATGCATGAATAAGAGCACATACGGGAACAAGCATGTGTGCCACAGTATGCATGAATAAGAGCACATACGGAAACAAGCATGTGTGCATGAGTGACAGTACATATGAAAGCAAGCGCATGTGTGCCACAGCATGCACATGCATGTCAGAAGAGAAGTTGAAGGAATACGCCGAGGTGACTCAGAGGGTGAAGGTGCTTGCTGACAAGCTTGCTCACCTGAGTTTGAGCTCCAGGACCCACATGGCAGACAGAGAAAGCTGATGTATGCAAACTGTCCTCTGACCCCCATATGTGTGCTGCGGCACTCGCACCCACACACAGAGAAACATGGAAGTAAACATAAGTGTAGTCAATATTGGAATAGAAAATTGTGTCTCCATCTCCTCTTCTCTCAGCCTCGTGGGATCTTTCCATCTACTGCCTAGCACTGGCCTTAAATTGCTCCATCGTGTGGACAGGCGCTTTCCTTAGCTACTTGGCAGTCAAGCAAACAGACAGAACTAACGTTTATTAACCTAATCAGAAAGCCTCATCTCACCCAAACAATTTCTCTTATATCTTCCTGCCTGGAGATAATCAGAATAAGTCTATGTTGAGTTAGAGCCCTATGGTCTCTGGGCATAAAGGAGAAAATCAGATCAGAGAGTTGGGAATGCAGCTCAGATTGGCAGAGTGTTTACCTGACATGCACAAGGCCCTGGATTCAATTCCCAGAACTACAGGGGGAAAAAAATTAATTAAATCAGTTCAGAGCTCTCCAATACATTTTTTTTCTCCAATACATTTTTAATAACATGAACTGCTTTTACATATTGAATTACAAAAGCCACCTTCCTCAAAAAGAACAATAATTTGTTTTGACATTTATTTTAAGATTATAATTCAATCACATCATTTCTCCCTTCCCTTTGCTCTTTCCAAAGCCTCCCATACACCCCTCGCCACTCTCCTTCAAATTCATGGCCGCTTTTCTCAGGAATTGTTATTGCATGCACAGATGTACATGTTTACACATACATACTCATAAATATAACCTGTTTAGTCTGAACCAAATTTGTAATATTGAGCTTAAGAAGAGACACCTGCCTGCTGTTTGCTGCCATTACTTGATGTTGGATAAACTGATCACTTTTATTCCTTTTGTCTCTGTTCTTTATATTTTCTACAAAATCTAAATATGAGGGAAACTTTCACATGAATTATACAAAAGAAAGAAATCTAAACCTCAAACCTTGGCCTGAAACTTAAGTCCAGTCTCCTCCCTATATCTCTAAACGATGACCTAGTTCCATCAATACCTTCATACTGTAGGACAATGGTCTGTACCCTGTCACTTGTATTTTAAATAAACACTGATTGGCCAGTAGCCAGGCAGGGAGTATAGGCAGGGTGACCAGGCATGAAATAGAGGCAGGGCAATGAGAATTCTGGGAAGAGGGAAGTTTCAATCTGCAGCCATCACCCAGACTCAGAGGAAGCAAGATGTGAACTGCCTCGCCAAAAAAGGTGCCAAGTCACATGGCTAACACAGACAAGAATTATAGGCCAATATAAGCTATAAGAGTTAATGTAATGCCTGAGATAACAGGCCATTCAGTTTATGATTAATGTAGACATCTGTGTATTTCTTTGGAACTTAATGACTGTGGGACCTGGTGGGACAGAAACCTCTGTCAACAACTTCATGTACCACTTTCCCAAGGCTGAGAGGAGCCAGATTCTATTTCCAGAACCTATACCATGGCTCATAATCATCTGTAACTCCAGATAAAGGAATCATAAGGAAGAATCTCTGAAGGCAAAGGTAACAAGAGGTAAAAAGATTCCCTAGCTCAGTAGTCCCAAGCCTGTCACTTCTGGGTTCTGAGGAAATGTGTATAAGGCTTATGTCTACCAGCAGAACCTGTAACTTCATCCCACACAAAGACACTGCTCTTCCAGAAACCTGCACCCCTACCACATGGCAAGCCTCACTCTCCTCTTCCTGACCCCTGCTCCTAATTTAAAGACAATTCCAAACATGCCCTCTCCTTTGACCAGCCCCAGACTTGTAAATGAAGTGGAAAGGTTTCAAATGCTAAGCTTGTCTAGAATTGAGCACAGCTGCTCTCCTCCAGCTTGGAAAACTTAAAGCTGGAGACAAAAGTGTGGACCAAGTAGGTCGTGGTTCCTGCAGCAGCGGCAGTAAATTACTCTTGTATACATGATCTCTGAAGCAGTTCCCTGCTTGGAGGATTTGTTCAGAAGGCAGTAGCATAAGCAGACCCAGAAGGTTGTGTGAAGTCTGCAAAAGATTTCACATTTCCTCCACCAAGAGGCTTAGCCCGTACGAGGAATCATGCCCCATTCTTACTAGCATTTCTTCCCACATCCAGAGAGTCAATCCCTTCTGAATTATTCCCAGGTCTTCCTGGAGCCTGTCGTGAGAATGTTACAGAGTGAACACACAACCCAAATCCTGTGCAAGATATGGCACAGGGATTCCAGGGGAGCACAGGTCTTCTCAGCTAGAGACCTTAAAGGACAATGTCTTCTCTGATTGTTTTCTGCGCACCACATGAAGGCTATTGGCCAGCCCGATATGAGCACCATGGGCAGCAAGGCTTGGCCATCCTGGCAGCAGAATGAGGAAGTAGTTCTAGGCTACTGTCCAACCAGGGATATCCTGGAGAACGAAAGGACTGCCACTGATGTCTGAACCAGCACGGGTGTTCAGCAGGAAAGTGACTGGCATGGTCAGCTCCAGGGAAAGCCTTCCACTTCCATCAGCTTAGCTTAGCTTCCTGCTAGCGTGGGGTTCCACTCTCCCCCAGAATCAAAAGGAAACTGTTCTCCCAAATCAAGCCATGTCTAATTCAGCCAGCTCTCTGGCATCCCAGGAAAGATGCTGTCACCAAGGCTACAAAAATGAGAGCAGACTCCTTATCACTCTGGTTCCTCACTGCATACCCCAAGCTGAACTAGTCCTTAGCCGTTAGTAGGTGTTGAATGAATATTTGTTGAATGAATAAATGTCTGAATGGGGTTTCTAGAGTCATAAGGAGAACTCCAGGCACCCAGAGAGACTTAGTAACAAATAAAAAGGGTTTCATTTCTAAAGTGTTATAAAAATCTAACACATTTATGAATATGAAATACACATGCCCTTAAAATTCTAGACTGACTGAAACTAAACTTCTATAATCAATTGGTTGGGAGCAAATCATTTGGAGCTACTGCTGGGCTCCAAAGAAACTGGAGCTGTCCCCAGTGAAAACTCACCACACTTTATCGGGCAAACTGCAGCTGAGCTAAGCCACACCCACTGGCAGTCTTCAAATTCAACATCATTAAGCATGTGTAAGTTCTCTGGGAAACCTGGGTGCCATGAGAGAATTAGGTTAAGAGGAAATTTAGTAGAGGAAATGCCCTGCAGGATAAAGGAGAAGGAAAGTGAAGGGGTAAGGCTGACCTTCAGACTATGGTGTGGTTCGTACCCCCAATGAAAGAGAGAAGAAAGAAAAACCTTAGGTTCGGCCAAGCTGATAGGGCTTCCCGAGCCAAAACTGCCCAGCATAGGACCCTATATCCAAAGGATTAGCAGAGATTAGCAAGCACAGTGCCTGCCACTGGCTGGAAAAGCACAGACTCAGCTCAAACAGTTGAGCACCCAAGGGGAGGCATGTGGACTCTCAGATCTCCACGTTGGCTCCTGCAGCATGAGTTCTAAGCAGCAGTGTGTAGGGCTGTGACAATCTTTGCAAGGCTGTCATGGGATCGTTCTGCTCAGTGGCTCGGGCTCTGTAAAGTAATGCCAGCTGTACAAGGTGGACAACAAGAAAGCCATCCCACCAATACCAGCTTCTTCTCCCAAGTGCCGCAGCTTCCCATTCCTTCTAGGCAAGATATTTTCTCATACAAGTCAATCAATGACAAAGTTTTATTCAGAAAATAGAAGTCTGTTATTTCATTTGACCATCTCCAAAAAAATCAAGCCCATTCTGGGCCGTCCACGTGATAGCTACTCAGAGGTGGAGAGAGGTCACCACATCCAGTAAGAAAAACTCCTTACAGGGCGAGGTTCTGAGTCCTTCGTGTCCTTCATAGTCGATCAGTAACTGCGATTCTGGTCCAGAAGCCATCCAAGGAGAGCAAGCCCTGAGCCATCCTTAACTCATGCCCAGATGGAAGAGTTTCCGCAGAAAGGCTGGACCTCCCCAGTAGCCTCTGGAAGAAACAACACAGAGAGACCATGGAGACAAAAGAGGTAGGGTGGCCTCAGCCAACACCATGTTTACGAGAGGTTACAAGGGATGCTTTCAGCACATAAGGCAAGACGTGTCTACTAAGGTGAAAGGAATCTCATGACTGGAACAATCTGCCTTGAGTCCCAGCTTTGCTCCTTGCTGTGTGAGCCCAGCATGCTGACCCCACTTGGCAGACCCCCATTAAGCAGCTGCTGCCCCAAACTCTACTGTCTCCTTGCTTTACCTCATGACTTCAAAGCAGGGCAGAGTCTCTCAACCTCACTGACACTTAAGACCTGGTGGCTCCTTATCACAGGGGTTGGCCCAGCACACCTCTTCTCACTAGCTGCCAACAGCATCCTTCTAGTTATGACAACCAAAACTGTCTCCAAATACTGTGAAATGTTTCCAAAATCATCCTAGACTGAGGATCACTGGTGTAGATATCCTGCCTTACCAATCTCATGTGTGTCTGGAGAAGTCAAAGAGTATTTACTTTGAGCGAAGAGGAAGGGTTATTAATTTGTGGTAGTCTTCTCATTGAGCACCTCCCATTCTCAGCCTCTGCGTGATTATCTCCTTAATGTTATTTTCATTCCTCAGATAAGAAACCAAACATAGTCTAATCAAGTTGCTCAGCTAGTAAATGGTAGAAACATTATTCAAAAGTAAATCAGAACTGGAGTCTGTCTCTGTTCTCTTAATTACTTTTAATTTTTCTCAAACATAATAAAAAACCAAAGGAAGGGAGTGGATTAGAAAGTATTTGGCGTGTGAAAATGATTTTCATTATACCGCTGTCGTTAGCACTTTTATCTATCTAATTTAGTTAGGAACAAAAAGGGAACTGAGAAGGGAAGACAGAAGATTTGGTTCCTCCCGTGGATGAAGTGAAGGGCAGGCACCCCATTACAAGCGGGAGATACCGCAAACATTCCTCTAGCCTCTCGTTAAGAGTTACTGACAATTCTTGAGAAATGACATCGTGGAGCAGGTCCCATTAGCAAGGCCTGCTTTGCGTAGAAGCTGGAAGGACCCCAGAAACATCCCTCTGCACAGGTACCAGATGAGACACCTACCTCAGCATCATATTCCAATACAGGAACGGCATCAGGTCAGCCTTCATGAGGTACATAGAAAGTCGTTCTTTACTCTGATCAAAGGGGAAGGTTTCCAGAGGCTCGCCTCTGTAGTCAAACTCGGCAAGAATCACCCGGTTGTAGCCGGTCACCAGTGGACATGAGGTGTAGCCGTCATACTGAAATCATGAGAATGAGTGAGAAGCTCTTTCCATTATGGTAATACATGGAGACTTTATTATTTACTGGGCAACTGCATTTTTTTTTCTTTTGGTGTATATTTCTAGTTTTTTTGTACCATGGAAAATACAAATTATGCAATGAAATACAATACTAAAGACAAAAATTAAAGCCCAAACATGGGATAAACTGATAAGAAAGTGCCAGAATTGTGGAAGAACACTAGCTTCACACAGAAGGGAAAGGGATAAATGAAGCAGTAATTCTTACAGGCATACAAACCTTTTTTGTGGGTTTTTGATTCTTCAAAATCAGAGAAATTGTTCTGTCAAGGATTCCTGACTGGGCAGCTACAAGAGAATGGGAAGGAAGAGCCTCAGGTTTCCATGAAAACTTGTTTGCATATAACATTAATATTAACAAGTTAATGGTGATTCTGCCCCAACCTTTTAGAGCAGTGGTTCTCAGCCTTCCTAATGCTGTGACCCTTTGATACAGTTCCTCGTGCTGTGGCCCTCAACCATAAAATTATTTTTGTTGCTACTTCATAACTGTAATGTCACTACTGTTTCAAGTCATAATGTAAATATCTGTATTTCCCTATGGTATCAGGTGACCCCTGTGAAGGGGTCATTTGACTCCCCCAAGGGGATCAAGAGTCACAGATTCTGCAAGTGTGGTTGAGGCTTGGGAGTCCTTTAACGGCTACTGACAATTCTTGAGAAATGGCACCGTAGAGTAGCTCCCATTAGCAAGGCTTGCTTTGTGAAGATGGTGAATAGAGCATTGTTCTTCCTTTACTTGAAGTTCTGACCATCAGAAAGTACCCCTCAGTTCATCAAAGGCCACAAAGCTGTCACTATTAAGGACCTCTTCCTCTCCAACAGGATAATAAGAGTAACCCTACCCAAACTGTATTCCCCCTACTCCTAGGGGTTGGTGGCTATCAGTTTGGTCTGGTGCCATATTCTATGTCACCTTATAGCCCTGTTAATAAACAGCCTAGATTGGTAGCCTCAGGCATACTTGCTAAAGCAAATACCGGGCTTTCCTCTCTAAGTATTGACTGACTGAAACCTAGGTAGGTAGGTAGGTAGGTAAGTAAGTAGGTAGATAGGTTGGTTTGGTTGGTGGGTAGGTAGGTAGATAGATAGATAGATAGATAGATAGATAGATAGATAGATAGATAGATAGATAGATAGACAGACAGACAGACAGATAGATGAGAGATAGGTAGGTAGATAAATAGATATATGATAGATAGACAGATAGATAGATGATAGGTAGATAGATAGATGTGTCTATAGATGTGTGCATGCGTGTGTGTGTGTGTGTGTGTGTGTGTGTGTGTGTGTGTGTGTGTGATGATACTTTGGACTAAACCTCTGAAACTGTAAGCAAACCCCAATAAAATATTTTCCTTTACAGAGTTGCTGTGGTCATGGTGTCTTTTCAGAGCGATAAAAACCCTAACTGAGACACGAAAGACACAAGCAAGTATTCATGTGCAGTGACAAAGATGAGCATTCGCTGCAGTTCTGTAAAACAGAGGAGCGGAAACAACCCAAGTATAAGCAGGACGTTCCAGTAAGCTCAGGAGCAATCACACAATAAAACATCGTTTGTAAAAAAGCAGATGTAAAAGCAATGGGGATGCTGTTTACACAGCTGAGCAATTCAGACACCATCTAGAGGGATGGTGAGGCTGGAAGGCAGGCTTCACTTGATAACTGGGGTTCAATCTGTCGCTCAGAAGCCCTGGCATAGGCTAAAAGCCAGGCAATCTGAGCCTCTCATAACAGGTATTCCCACCCCAGAGATGCATGTAATGTGGACATACATTAAAAGCATTGTCTGACGCACTATCTATAGTTACCAAGAGAAAAACATGCTAATGACTGAGCAGGCAAAGGTGCTTGTCACCAAGCATGAGTTGCTAGGTTTAATCCCCAGAACCCACATGCTAGATGGGAATAACCAACTCCAAGCTGTCTAAACCCCCATGAGTGCACTCCCCTAAATAATAAATAAATGAATAAACGAACAAACAAATGTAACTACATTTTTTAAAAGATCTTTTTGTGATTAAAAAAAAAACAGCAAGCACCGCTACTGCAACTAAGTGATGAACTCCAACCTTATCTAAGACTAGACAAATTAATTTCACAGGCTACAATGGATGTTTTGACAAAATATGGTTGGATTGCATATGAGATGGTTTTATTATACAATGTTAAATTTCCTGGACATAATAACTGTCCTATACCTATGGAAGAATATGTCCTTTCTAAGAGAAACAGGTTAAAATATTTAAGGCAAAATATCATGATGCCTCAACTACTTCCAAATGACTCATTAAAAAAACATACAAAAGTATAAAGAATAGTAAGTCAAATATGTATTTTTTCAGATATTTGAAATTAAAGAGATAGAAGATAAATATCATTGATAATGAAAAAGACATTCAATAGATCTCATAGTCTTTCTTGGGTTTTTTGTTTTGTTTTGTTTTGGGTTTTTTTTTTTCTTAGTTTTTCAAGACAGAGTTTCTCTGTGTAGCTTGCTATTTAGAACTTGCTCTGTAGATCAGGCTGGCCTCAAACTCACAGAGATCCGCCAGCCTCTGTCTCCCAAGTGTTGAGATTAAAGGCGTGCGCCACCACTGCTCAGCTAGAAAGTCTTTCTTAATGTTTAGAAAAAGGAAGTAACACAACATGCTCCACAGGTGTGTAATTCACACAAAACACTATCGCTCCACCGTCAGGGAGGTCCATGTTTTACGGCATCCACAGAAGACAGCTCCTCTCTGTGGAGGACAGAATCTAAAAGTCAATTCTTCCCATCACTGCTAGTGCAGAACATCTAGGTAGAGAAATTTAGTTTTCCAGGCTGAGGCCTTAATCGTGTACCAATCAGGGCATGCTCCGCTATGCTTGTCTATACAGAACAATTTTCTGGTCTGCAAGCTTTCATTGACTTGCATGCATTTCCTAGAGAAACAAATGCATCCCTGGCTCTCCAGTGGTTTAGGCAGAAGAAAAATAGCCAACCTGCCCAGTATCAAGGACCAAGAGTAGCAGAGATGCAAGCATAGCACTCAGAAAAGGAATAGAATTTAGAGAGCCAGGAAAGGGTCACCCCTTTCAGGTCATCCTTGCCCTGAAAACCGTCTCTGTGACAGGTGAGGACAATTTGGTAATTTGGCAAAGCCCTTAAAAGCTGCTTTCTTCTCCACACAACATCGATGACCTGATTCTGCCTTGGAGAAGACAAAGTCATTTTTAAACCACAAAACAGTTTTTTCTATTACTGAATATAATATTGTTAAAATTATTGCATGAGGAAAGCTTGAGCTACACTTCTGTTCTTGCTTGGATGGAAACCTTGGGGAGACATCAGTTTGAGAGGGGAAGCAGAGCTGGTTTTCCTACCTACTGCAGCAGCCGTCTTGGAGGTGGGAAGGTTGGTGCAGTCCCCAATGCCGAACACATTTGGGTATTTCTTATGCTGCAGAGTCTCTTTGTCCACGTCCACCCAGCCAGCAGAATCTGCCACAGGACTCGTCTTGAGGACATCTGGTGGGCTCATAGGTGGTGTGACGTGAAGCATTTCATACTATACAAAACAAAAACATCCCAATTATCATCTATTCAATGTCTCTATGGCCCACAAGCTCTTCTCTGTCCCCTTCATTTTGTACATCATCATGGCTGCAGGGAACATTGTGCATTAGGGATTATAATGATCCATATGTTCTCCAAGACCTTCTGTGCTACTGTGGAGGATGATGAGAAACTAAACAGCTGTCCTCAAAGGCTGATACAATCTGCCTCTACTGAGCCCATGTCCCTTCAACAGAAGAGATGGGGGAAGCCAGTATTTTGAAATGGAATTCACTAATTTTCTAAAATAATTTGCTGATACTCCCATTTTTTATAAAAATTGAGAAGTGCCATTATTGCCCATCTTTCTTTGACCCTCAACTTAGTACTGACCCAGACTTAGTACTGTCTGGTTTGATTCTTCTGTTATATTCTGAAAGGAGATATTTAGTCTCTGAAACCTGTAAATATCGTGTTAAGAACTGTGTGAGCATCATTCCCAAATAGGCCTCAACTCTCAACATAAAGAAAAGTGCCAGTCACCAGCATAGGAGGACAAACTGAGTGATAAAAGGCCCTGACAACTTGGAGAAGAGGGATCTTGTCTACCTTTAGGTTTATTAAGTAGTGTCAAATACAGGGATAGGTTTTCTTTTCCCAGGCATATAAATGGAGGCTACCCTTGAAGAGCCTTTGCTGAAGCTTTCATTCATTCATCAACTTTGTATTTATGGAATGTTCTTCCACTTTTTGTAGGTCATGTCTTATTCCTTTTATTTTACAATTACATGTCACAACTTCAATGTATGGTCAGGTCTTCTTCAGGACACATTTACTGCAATATTCAAGTCTCATCAGGGTAAAAATGTCAACACATTAAGATCATTTCAACCTTGTGACAGTCAGGAGCCCCTGGTGTCCAGTGCCCTTCACTGGACTCAGCAATCACCGAGAAGCCAGAAATCGAAAAGCTAAATTATATTTATTCAAACTGTCTGTCTGTTAGATGACTACTTAAGCTCAGGAAAGTGTTGCAAATGGTTGGTACTCTTTACCACTATACCCTTGAGGGACCTTTTGCGGGCACGAGTCCCTGACACCAGGTCTGTTTGTCAGTGAGCATGGAGAAACCTGGACCACTTAGCACACTGTTTATAAAGTGTCCAAGACCACTCGGCTTTAGGGAACACTATTTCTTACACGCTGTTCTCAGCCTTAGTTGAACATGAGAATCAGGGAGAAATGTTTGAAACCCAGTCTTCAGCCATCCACTCTCCAGGCCAATTAATCAAAATCTGTGCCATGGGGACCCAGGAATCAGCACATCTGAAACGCTTCCTAGATGATTCCTGTGCTGAGAGCAGTTACTTGAAACTTCCGGTGGCCTTTTTGATATTCCTAAGGCTAAGAGCATAACTGAAATAACTGGGCTGAAATCTTATCACTCAAAGGTGACACAAATATCTCCCTACTTTACAAACTTGGTAAAAGGTAACATCTGCTCATTCATCCAGGTCTCTACCTGCAGCCTCAACTCCCAGACCACAGCTGGAAACCACATAAATATGTGTGTGTGTGTGTGTGTGTGTGTGTGTGTGTGTGTGTGTGTGCGCGCGTGTGCGCGCTCTGGACAGACACTCATGGCTCATTCACTTCCACTTGCATAAAAGTCGCAGTTGTGGCTCACTTGCTTTCCAGAAGGAAAAAAAATAACCGGGAGCAGCAAGTTTAAAAAGTCTAAAGGTGGGAGGACCTTCTACCACTCACAACTTCCTGACAGCCTGGAAAACTGGAAAGCAAAACCAACAACAACAACCACAAAGAAGAGTGGAGATCCTGGTGTAAAACGACAGCTAGCAGCCATACGGCCACCAGTGGGCTCTGGGCACAGGGCTGCGTGAGAGATGTTCAGCGAGGGATCCCGATCTGGAGGAGACCGAACCAGATGAGCAGGGATGAAGTATCACAGCAGACAGCACGGAAGTGCTGGGAAAAGAAAGAAACGTGTCACCAGGACACAGAAGCCAGTTTGAAGAGGCTTCGGACCAAATCTGGGACAACTTGACCATGAAAATAATTATAAAAGTGTTAATTAGTACTAAAGCATTGGAGAAAATGAGCATCTGTGAATTCATGCCAGAAAGTAATTGAAAACTTGCTGATAAAATGGCAAGCACTTACAAGTAAATGTGAATAAAATTCTGGGGTCTAAAAATTCATGTTGTACAGATTCAATGCAATGCTCATCAAAATCCCAGCAAAATTCTTCAAAGACCTCAAAAGAATGGTACTCAACTTCATATGGAAAAGCAAACAACCCAGTATAGCCAAAACAATCCTGTACAATAAAAGAACTTTTGGAAGCATCACAATCCCTGACTTCAAACTCTACTACAGAGCTACAGTACTGAAAACAGCCTGGTATTGGCATAAGAGCAGACAGGAGGACCAATGGAACCAATTAGAAGACCCGGATATCAATCCACACATCTTCGAACACCTAATCTTTGATAAAGAAACAAAAATATACCAAATGAAAAAAAGAAAGCATATTTAACAAGTGGTCCTGGCATAACTGGATATCAACATGTAAAGAATGAAAATAGACCCATATCTATCACCATGCACAAAACTCAAGCCCAAATGGATCAAAGACCTCAACATAAAGCCAGTCACACTGAACCTCATAGAAGTGGGAAGTACACTTGAACACATTGGCACAGAGAACCACTTCCTAAATATAACCCCAGCAGCACAGACACTGAGAGAAACAACTAATAAATGGGACCACCTAAAACTGAAAAGCTTCTGTAAAGCAAAGGACATGGTCAACAAGACAAAACGACAGCCTACAGAATGGAAAAAGATCTTCACTAATTTCACAACAGACAGAGGTTTGATCTCCAAAATATGCAAAGAACTCAAGAAATTGGAACCAAAAGATCACATAATCCAATAAAAAAAATGGAGTACAGACCTAAACAGAGAACTCTCAACAGAAGAATCTAAAATGGCTGAAAGACACTTAAGGAAATGTTCAACATCCTTAGTCATCAGAGAAATGTAAATCAAAACAACTCTGAGATTCCGTCTTACACCTGTAAGAATAGACAAGATCAAAAACACTGATGACAACTTATGCTGGAGAGGTTGTGGGGAAAAGGGAACACTTCTGCATTGTTGGTGGGAATGAAGGGTGGTACAACCCCTTTGGATGTCAGTGTAGCGATATCTCAGAAAATTAGAAAACAACCTTCCTCAATACCCAGTAATACCACTCTTGGGTATATATCCAAAGGATACTCAATCGTGTCACAAGGACATGTGTTCAACTATGTTCACAGCATAGACAGTACCTGGAAACAACCTAAATGCCCCTCGACCAAAGAATGGATAAGGAAAATGTGGTACATTTACATAATGGAGTACTACACAGCAGAAAAAAATAACGACATCTT
Source organism: Microtus pennsylvanicus (assembly GCF_037038515.1). Classification (NCBI taxonomy): domain Eukaryota; kingdom Metazoa; phylum Chordata; class Mammalia; order Rodentia; family Cricetidae; genus Microtus; species Microtus pennsylvanicus. The sequence continues at coordinate 101,059,609 of NC_134580.1, read as the reverse complement.
GAATTTTGCAGGAAAATGGATGGAGCTAGAAAACATTATTTTGAATGAGGTAACCCAGACCCAGAAAGACAATTATCACATGTACTCACTCATAGGTGGTTTTTAAACATAAAGCAAAGAAAGCTTTCCTACAAACCACAATCCCAGAGAACTTAGACAACAATGTAGACATTAAGAGAGACTTACCTAGTTATAATCTAAATGGGAAATAGAAAATAGAAAAAGACAAGATCTCCTGAGTAAATTGGGAGCATGGGGACCTTGGGAGAGGATTGAAGGGGGCGGGGTGAGCAGAGAAAAATGTAGAGCTCAATAAATATCAATAAAAATGTGTTTAAAAAAGGGAAGAACGCTCCAAAAAAGCAAAACAAAACAAAAAACAACGCATATTGTAGTCACCAGAGTGAAAGTGAAGTAGATGAGCATCAACAGTGATTACTAAGTCAGGTGAGACTTCAGAGAGCAGAGTGTACGCATGACCTGAAAACGTCTCTCTAAAGGCTTTCTTGTTAGCGTAGGAGGAAAAGAACAATAACTCAGTGGAGAAACTAGACCGTATCTGAACAGGAGACCAGAGCACACCTCCAATGAGGAGCCTGTATGCTTGCAAGTGCAATTCCCTGGACCACACGGTTACCTGTGCAATGCTCACAAAGCAAAACTTATCGTGGACATGAGAAAGGCTTCTGAGAAAGTTCAGAGGTTATATTGTTCTACAACACAGGAAATAAAGGAAAGCTGTGGAAATGTCCCAGATGAAAGGAGACTAAAGAGACATCAAACTAACTGGACTGGAGATGGATGAAGGCTGTAGAAGCCATTGGGTCAATCAACAAAACTGGATACAGGTAGAAGATAAAACGTCATAGATGTGCCAAATTGACTAAGCTGATTAATTACTGTGACCACAGTTTTTAAAAAGTACCCTTATCTTAGGAAGTTTATCAGAAAAAATCTATAAATAAGGAAAACAATGCTTGATGAACACAACCAATATTTAGGAAAATTGACAGAAACAGAGATTGAGGGGAAACTAAATAATCGAGCTAAAGCAACTGCTGCAAGATCCTGCGTGTGACTCTAGCTAAAAAGCCAAATACAATTTCATTTCTGTCGTTTTTTGTTTTTACATCTCCTCCGAGGTTTGAGGATATTTCCAAATAAAGGGTTTTTTTAAGTGTGCCCCTGAGCCATCAGTAACATTTTGAATGATATTTAATGTATTCTGTTTAAGAAAGAAAAGTGGGTGCCATGTATTTTTAAAAGAGATTAAGCTAAAAAAAAAAAAGACTCAAATTTAGCTTTTTGATGTTTAGAAGACTAATCGCTGGTTCATTCAAAATTCTTTTTGATGGATTCCTTCGTCATTAAGTACAGAGAACAGTGTTCATGTGTCACAGAGAACAGTGTTCGTGTGTCACGCTTTCTCACTGCTGGTGGCTCCCGCCAGGATGCTGTGACCAAACATTCTCCAGCACCAGCGCATCTTGTCCTAATCTTCATAATTCCTCTATAGAAGTAGTATTCCCACTCTGTGGGAGAGGAAACAGATGCCCAAGGCCAAGAGCACACAACACAGGCTAGAATCGTCCAAAGGAGGCTGGTGGCTCTGCCAAGTCCCTTGAGAAAATTTAAGGGCCAAGTGTTTGCACGGATGAAAGATGTGTAAAGACACCTTTTTCCACAGATGAAAAACACCTCTGTCTTTCTTGAAAGACCCACAACTTCCTTCCCATTCATAAACAAGGCTGTTTCTCACACACCAACGGTTGAGACCATCACAGGGCCTTGCATTTGAGGAAGCCCTCCCTAAACTGCAATAAAAACTCAAGCAACATAGTTCGAGTGTCAGAAAAGGTAGCCGGGTGGTGGTGGTAGCACTCGGGAGGCAGAGGCCGGCAGATCTCTGAATTTGAGGCCAGCCTGCTCTACAGAGTGCATTTTAGCGCATGTTCAAAAGCTGTCTCAGGAAACAAAACCAAATAAATAAATAAGAAAGAAAGAAAGGAAGGAAGGAAGGAAGGAAGGAAGGAAGGAAGGAAGGAAGGAAGGAAGGAAGGAAGGAAGGAAGGAAGGAAGACAAAAAAACACTTGGCCCTGCAGATAAGCCCTCCCCACTCCCTACTGACACAGTCTCTCCTCTCTTGCCGTTTCAGTTCCCCTTCTCGCCCTAGCTCACCAGCCTTCCCCAGAAAGCTGTGAAGGCAGTCAGAGAGGAGGTGCCACTGTGTCCCCTGCAGCAGCTGCTCAGAGCAGCAGATACAGCCCAGGCAGTCAGCTTAACCGGCCTGCCACTCACCTGAATTACTTGTGTCTCCCCAGGCTTGTCCAGGTTCTCAAAAACAGCCTCCTGTTTATCAGCTCGGACTTCAATAAGATTGTGTTTATAATTTACGGTGAGGTCCCTCTCCTGGATGATCTCCTGCAAGGCAGCTGCATACTTCTTCACCCCAAAGATTGCTCCAAGAGCAGTGTTGAAGATGATATTAGCCTTGGGTCGCTTTCCAGTCTAAGAAAAACGGGAAGAGAAAAGTCAGACGATTAGGCCAGCCACCATTTTGTTTTTCATTTCTTCTTTTCATCCAGACCAGAATTCAAGCCCTCAGTAGAGACCTTGCCAGTTTTGACCAGAAGTTAAGTTGGTAGAACTTCAAATGCTTGTACCAACCCTTATTATCTAGAATGAACTTCCTCAGCATTGGGAGTCATTGCTGGAGCTGTCTCTGAACTCCCCACTTACAAGATGACTGTAGTTTACAGAGTCACTGCCAGGCTCCAAGAACAGAGATCCTCAAGTCACCCCTTCCCTTTGTCCCTGTCTGCCCTTTTACAGAAGCACAAGTCACTTTGGGTCCTACCATGGCTCCAGTCAAACCATGCCTCAGTGAGCCCATGTCTCAGTAAAGGCCACAGACGGCAGAAAGACCACACTACGTGATACCAGTATACTCCACGGCTCTCACACAGAAGGTGTTTTGGCAAACCTCCCTGACCCTCATTACAAAAAAACAAAAAACAAAGCCTCTTTTCAAAAGCTCAGAAATTCCATGAGAATGTTTCTTGAGCTTTAAAATTGGCATGTTGCCTATTTGCAAATACATGTATCAAAAGTCAGAAAATACTCATAACCTTGAGACTGAGTAAAAGCAAGTGAGAGTCTGTGTGTGTGTGTGTGTGTGTGTGTGTGTGTGTGTGTGTACATAATTTTTAAATTTCCTAACAACAGATACTAAAGTATTTAGACAATCTCTAACATAGCTGGCCAGTGAACTTTTAGACTCAGTCTCAAAGCATGTCACATGGAATACTCTGTATGTACAGTATGATTGTCGTAATATTTTTTAAGTCTATAGAAAAACCTCGTCTAATTGAAGAGAAGAGTTTTATAAGCAAACATCCATGATGAGTGGTCTCTTCCACTTCCAGCAATGTCACTGTGCACACGTGGAACAAAACTTCTAGAAATACAAAGGTCAGACGACGGGGATAACAGCGGACTTGTGGCAGGGGCTGGGTGGTGGCACCTGCCCTTTGTCTCCGTCCTGAAGAGGAGACACACCTTCCTGAAGTAGGCTTCTGACAGGTACATGATCTTCTGAGGGGCGCCCGCACACTTCACTGGAGTGTTAGGGAAGGTAAAAACCGCATTGCCCTCCTTGAAGTCCTGCAGGGCCTTCCACGTCTTCTCCACCGTCTCGACCGAATAATTGGACCCTATCTTGGGATAAGCAAAACCTTCAGGGAGTCCTTTAATCTGCAACCAAACACACAGAAATTTGTCTTTTAAAAAGATAGGTTAAAAAGTGTGAGATAGATAAATAGATGAAATTTTACTCCACCATGAAGACAAATTAAATCATGACATTTATAGAAAATGCATATAACTGACGATCATTATATTGAGCAAAATACACCAAACTCGGAAAAGCAAATACCATATTTTTTCATATGCATGTTCTAGATTTTCGTTTACATGTATGTGTGTATGGTGTGTGTGTGTGTGTGTGTGTGTGTGTGTGTGTGTGTGTATGTGTCTGTGTGAGTAGCATGTGTGTATGTGTGTGTGGTATATAGTGTGTGTGTATTTGGTCTATGTGTGTGGTCTGTGTGTGTGATGTGTGTGTGAGAGAGAGATGTGTGCATTGTGTGGTATGTGTGTATGTGTGTGTGGTATATAGTGTGTGTGTATTTGGTCTATGTGTGTGGTCTGTGTGTGTGATGTGTGTGTGAGAGAGATGTGTGCATTGTGTGGTATGTGTGTATGTGTGTGTGGTATATGTGTGTAGTGTGTGGTGTGTGGTGTGTGGCATATGGTGTGTGTGTATGTGCAGTGTATGTGTGTAGTGTGTGTGTGTGGTGTGATGTGTGTGTGTGTACATGAAGGAATTAGAAAAGGAACCATAGAGAAAAGGAAGAGACCATAAGAGAGGGGAGGGGAAGGAAGTGATGGATACATAGACCATGAAAACTAAGGAAGGAATATTTAAGGGAGAAAGGAGCCTACTAACTAATGTGGGAGGATGTGAAAAGACACATGAAGATGTCTTCATGAAACCCATTTTCATGCATGCTAATTAACAAAATTAAGAAATAAGTATATGAGCAAAAAATAAAGAAGCTTACTTTAAAGCACTTTTTGGTATACGTATAAACTTACCATTTACCAGAGATAAAAGCAAATTTACATACTAAAAACAGAAAAATTTGTCACAGTGCTTTGGAGCCCTTGTTCTTTGCCTACAACCTTCAGACATTACAGTGGCATCAGCCCCCTGTACTCACACAAGAAACAGATGGGTAAATGAGAGGTTCCGACCACGGCCATGGCCCCTAAAGTCACCTGTCAGGCTGAAGAATGGGCTCAGCCTTGGCAAACCCTAATCTGCCTCCCTGGGCATGAGGCTGCAGTTGAGATACAGCTTTTCCCACCTTTAGAGTGAGGACAAGACACCAGCCACAACTGCCTTCAGGAGAACCACATAGCTTCCTGGGAAGATAGGCAGGACCAAGAGTCATTCATCCTGACGTCAATAAGACTGAAACTGCCTCCCGGGTTGTGCAGCTAAGACTCTTGGCGAAGCAGTAAAACAAGGCATTAAACACATGGCCTTTGAAATACTAAAGATCCAGGTTCTGTCCCCTTTCCTACTAGGTAGTGTTGTAACTCTGAATAAGTTACCTTGTATTTAAAAGTCACTGTTAAGAGAAAGGGTGCCATAACTTGGCAACCAAATTCCCTCCAGGAAGTTCTGTGTGATGAGGTGTGTCTTATGCTCCCTCATCAATCAGATTTGCTTTCAGGAAATGCTGAGGCAGAGAGATAGGAACAGAGAGAAACACATGAGCATCAGGAAAGAGAAGAAATGGAATTGCCCTTCAGTAGTACAAAGATAGGCTTGAGCTAGGGAGCTGATGATGAGCCTGTATGTCACATGACGGACCAACAAATCTGCAGGACACCATGCTGAAGTGTAAGCTGGCATGAGAAAGAGCGGAGACAGATGGTCCATGTCGGGCATGAGAGCCCCATACATCCAACAGATGGAGTAGAGAACCAGCCTGCCAGAGACCATCATATTCCTGCCTAGTGCTCCACGGGGATCTCATATCTGCAAATGGTTGCCTTCTTTTTCACTTTACATTCACTTGAGATGTCTTCTAGAATTTTCTGTCAAAGATTGCCTGGTAGTATGCCAGTCACAGTTAAGTTCCATTCCCTTAGCCTCAGTTTCCCCATCTATGAAAAGGAGGAGGCTGTAAAGGCTCACTCTCAGTCCCCAGCATCTCTCTTGATAAGGAGTAGGAACTCCATGGCAATGGCCGCCTTTAAATACTGCTGCTTCTTAGCTTGCTACAAGAGGGCTTTACAAACGCTCACTCCTGCCCTCTTCTACCCTCCTCAGAAGGCAAGGAGGCCACTAGAGAACTTCCATATAGCATATCTCAATGGGGTTCCACTACCTTTCCCCAGGTATGAAATGATTCTTCCCACCTGAACACACCCCAAAGACCCTTCCTGGGCCACCTCTACCTAGGTGGGAGCACATGTCTGCAGCCCGTGTCACCACCAGGCTTTATGTACCGTGACTGTTTGTCTCACTGCCTCAAAAACCCCCGACAAGCTCCTGGGAATCATAACAATGAATGGATTGTTCTAGTGTATTTTAGGAATATCTACTCAAATCTCACAATGTCAGTGAACATGCAGTGCCCCTGCTTGCTGAAAACACATCTCAAAAGCTTCTAGGTGGCATGTATATGGTGCTGGTCATTTCATACACGCAACGCTCAAGTCTCTATACAATAACCCCTAAATATGCCTCCAGAGTCTGATGAACTAACTGCTGTGTTCTGCTATTGCAGTCTGCTTAAGAATTCAAACTCGATCCGATTTGCAAAGGAAAGCCATAAAGCCAGCCTAGCCCTGTGTAATAAGGCAGCTGCCTGGGTGTGCAGCAAAAGCTTCTTTCTTCAAGGAACACAATTAGGGCACAGACATACTGAACTGTGATTAAACTGTAAAGCTAAAGCACATTGCTATCACTGACAAAATCTTAGAGAAGACTTTTTGGCATCATGAAAAGGTCTCTAGGAAACAAGTTAGGCTTGGTGTGCAGGGGTTAGTGTCTTAGAACCGTTTCCCTCTCATTCCCCTATTACAAATGAATACAAGGAAAGAATACAGTGTTTTAGTTTTGTCTTAGCATAAATCAGAAAATGTAACACAGCAACAATTGAAGAAGGTACCTTCTCATAGTCCAGCTGGATTCCAAGAGCGATGATAAGATACTTGTAGGAGATCTACAACACACATCAAAAAATATATCGTTTTAGACCAGTGCTCAGAAATCAGCACCGTTCCTCCATTTGTCAGAGTGAGTATCTCCAGGTGGATGGTGGTGGGCAGGTGGGGAGTACACACTGCAGTTAGCCATCCTTCTTCCTTTCCATAGCCTCATATCTCACTGCCCCAAAACTCCTGTGCCCGGCCTCTGAAAGCTTGGGGCACCCATAAGTTTATGCACTGGAGAATGACAAAGAGGTCATAATCCTTGTGCAAAGCTTGTGCTTTCTCATATTGTAAAGGGCAAGAACAGCTTTATAATCTCAAAAGACAGCCAATTCTTTTTAGATCAATGAACAATTTATGAATCTGATCTATACTATGAACTGAACCAATATCATAATTGGGAAACTTCCTTCGAAGGTTACTGAAAAGGATGTTGCATAATTTTTTTATGTTTAATGATTCAAATAAGTATTGTGATTGTACATGCTGAAGACAAAGATATCCATGAATATGGTAATGGACATACATGTTTAGAATCATGGGGAAGACACATTGGGATGAGAAACTGTAGAAGGGATGCAAAGTATAAGAACATCAATCAAAAATATTTAAACCAGAAAACACTTAAATAAGAACCAGGAGCAGAGCAAAGAGACATGGGTGGGAATCCCCATGATCTCAGATTAAATGAAGATGCCACCAGCAGCAAGCTGAAACCCCAGCTGAAAAGAATGGACGTCAAGACTTGAAAGTGTTCCACTCTATCTGGGGAGTCTAGCGGTTGTCAAAGAGGACCCACTTTGTCACAAAGGAGACTTGGCTCCAGAGTACCCAAGCTTCACTGTGCCTCTCACCCTTGCCACAGGTGCCAAAGCTTCCTTAGCCCAGAGCCCATGAAGCTTTATGGCAGTGGGTATGTTATACAGAAGCCACGCCCTCCTCCACTTCACAGATCACTCCTAGAGGATAAAGCCTGTAGTCCTAGGACCTAGTGAGGAATCAACAATGCTTATTGGATGAATAAATATATGGAGGAACAGTTTTAGCTTCATTTTTAAAAAATTAAATTTATCAAAGTTAACAGACAATAAAAAAAACATCCATGTCTGTGTGCTCTGGGCACACAGGAAGTCAACATCTTGACACTCTGGGTTCCATAGGGAAGCTGACTATTGAAGGGCACAGGAAATGACAAGAGGTCTGTAGTATGGGATGATGCCTACTTGGAATATCATTTGAGTTATTAATGTTATTAATGTTATAGTAAAGTGCCCAGGAGAAAGGAGAGGAGCTCTACAGAATGGCCTAGAACCAGCAGGACTGTTCTCTTCTGCAGCTAGGTGTGGTGTGTGCCTTTTCCAGTGACACTTAGCCCAGTGCAGATGCAAGTTGAGTTCAAGGTCAATTCACAACTCTCCATCCTTCCTTCCTACATGACCTACCCTGCCCTGGAAGAGAGAAACACTGGTCTTAATTTTACCTAACAAAAAAAGCATATATATAAGCACATATAAGTAAATATTTGTGCACATATGTGCATGGCTTGTTTACTTAGAAATCTTTGCTCATAGGTCAAGAGGCTTCTCCATGATACCACACATGTCTCCTTGGTACAACCAAGCCAGCCTCATTCAGTAGACCCCTTGGTGGTCCAGGAATTCCCCAGTCTCTATAGTGGGGTTCATTATCTTGAAGATTATCAGTGTCTTACATCTCTTGAGAACAAGTGTCTTAGTAAGTGTTGTGGCCATGCACCATTTGTGACTTCTAAGGCTCAGAAACTTGGGAAAATTATAGGGTCTTGTTTCGAGGCTATTGAAGAAGTTGGTGAATCTGGTAGGGTGTTCTTCTAGGACTTTATTGAGCAGAGTACAGCATACGCTGATAGCATACAGAAGGTCTCCCAGGATATATCTTGTTGGCTTCAGTTTATCCTCCCACTATGTCTGAGTCTTGGATTTATGATTCTTGTCACCAACCAGTTAGCAATTTTCACCACAGATGGCCTCATTTAAGTTCAAGTTTTAATTCCGTACATGTCCTCAGAAAGCTTTCTTTAGATTGCATAAATTAATCAGAGTTCTTTAGCAAACTTGATTCAATTTACCAAATCAGTCTATTCTTAGTTTACCTTCTCCTGCCATAGACACTAGATGGAAGTGGACTTGTGGTCACTGCTATGACCTAGACTGTGTCCCTGATACTCCTGCCTCAGCAGTCTGTTTCCTAGACCACAAGCCTTAATTCTTCTCTGAACTTAAGTGTTTTCCTTCTTACCCCTCTTTCTCCAGCCATACTGGCTTCTGTTTCCTCCAGTGTCTCTGCTTCCTTCTTTCCCCAAGGCATTTGCCTGTAGTGCCCACCTCTCACCCTGACTGATGCCTTCTGGCCCTTAACTTAGAAAGGCTCACTTTAGGCAAGCCTCTCTTGATCTGACAACCCTGATTGGTTCCCTCTTGCCATGCTGTGGCTCACTAATTTCTTGTATGGTTATATGAAACCCTTATCGTTCCCAGCAGACAGAGTTCCTGGAGGAGATAAAGTCTCCGTCCTGCTCATCCTTGGATGTTCAGGCTCCAGAATGACATCTAGGGCAGAGAAGATATGCTGTCAATACTTGTAAGGAAGCCATGTCTCGGTTTCTCCATTTGTGAAATGAGAACAGTGCCTACCTCGCTGAGCTGCTCTGAGCACTCAATGAGCAGGAAACTGTAAAGTACTTAGAGCAGTGTTTTGCCAGGTGCACGCTCAAGAAGTGTTGCTGCTGTTTTAAAAAGGGAAAGGAAACATGAGCAGCATGTTCCCCACGAGCCAGGACAGCTTAGTCACTGGCTGAAGGCAGGTTTGTCATCTTTGAACCATGTTGGCACACTTCTGTTTCTACATTACTGTGTGACATTTATTTAGTAGGTAGGCCTGGAGTTTTGCAAGGGTTTAGCTGCTGATTTACTAGGTTCTTAGTGTCAGGATCTCTCACCCTGTCCACACCCCAATCCCATGTATGAAATGAGGATACTTGTCCATATTAGGCCTTCTGGCAAGGTCTATGCTATTCTTTGCCATTGCTCAAAAGTCATGTTTACAAGCTTTACAGCTCCTTGGGGTTTGGGTCAGCTCACTTGGAAACTCGTTCTAAAGGCCAAGGCTTGCTTTTTGTTTTCTTTCTAGTTAGGCTTTATTCTTCCTTAATGACCTCCCTCCCATAAGCTTGTCTGTGGACAGTCCTTACAAATAATCAATACTACACTTTGATAAAACCACCAAGGTATGCGTAGAGCAATATATCTTTCCATTACAGTGTTCCTGTGTTTTCCCTTCAGGGCATCATCTGAGACCTGAGGCTTCCTGTCACTTCTCATGTCTTTCAGTGGCTGAATTTCCTACCGAACCAGAATGGCAAGGTGTTGACTCTCTGAATGGCACAGAATACAGATAAGGATGGATGTTATTATCTGTCTACTTGGATAAGAGTCTATTTTTCTCAAGCAACCAACAATGTTTGTTTGTATGTCTACTCATCCAACAAGCATTGGTGAATTCCTTACTAGTTCTAGGACTACAAGGAGAAGATGCAACCTTTATCCTCTAGAGGTATTCTGTTAAGTGGAGGAGGGCATGTCTTCTGTATAACATGCCCACTGCCATAAAGCATCATGGGTTCTGTGCTAAGGAAACTCTGGCAGGGGCCTGTGGCAAGAGTAAGTTTCCTGGAGAAGTGACTGGCAGCTGCTGTTCTGGGCTCAGAAGCAGATAGAGAACACCAAACTGCAGCTGGATACTGGGTAGTGGACCTCTGGTCTCACCATTGTACTCCCAACTGCTCCATCAAATATGAAGGAAATGGTTATTGAAAAACCTGTAGGTCTAGTGTAGGAAGTAATATCTAAATAGTGTTAAGCACTTCTGGACCTCATCTTTGGCGAAATCACTTCCCCCTGAGGGCTGAGATAAACCTTAGTCACAGGACTCCCCTAACTGTGCCCCTACCGTGCTGGTGTGGGTATTTTGCAATACTCAACTCCCGTGGAAAACCGGATGTCAGTCAGAAATACTAGCTTACTTCAAAGGAAAGGGGGGAAATGAACCTGCTATTTTAATGTGTAGAAATAGCATTTATTCAACAAAACTTCAGTCACAAGACTCTAGGCCCGCCATATCACATAGTACGTGTTCAACAAATACTTCTTTCAGTTTATTAATTCAAAGCCACTCAGCTTTCTGTCTATCTTCCAGTTTCTGCACACTGTCATTTTCTGCATCTTTAACACAGATATAAATACACACATGGGTACCTATGCCATCTTCTACCATGAGAGTGCTGCAGCTTGAGAATGATCATGCCCACCTTGGTGACAAGAAAGCCCAACAGCCATGACGGTTACCTCCTTGCCATTGTCTGTGCGGATACAGTTCTTGTCTGGGTTCAGCTCGGCCACTCTGTCTTGAATCCACTCCACACCAGATGGAATCACACTTGCTGTGGAACGGCCGGACAAGGACAACTGTTTGGCACCAGCACCCACTAATGTCCATATTGGCTGATAGAAATGTCTCTGAGAAACAAAGTGTTGAGGAGATTTGTTTCCATTTGAGCCTCATCTAAAGAGTCTTAGCTTAAATTATCTCAACTAGATTCCCAATTAGTCCCTCCTGACCCTTAGAGCATCACACAGAGAAGTCCATAAAGGGTTAATTCCTACTGTTGCGTTTTCTCATATATTAACTCTAAAAGATCACCAACCAAGAATACTTCCAAGACCAACAAAAAAAATGATAAATTGTCTTTAATGACCACTGGGTTAGTCACAATTTCTCACTGCTAAAAACTGACTTGGTGTTTATTATGTATGTGTTACATATATAAAATATATATAGATCATATTTATCTATCTATGCACATAACTTATGTGTACAGATGGAAAGAAAAATTAGGTCCAGAAGCAATGCATGATTCCTTCAAAGAATGTGGAGATTATAACAAGTCTAGAAAGCTCACTGGCATTTCTGGAGGGTCATCAAAACCTCGCTAACTTCAAACTATGTTCCCACAAAGGACTATAGATGCTTCTGGTCCATTTGTCTTTTCCTTTCTCTAGGGTTCTACACACAAATCCAATAGGTACCATACTCTTATCCATAAAGCAAAACATAAATAAGTTCTCATGGTCTTCTGAAGTACTCTTGCTTCTGGTCACCTATTCTTAAACTTCATTAATCATAAGAGTCCTAGTCTCGGGGAAAAGGGCAGGTTAATTTAATGAGTTCATTCATTTGGGTGGATTAAGAAACCAAAAACTCTCCATATTGTGACAAAGCTTTCGGCATTTTGGCCAGTCTGGCTGGCCAGAGCAGCCTGGAACTCAAAGGGTGGTAAAGGAGACAGAAGACTAGTTTGAAATCTCCCTAAGGTCAACAGTGGTTGTGATCCCGAAAGAGGAGGGCAGAGCTCTCCAGCTGTGAGAGCTCATCAATTTCAAGTCCATCTTGAGCAGAAAGTGGAAGAAAAACAGCAGCTCAAGGGTTTCCCAGTCTACAAACATCAGCGCCAGCAATCAGGCCCAGCAGGCATCCGGAGCCTGAGCATGTCAGGCTCTGCCAAGAAAGGTCCCACGAGTGCTTTCTCACAGGGCAGGACAGAGATGACTGCCCAAACCTACAGCCAGTCCACCCCCAAGGTGCCTAATCCTTCTCATCTTCGAAGCTAAGCAGGGTCAGCCCAGTGAGAATTTTAGTGGGAGAAATGACCGCTCAGTTCCCAGAAGAGCTATACACATTGTAAAGAAAGGCACCCATGGGAAACCCACTGTGTGTCAGCCACAATACAGTAAGCACCAGAAAAGACAGCCACCTGATACGGCTCTCAGACCACTGCCATTTGAGGTGGTCTTCCGGGGTTGAAATGACTGTAGCATGTCCTAGGGGAGTCTCATTCCCTGACAAAACAGGAATATGTCTTTCTTGTCCTACCCACCTATCTCAAAACAGGCACTGGGCCCACGTGGCTTTCTTCTACCACAGGTACAGATCCCAGCTGGCTCACACCTAGCTTCTCCTTGGGGAAACATCAGGCAAACCACCAACAGTCTTGACTACTTTTTCTGAAGCTTCTGTAATCTTAAACCATTTCCAGGGAACAGCGTTAAACTTGCTCTCCACTATCCTATGGGGACAGGGTATACTTTTCTTAACCTTGGCCTACTCCAAGGTGAAAATTCCCACAGCACAGAACACCCAGAGGCTACCAAGACAAGTACCAAGAATGCAAGTGTTGATGCAAACCTGGGTTGACACTGATTGCTCCTAATTGTTAGAATCTAGGAGGGGAGGCGGAGCGAAACCTTTGCTCTCTCATATCCAACCTTCAGAGCGAGTGTGACCCTGTCAATAGTTTGGGACTACTATCCTCAAAAAACGTGATAGCACACGTGTTTGCTGTTTGAACCACGCATGCTGTAGTAATCTGTTGTGGCGGCCCTAATGGGCTGGAACTGAAGGACCCAGAAGGCTTAGCCATCTTGCCTCATTCTCAGGTACCCTCCACTCTCTCCCAGTGCTATTTTGTTATTATTTTAAAAGATTTTTTCATACACTATATTGTGAACATATTCTTTCCCCTCCCCAAACTCCTCCCAGATCCCCACTACCTCCTGGTTTGGGTTGTTTTTGTTTTTTGTTTTTGTTTTTGATTTTTGTTTTTTATGCCCAGGAAAAGCATTAACCATAAAATGTAAAAACCATGCACCCACACAGACTAACACATTCACACTGTCACGCATGCCAAGGGACACTTACCTCGCTGGGTTCAACAATGGCCACATTCTCTGCTCCCACTTTCCTCTTCATACGAGTGGCCATGGTGATTCCCCCGCTGCCCCCGCCCAGCACCAGCACTTCATAGTGGTTCTTGGCTGTGCAGCAGGCTCCTGTATGCAGCTGGAGGGGTGCAGCCTGCTGAGTGCCCAGCCTGAGGAAACAGCCAAAGAGCCGGGCACGTGGACTGGATACAACAGCAACCAGTGGGGCCATCACCAGGTTAGGTCAGGCTAAACGGAAGCAGAGGAGACTATGAGCACCAAGGAAAGATCACTCTATGGCCTGAGGAAGGGGAGGCTGGCATCGGATCAGTTCTGGTACCTCCTGTCTTTGCTGAAGTCTGCCTTCCTTCTGGGAAGCCGGCTTCTTGCAAACTATGGGTTGATGGCTACCTATTGGCTCAGCATTCCCTTCCCTTTCTGCCGATTGGGCCATCTAGGACTGTTTGAGAGATGGACCCCTGCCCTTTCATATTTTATTTGTGCTCATATGTGTGCCCATGCGGAGGCAGAGAACAACTTGTGGGGGTCAGTTCTCTCCTTCTGCCACATGGGTCCTGGGGATTGACTCCGTCCTCAGTCTTAGTAGCAAGCACTTTTACCTATTGAGCCATCTTGTCAGTCTTTTATGGGTGGATACAAGCTATTCATACGAACGATGGGAAATGAACTCTCTCCTCTACAAAAGCCCGAAGTGCGCTTAAGCGCTGAGCCATCTCTCCAGTCTGGCTCCCCCTTTAGAATCTCACTAATCATTTGTCTCTGCCTCCTTGTCCATCTAGGCCACCGTATGTTTCTCTCCAGCTCTCTTCCATTCTCTCAGCACACTCAAATGTCTCTTTGGCTTTTAAGCCCACGAAAGTGGTCTGCAACTAGAGACCTGTCATGGTCCTTGCCACAAGGGTACGTGTGACCTTCCTGAAGAGCAACAGTAAAGTCTGACTTTCTGACACTCAGAGTTCATTCTGATCATGAAAATCAGGGCTTCAGTCCCCAGGCTCTGCTTACCCAGGGAAACAAAGTCAAATCAAACCCATTAGCTGTACAAGCAAAGCCCTTCAATATTTGGAGCAATTTCAAGCAGATGATTAATACAAGCCATAAAAGGAGCCCTATTGGGTATCATAAAGATCATAAAGCTGTAATTTATGTAAAGAATCTGAGCCTGCTGCTGAATGGTCTTTTGTTGTATCAACTTCACAAACAACTCCTCCTTAAGATTCTCTCAGAGACGCTCCTCCCGTTAGGAAAATGAGCATCCAGCCTGGGCAGTCAGTTCCTCAGCAGAGAGAACAGTGAAGCTTCTAGAGAGCTGGCCTTATGCCCTCCGTGCAAAGCACTGGCCTCACATGGAGGACATCAATGACTTGTATGAGTTAAAGGTCTAGGCTTTGAGTCACCATTGTGTCCCAAATGTCCCTATTGGTTTCAGCCCTGTGAGTTCAACCCAGGGTCCAAGAAGCCTTTACTCAAACCCAAACACTCCCTGAAGAGTAAGATTCCTAGCCACCAACATCTGAATGGAGATGACCTATTATACCACATCCACAGACTGAAAACGAGGGAGGTTGAATGGGGCATAGAGGTTGGGGGGCTATAGAACACTGAATCAAGAGATGGAAAGAAAGGAAAACCCTGGAGAAAAAAAGGATGGGGTGGAAGCAGATGCCAGTTTTAATTGGTGTTAACTCAGTTGAAGAGCTTTGGTGAAGCTAAATATTCCTCAAACTTCCAAACTTGAGACCCACAGAAAGAAGAGCTGGCCCACACACCATGGCCTCCAGGGTAAAAGCAATGCAACTACCTCTCCACCCTGCCTTCTGTTTCTTGGGATCAAGCATAAGGAAGTAGCTTCTAATACGGAAGAAAAAAAAGTGTTACAAAGACATCTCTAGCATACTTTTCATAACGTAGCCAGCCCTCTTCGAACAGTCTGTGGATGGCTACTGATGACACCCTGGGACAAACAACAGCAGACTCCACTCTGTCCAGAGCCAGTCCTCGCCCTCAACTGTTTCTACTGAGTTAATTTCTGAACTCCCCGGTTTTATATGGAGACAGAGAGTGTTCTAAATGACAACTATGGAGGAAAGGTTGGGTTTACATAATTACAACAATGAGTCCTGAGATCTTTTAAAATATTAATGTGTACAAATAATATATCAAGTGCTTAAGGTTGGAAAACAAATAAACATACTATATCATATCATATTAAATATATATGTTACCCCAACAAAGTAAGAGAAAATATATTTTAAAAGGAAAAAATAGCCAAAAGGTTATATTGAATAAGTTCTTTCTCCGGGTTTTATAATACTGGGTGATTATGATTTTTTCTGGTTTTCTGTATGTTCTACTAAATACATATTTGGCAATAAAATATCCATTTTGATGATAATAAGCGACACTGGTGACATCTTTCTGCCTGCATTGAACTTGCGAATCGATTACCATTATCGCCCTAACTTCTAGGTGACCAGATTGAGGCAGACAGCATATCTGTGAATCTCTCCAGTCACACAGCCCGAAGGTGGCAGGCTGGTCTAGCGCCAGGACTTCTACTTCAAATCCTTCCGTTATTCTATATCTATGATCTTCAGGACAAGCATATATCAACACTGACCAACCGTGGCTACTCAGGAGTATCCAACCTTTTGACATTGTGATGTGTGGTTGTCATCTACAAATGTGTTGGGCCCCATTCATAGGTATCCTGGGACACGTGTGGCCTCTGGGATGCATGTTGCACGTTCCTGTTAGGTCTTTACTATCCCCCAAGTCCCAGGTGTTAAAGTTTGGTCTTCAACTTATTGGCACTATTGGCAAGTGGTGGTAGCCCAGGAAGTGAAACCTAGTTTGGAGGAAGTTGGGTAACAGAAGGCACGGCCCCAAAGAAGACCTTGGAACCCTGATCTCTAAGTCCTCCACACAGACCCCTGTCTCTCTGCTTCCTAGCCACTATGAGGTGAACAGTCCTGCACAACACACTGGTGCTCTGCCTCAGCAAGGGCCTAATGCAGTGAGGCCAAGTGACAATGGACAGAGATCCCTAGAAACAAGTGCCAAAGGGAACCATTCCTCCATTAGATGACCTCAGATTTTTGTCACAGGAATGGAAAACTGACAGTCAGAAACAACAAAGCAGTGTCTGCATGCTAATGTTAAATGGGAAGAAAAGATTACTGTCCGTGAATTCCCAGCGAGGGGAAAGGTTTCCCATTGTTCTCACCCTGCAGCTAGCTCCGTGGGAAGAGTTTTGTTTCATTTCATTTGTTTCATTTTTTTCAGGCAACCCAAAAGAAGGCAGAGCTAAGTGTCTGGTTCGCAGCCACTCCAGTCTGACTTATCTGACCTCAATTCTTTTGAAACATGCACAAACATTTCCCTCACTCAGCCAAGAGAGCCATTTCTGCTTAAATTTCAGTGTTTACCCAGAGTCTGTTTCTGGCTCAGCACAGCTAGGGAAACGCCTTCCAAGCTCACTGTTTCAACTTCATTAATGAACAGCAGGGTGCCCCAGCTGTTAAAGCCATAGTCTCCTTTCAAACACGCAGTTCCAAAACCACACATCTACTAAGGGCATGGCTCATGCCCTAACATACTTGAAATCTTCACATCCTTTTTATTCTAGCCATGTAACATCAGATCAGGGAATCCAGAGCCATCCCCCAGCTCTGTGAGTGAAGAAGAGAAAGCCTGAACCAGCGGAAATATTCATAAGCATAATATTTAAGATCTCGCTTTAGAACTATAGTTCACTAATATGTGTGCACATGCAGGCATGCACGTATGTGTGTGTGCGTGAATGCATGCATGCATGTGTGACATTTAGCTCAAAGCTCCTGTAACCTTAATAACTTCTGCCTTTGTGCTATTGGGGTGATTCAGGGTAAAACCTCTATACTCAGCATGGGACTTGTTACCAGAAAAGTCAAACATGATTACAATTACAGGGTTGAGATTTTGAGCCACAAAAAGGAAGAAGTAGCAGTGGGGCTGGCGAGTGTGTTCTGGTAAAAATCCTGAATAAGCTTCTAAGAACTTCCTCAGGGTTACAAACTCAGAGGCTCTGGGACAGTGCTGTATCCAGAGAAGGCATAGAAGTGCTGTGTTCCCAATACCTTCTAATCGGGAATTCTTGTGTTATATCCTTTATAATAAACTAGTAAATGCCAGGTGAGTGGTTTCCTGAGTTTCATGAGAAGTTTTGGGTAATTATCAAACCTTCAGGGTGATCACAGGAAGTTCTGAATTTGTGTCAACTGGACAAACATGTGAGTCACCTGGGCCATCTTTTGTTGCGGGAATCCAAAGTGAAGATGGTCCGTGTGGCTGAGCACGGAACTCTTACTGTTAATATAAATATTTAATTAAATATTTTAAATACTCTATTGGTATCAAAGAATGGAATGGTATTGATGAGCACAAAAGATATTTGGTGTTAGAAGCCAGGTCAGGAAACACTAAGAAGCCAACACACATGTCTGACATTGACTTAAATCAAATCTAAAGCAAGAACTAGAACATCAGACAAGTCACGGGAGTGACAGCCACACAGTTTTAACCAGAAGACAGAGAAGAGAAAGGAAGGCCAAACTCGTCCCTGAAGTCAACAGAGAAGAAATGGGAAGCCCTTGATAACAAAGCAAGAAGGGAGCATAAACCTAACACAACTTCGCAGGCTCCCCACAAAACAGTCTGGAACCTATGCACTTGTTAGTCTAATAAGTGTCTCAACTCTCAGGGTTTCAGAATGAAGCAGCCACTTTTCCTCTGCATTCTTATTAAGTGAAACGCACACTTTAACAAATCAATAAACACGGCCAACTGTGCCTTCATTTGCAAGTGGCACATTCAATATCGTTTACAATTAAATGATACCATGCTTTTAAGCTAGATAAAAATTCCCCAGTTGGTCCTAAATCAATTGAGTGCCTCCTTCAAAAGATGGAAATAGACACACGGACACAGTAAAAACCCCTGCTGGCTGAGGGGTTAGCAGCTTCCTGGACATCTCTACTTACATCACTTACTGGCAACCTTCTCACAGTTGGCCCTTCCTAAATCAGCAGGACCGACTGCCTGTGTCCAAAGGTCCTGAGTCTCATGTCACTTGACATGCCTCTCACTGGGCTGTGAGCAGCCAGAACACCTAACTGAGTTCAGACAGAGCTAGCATCTCAGCAAGAATTACCTACAGAATTCTTGATGTAAGATCCATCAACTCTTCAAGCTTGGAGTCAACCCTTGGCTCTTTCAGCCTTTGAGAAAAAAAAAAATACATGATTCATTGTGTGGCTTGGGATAATTTCTCAAGCCTTCCCAGGCTGGCCCACACTTCCTGGAGCTTCAAAAAGTACATGGCCAACCTTAGCTGACCACCATGGCTGAACACTTCCAAATGGAACATGAAAACAAGAGCTGGCAGCTCTTACTACCCACACAGACCTGTACTAAACTACCTTGTACCGCTTTGCCGCTGAGATCCCCATGAGTTCCAGGTTCTAAGACGCATGAGACACACAGTCCTCAACTGCACAACGCAACCAGGCTCGATGTCGTGTCCAGGTGTGGAGGACCTGGACCATAATCACATCAGTCCTAAAGCTGCCATCACCTATTGACATCTCTCCACAAAAATAACTTCAAGACAGAATTAAACAGGAAACACAGAGAAATGCTTATTAAAAAAAAATAGTACCTGTCTATTGAATAGCAGTATTTGTATTTCCTGTAAGGAAATGCCCAGAATTGCCTCACAGATGGCTCCCCTCATCCAATCCCATCTTATCTGAAGTACTGCAGGTAACGCATACCGTGAAAGACATGGTACGAACAAGGCAGCTGACTGCTTCCCCTTCCTGACGATATTCTGAGTCCTACTGTATTAGCTACAGTATTTTTTTCTGTGGTTGTGATCATTTGACATTTTGAGACCAGGCTAGTTCCTAGAAAGACTGTCTGTCCTAGGCCCAGCTAACTTCTGGAGACAGAGACGGTCTGGCCTGTCAGCATAACTTGTAGGACATTAATCAAGAACACAGAGTCCGAGCCACCTTGTCTGCCTGGCTTTTACATCCCATGAGGCAACACTACTCATATCATCACATTGGCACTAGAAACCGGGCATTCAGAAGCAGCCTCTGCAGCCAGGGTGCAGGGACATGATCACAGCTGTCGGTCCTGATCCGCTCAGCCTTTCTACCTGCCTCGCCTCGTGACATCAGCTTTTGCTCACGTTCCTCCTCGCCCATGTCTATCATCTGACAAAGCTGCTTGCCCACAGGTTCCTGAACAGGCTGCTGTGCCTCTGGTCTCCTGAGAACCGCGGGCAAGAATGCCTTCCTTCAGGGCGGCCACCTCATGATCTGTGGTGCTTGCCACACTCGATAAAAACAAATTCTGGGTGCATTTTAATACACCTCCATTAAGATGTGCGCGCCAACGGCTCAGTCAGATGGAAGACTTTACATGTTGAACAGAATTTTGTTAGGCTTCTCCTCCTTAGATGTGCGTGGAGCTGTCAGGTGGCATTTAAAAAGCAATTTAATTACATGCTACTGAAAAATGTTGTAATTACATGGGTGATTGGGCCAAATTTTTGCAGCTCCATAACATAGCTACAGTTTGACTTTGTAATGCAATAATTAATCTAGAAGGCTCTGCCACCTGGTGCTGCTTT
This sequence comes from Microtus pennsylvanicus, assembly GCF_037038515.1. Lineage (NCBI taxonomy): Eukaryota > Metazoa > Chordata > Mammalia > Rodentia > Cricetidae > Microtus > Microtus pennsylvanicus. Next base: position 101,039,325 of record NC_134580.1, on the reverse strand, counting down.
CCCCTGTCACACTCCACCATCTACTCCAGGGAACTTAATCTGGCGTGTCTTCTCCACCAAGGGAAACCTTCACAGCTCTTTGAGCCATTTGACCTTGGCACGCCAGCCAGGTGTGTTCCTTAAAGTGGTTAAGGACTGAGGTCTCTGCAAGGTGTAAGATCGATGGGCAAATTCAGCCTCTGACCTATCCTTGGCTCATTGCAATCATGCGGGGGGCTGAATTTTCAAAAGTGGGAAACAGGAAATATAATCAATATTTTAACTGACAGGATCCATTCCCTGCATAAAAGTAGATGTGTTAAGTAACGTGTTGCTTGGCTAATTGCCTATGATGATCTTCATGAAAAATAGAATTGCATGAAATATGCACAGTCACGCTCACTCTGCTGTTCAAGAATGTTCCCAGAGGACTCACTGAGCACCTAGGAAGGATCTGGGCTGATGGAAAAAAAGATGTTTCCTGGCCCCACTCCCAGTTTGTCAGCCTCAGATGCGGAGGGAACAGAAGAGCTTGGCAGCTGCTGGTAATATAAGCCAGGTAGAAGGTGGACCTATCCCTAGGGAAAGGTTTTCTTTTGTTAATGTTAGACAGTTTGATTTAATTTCTAAGTATTGAAAGGATGCCATAAACATGAGTCAAATCAAATATCAATGATTCTAGAACATTTTTACCTTTTTGTTCATTTTTCTTTAGACCCACACCCCCTCCCAAGCACTCACCTCTTACCCTCCCATCCCAAGCCCTGTCCGTCAGTCTCTCTTGTTCTCTGACTTCTGGTTGGGTCCAGCTAAAGGGAGATTTTAAAAGGATATTAAAGAAAATAAATGGGAATTTATTGAAATGACTTACAGGATTCAGTGCAACAATGGCTAGTTGTGAATGGAACGTCCCAGAATCTAGCAGCAGCTGCTTAGTCCCAGGAAGCCGGGTGTCTCAGCTCATCTTCTGTATATGCTGGGACCCCACAACGGGAATGGATGTGCTGGCAAGATGAGGGCAAGCAGGCGAAGAGCAAACCCTTCCTCCTTCCTTGTCCTTATATAAGCTCCCAGAGGAACACGTGGCCCAGATTAAAGGTGTACCCTCCAGCCTCAAGGTCTGAATCAAAGGCATGTTTTCTTTTTGCCTCAAGATCCAGATCACAAGTGTGTCCTCCAGTTCTGGATTATAGTTCATTACAGATATAGTCAAACTGACAACCGAGAATAGCCATTGCACTGTTGAAAGCGTGAAATGTCATACACTGTGTTGAAAATCCATTTAGTGAGGACTCAGAAAGCGGCAGAGGAAAACACAGTTCACCTTGGAAAAGCTTCTAAATCTCCACCAAGAGACTACCTTGAATTAGCCAGGTGAGCACACTTTAACCCTCTAAATCCTTTCAAAACGGAGAGACTTTCCCAGCAGTGAGGGAGCTATCATCATGGGCCGTAAAGATAAAAGGCCACTGGCTTTGAAAACAGAGGGTGAAGATAATGAACCAAGGATGTGGACAACTTAAAGAAGCCAGAAAAAAAAAAGAAGAAGAAGAAAACAGAATCTCCTTCAGAATTTCCAGAAAGTTCAAGGCCCTGCCAGAAACTTGGTGTTAGCCTACGGAGGTCTGTACTGGAACTTTGAAGTAAACTATTGTAAGATAATAAAATCTGCTGTTGGAGTTTGAGCTGCAGCTGATTGGTACAACAACTGCCCAGCATATACATGCTGGAGTTCCACTGCCAGTGCCACAGAATGGGGGCAGGGGGCAAGCGGGTATGTAGCATTAAGCTGCAAAGTCTGGGGTTTGCTATAGCAGCTTCAGAAAACTAACACAGATGTCATCTCATCTCCACAACAAATCAACAAGAGGTGGGTACTATTATTTCCAATTACAGACATTGATGCTATCCTTCAAAAGAAGTTAAATAGCACTCCAGTTAAGACTAAGATGTATATGAACCTAGATTTTTGGGGGGAAGCTAATCTCATTACTCTTTCCTCTAGTCTAGAGCAGATGTACTGGAAAGTAAAGATACAAGCATTTCCTGACAACTATTCCTAAGGACATAGCTGAAAAGCTTGATGTTACTCTCTTGGTAGGAAGCACAGATTTTCTGCCTGTCTACCTAACCATCCAGAGCGCCCCAGAGAATGGCAAGAAGAGCCCAGATACTCCATAATTTCAGGAGTGACAGAGTGGTCCATAAAGCTGGAGTCTGGAACCACAAAGAAGGTTCACTCTCTCTGGAGAGAAGAGATGCATCAAAATGTCAAAAGAAATGAAGCTTGCCCACAAGCAAGACCCAAGAAGGATAGGGTAGATAATAAGACTCCAGGGGAAGGAAGGTGAGACAGGGACCACGCATTTTTCAGGAGGACACAGTCTTGGGCAGAGAGCAGAAAGCTTACACATACTATGTTCCACTTCAGCTCTGTTGGGCCTGCTGTGGAATACCGATGCTTTTAGTCCCTGGAACTAACACACTTGTTACAATGAACAAGCTCAGAAATATTTGCTAAAAGGAATAAGTTCATTGGTGAGTACTTTTACGAAATAAATTTCTATATCCGACAATAAGGGGATAAATTAATCAGAGGAAACAATAAACCTAGCTACAGTCCTGTAAGTCTGTTGCTAGTCTACTGCATTTAATGAGTGTACGTGATAAGGGCCTGAAATCAAATAAATAATCAGATAAAACAAAATGAGTAGATGAGAAATGGAAAGGGCCTCTGAGAGTAAATGAGGAAACCAAGAAGAAAGGAATCATGTAAGCAGAACAGGGAGGTTATGTCAAGGGCCTGCTGAGCTAGTTTTGCACAGCTGAGGTTGAGGCTCACAAAGGAGACTCACTTGGAATGGAAACCACCTAGCTGTGGATGAAAAGGAGATGTGCGCTGGGAAGAGAGGGGAACTGGACGAGTCTATGTTCCTGACAATTAGGATTGAAAGCCGTGATGGCTGTTCTTGGTTATCAACATCTGGAATGAACTTCAGCCTAGAAATGGAGAACACACCTGTGGGAGTTTTTTTGCTTGGTTTGTAATGGGTGAATCCACTTCCATTCTGGACCTTTGAGATAGGAAGACCCATACCTTTGATCCTGACCTTGAAGCCAGAAGACATCCTTGAATCTGGGTCATACCTTCTGCTGGACATAGAAGAAGGAAGCTTTTGCTATTTGCCTGTTTTCTCATGTCTTGCTGGCAAGTCCATTCCTTCACTGGCATTAGAGCTTACATCTTTGGGACTCTAGCAGATACTGAAGACCAGCCGAGACATCCAGCCTCATAGACTGAACAACTTCTGGATTCTTAGACTTTCTATTCATTTTTAGACTAGCTGGACCATAGAGTGTAAGTGATTCTAATAAATCCCCTTTCCATATACATCATAGATAGATAGGTGATAGATAGATAGATGATGATAGATAGATAGATAGATAGATAGATAGATAGATAGATAGATAGATAGATAGATAGAATAGTTCTGCTACTCTAGAGAACCCTGACTAAAACAAAAGCTTAATCTAGAACCAACCACTGTCGACCAGCCAGCACTGATAAAGCAGCAACCAAAGTCCATGCCTGTAGACTAGGCTGTTCATTCAGCTTATGTTTTCCTAAATTCTGAATTACTTGCCAATGTGAAAATGTTTAGAAATATCTCCTAAAACATGACCCTATGGTTTTACTGACAACAAGAAACCCACATTCACACAGGGAAACACTTAGTTGGAGCTACATGGTCAGTGGGGCCATCTCCACCCTACAAAGGGTTCCAGTTTACTGCCCCACCCAGCCTGAGTGAGTCATGAAAGTTACCTGCTCTGCCTAGCTTGGATTTCAGCTTCTGTGCCCTGCTAATGGCAGTGAGAGCCTTGGAAGTTCTTAATGGAATGGAATTTAGACGGAGGAACTGGGAGAATGAATTAGAGAACTTTAGTTAACGTCACATTCCCAGGGGTTTACTCGCTGCCAGGCGCTGTGCTAGGCACAGACAAGAAGCGGTGAGAGTCTGTCTACTTTCACAGCAAAGCCCAGGCATGTAATGACCCACTGAGTGCCTGTTTCAGGACTCTGGGCACCAGCAAAGGTTGAGTCTCAGCAGCAGGAAAGAATTAAAGTGAACGTGAGACATGATGGAGGAAAACAGCTAGTTATGGGGGTTAAAGGAGGAAGGATTTGAACCACGACATTAGACCTACTTGTTGGGTTGGGTGTGATGAAAAAAGACAAAAGTAACCCTATGGGATTACTCAGAGAGAAGCAAAGGTCCGAAGCATGATGTGAGGTGGAAACTATGCTCCTTGGAGACAGAAGGGATCACATGGGCCTCGCCCCTGCTTTTGGCTCGCCTCCTCTTGAGTAATGCTGGGCTGGCCCTGCCTGCATGTACAGGAACTGGATTACTGTATTGTTAACAAATAAAGGAAATGAAGCAATCTCCACTAAGCCCTGCATGCTAGGACTCTATGTGGGCTCCAGTCAATACGGGCATTTGCTTAACTATTTAGCTGTGAAGCAAGAGCTCCAGTTATGGACCAGAACTAACTTGTCCAAGAAAAAGAAACAGTTGCATGCAACACTTCGTAAGGCCTGTAGCCATCTCCAAGGAGCACTGTTAGAGCTGTCTTTTAAGAGCTAGCAACAGTCCTACCCAGCTATGAACCAGAACAACAACCAGCCACATGGAACCATGTCCATACGGGTGCAGTAGCAGCACACATAGCTTGGTGTGTGATAATCATCAGCTCTCTAAATGGATTGAAGATCCACACAAGAAGAAGGATACTGTACCTGGTACTGGAAACTTAGTCAGCTACCCTGGGTGGTGAAGTCATGGAGCTCCATGGAGAACCTACAACCACTACTTTACTAAACCAACATACTCCCTAATAATCTAAGCATGTGTCCTTATACCCACAGATAAGTGTAGTCTGCAGCCCTCATCAAAGAATCTTTTCTTTGCAACAGATGGAGACCAATCAAAATGCAGAGTTATGGGGCCCAGTCCCAATGACTACATCTACAAAACACTCCTGCACATAAGGCTCAGAAAACATATCAGAAGAGGGGGTGAAAAGACTGTAAAATCCAGAGGATCAAGGAGTTTGCTGTGAGATTGCATCTCCTAGGAATGGCAGAAGCTGCCCCTATAAAGTCTCACCAACCTGACTGCCTAAACATGAACTGAACAAGACAACAACAATAGACGTAAGTGGGTGGGGGAAAGCCCACAAAGCCTCAACCCTACACAAAGGACTTTAGGCAGCTAAGGAACACTATGGGTGGAAGAAACAGTGTTTCCCAGGGAAGATCATACAAGTTGCCTATCCAACTTGTATCCAACACTAAATGGTCAGCCCTGAAAACATACATACATTGTACATACTGAGTATATATACACACACACACACACGTAACGATAGAGTCCTGGGGATATATGGAAGGGCTCGAGGGATGAAAAGGAAGGAGAGAATAATGTAACTATAATCTCTAATATAAAAAGGGAAATGAAAAAATTCTTGATGAAGATTTCATAATGAAAAAGTGATTCCTTTTGCTGCTGAGAAATTCCCTCTAAGCTTAAGTACTTTGTTATATTTTTGTGTGTTTTTATAATTTTATAATCACAACAAGCATTATAATGATAGAGCTGACTATTTCATAAAGGAAAAAGCAAAAACACAAAGATAATACTTGCATAAAGGAAAGATTTTGCCTTCAAAAAGGGAAACTGTGCATCAATGAACTGCATTGCTTTAACTGAAAGTTAAGGGTTTTGACTGGAGCATACGAAAAATAAATAAGCCTTGTTTTCTGTTTGCTTACATTTCCTAATTGCCAGGGGGGCTTGAGTCCTCACAGTCTAACGCACGCTAAATAAAAACAAATGACTCCCTACTCCTCTACAGCATGGTTCACAGCAGGCCTCTAGTCAGGTTTCCTATCCAAGGTCTGTGCAAACCCATGTGGGCCGAGCCACAGACACTCTGCAAAGGAAGGTCTCCAGTCAATTAACTGGGTCACACAGCAAGGGTCAGCAGAGGACCAGACTTCCTGAACCTGATATTTGTTTCTTTGTATGGGTGAATGGATGGATGGATGAATGGATGGAGAGAGGGAGGGATGGTGGATGGATGATGGATGGATGGATGGATGGATGGATGGATGGATGGATGGACGAACGGACGAACGAACAAACGAATGAATGGGTGGTTGAGGAGTCAGGCTGTCATGTAGTCCAGGAAAGCCTCCAAAAGAAGGATAACCTTGGACTCCTAATCCTTCTGCCTCCATCTCCCAAATGTTGAGGTTTTATAGGTGTTTAAGCCACCACACCTGGCTTCCTGAATCATTAAAATGATCACAATAAAATTACTCATCAAGCCAAAGTACACTGGAATTCAAACGTACACGCAAGAAAGTGAAGAAGGGTGGAGTGTCACTGTAAACAGACTGGCCAATGACGTTGACTTACCATTACCTGGAATCGAGTTTGTAGAGTCTTGATGAGAAAAAACTCTTTAATTACAAGTTATATATCTGTCATTTGACCCTAGATGCTGAAATCGATCCTTTGGTAGTCAGGACACAATGAGATACACACAGGCACAGGTTGTCAGATTCCCCAACAGCTCACATCTCTCCTAAGCTGGACCTGATGGCACAGTTACCCATGCACTAGGAAGCTTTCTCTGCGGGCATATCCTGAGTCAGAACACCCAGGTCCACATTTCAGATGGTACCAGATAGAGCTCATGCTTCCCTTACACTGGGACAAAGGGCTGGGATAGACGGGTTAAAGGCCCCTTTACTTCCTAAACTGCATTCACGTCTCAATGAGGAAGAGAAAGAGGTGGGTGTGGATATTTGTCTACTGAATCCTCAGATTGAATTTCTGTGGCAAAGAATGTCTAGGTTAAATACTTGGCCTGCAATATAATCAGGGTGGAAGCCAGACATCCCGTTTTCTACACCAATAAGCACCCTGATTCTCTGGGAAGCAGCTATGGCTAAGTGAAGGGTCCAAGGCATAAGAAATGCATGGGGGGATCATTCGTGGAAAGTCTGATAAGTGTGGGATAGTGTAAAGTATTGATGTATTTCTCATAACAATCGCTGAAGAAGGAATTATTGACCCCATTTTATGAGTATGAAAATGGAGGCTATAGGACCAGAGGTAGGTAACTTTGAGCTCAGAAGTTTGTTTGAATATAAGAGAAGGTGAATTCTCTTGAACTTAAAGACCTTTATTATTTAATGCAAGCTTAGATTTGAGGGCCTGGGAGAAATCACATGATAATCACCCAAACTTAGACAGCTTGAAGAATGGAGTGCCCTTCATCCACCTCGAGCGTCATACGCATGCGCACAGACACACAGACCAATTACAGAGCCAACACTTCTATGGAAAGTTCTCAGGGTCTATAACAGAGGTTCAATTGGCATCAGTAGGCTTAGTCTTGGTAATTTTAGTAAATTACCATTCTTTCTCCTAGTTACCAAATCTCCAAAGAGTCGTGTGATGGGTGAGGAGCAGGATGAAAAAAAAAAAAACCAAAGAGGGAAGAGATGTGTATCTAGAAATGCTTTGTCATGGGTTCTGTCTCCATTCTTTACAAGACATTTCCTATATGACAACACATCTGATTAACAAGCCTACACATGGGCAAAAGAAACTCCTGGAATCCCACTTTCCTGCCAAGAGGGCACTGACCCACAACAGACCCAAGAGCCCTCACTTGCATTTGGCTCTCCCAACTCCTAGTGTGTTTATGGAGTTGCTCTGCCAGGTTCAAAAGAAGCTGTTCGTTTTAAACAGTCATTTCCCAAGCCTCCAACATAACAAGCTACCCTCTCCAAGTCATCCAGCAAACCTTGATGTACCAGAGTAGGGGACACAGGGGCCATGGCCAATGCCGGGAAGAGAAACAGAGGAGGTCTGGAATGGTGAGACGCCATCCCTCTGCATCAAGTTCAGTTGGGGTGCTTCTCGGGTACAGGGAGGTGTCTGGCTTGTTTTGTTGGGGCGGGTGGTCTTTTCTTTTTCTCCTCCTTATGTGAAGCAGAGGCCCAAAGAAACCCAGATTCGAGGGCACAATGGTAGGTTTAAGGAAGCGTTAAGCCCCAGAAGCCAAGTTGCCTCTCTACTAACAGGGTATCTAAATTGGGGCCCATTCATTTGAATGAAAGAAAAATCTCTACCTTCACTGCCATCTACTTGAACTTGAACATTTTTCCAGTATTGTGTAGACAGCCAGCTACAGCAATATTAGCAGTATTTGTGACCTTTTAAAAAGTATTTTCTTACATTAGAGGAGGTGTGATTATCTTGCATTCTATATTCTCTAGTATTTCAAACTTGAAGTGGCTATTGCCTTTTAAAAAACATACATTACATGATATTCTTTTCATTCTTTAGCAGCTGTTTTCTTTCATCATGGTCTACTTTTAATTTTGTGCTTTTAAAGTCTTTTGAAGGGGGCTGGAGAGGCGGGACAGTGGTTATGAGCTCTTACAGAGAGAACTTACTTGCAAATGATTGGGGCTCTGTTCCCAGCAGCCGGATGACTGCTCGCAACCATCCAGGCTCCAGTTCCAGGAGTCTGATGGGTATTAGGCACACACCCATACATGCGAGCGAAACAACCATAGACATGAAATAAAATAATAAAGTTAAAGGAAAAAAGGAAAATTTTATGAGAAAGAGCCCTTCGTTTTTCCCCAGACTCAAAACTGCCCAAGGTACGCTGACACAATAATGAGTCAGAACCCTGGGTTTACAAAACCCTGTACGAAGTCGCCGGCTCTGCTTGAGTCTGAGTCCTAGAAGCTGGGATGGAACTCGGGTAAGTAAAAGAAAGATGAAAAGATTCTCCCAAAGAGTCTTTCCCCACTTTACACGAGTTGCCAATCACCCTGACCTGTGCTCCTCCTCTGACCCCCAGCGCTGGGGCACGTCCCCTGCCTCTCTGCCCCTCTCAACCCGGGCAGGCAAGCTGCTCTCGGTACTGAGGGTTGAGTGACAGGCAACAAGTGGGACTAACGCTCCTGAAATTCCCACGCACTGAGACCATAGGTCTGGGCTTTGTGCTGGGGAGGGTGCCATGGCCATCCTCTCCAGATTGCTGAGGCTCGGCCACTGCCCAGAAAGCTCTAGAGTCCACAAACTGAGTCCCAAGACCAGGGCGATTCAAGCGGTGGAAGTCAGGACTTGGAAAGGAAGAGAGGCGGCCCCCCAAGCGCTGGGATTGAGCGGAGACAGCAAGCGGCACATAAGGGGTGACAGCGTCCCAGGGTCCAGGGCCGGAGCTCTGTGGGGTGCATCTTACCGGGCTGAGCGACACCGTGGGCCCCAGCGCTGGCGCAGCAGAAACTTCAGTGGCTCTGGAGCTCGGGCCTCGCTGGGGCCCCGCCCGGCTACAAAGGGGTGGCCGGGGGGCGGGGCGGGGGCGGAGGCCAGGAACCCGGCCGCCACCCCCAGAACAAGCACTCACGCCCAGGAAAGGCCGCCCCGGGCGTTGCCCAGTCCAGAACCCGGAGCGCGCTCCGGGGAGCAGGCAAGGTCACCTGAGGCATGGGTGGCTCTTGCTCCCTGGCCACAGTTTCACCCCGCGCCTCGCGACTGTTCCGGTGCAGCCCAGACGCTTTTCCCACCGGTGGTGCAGGTAAAGCCACCACCACTCAAGGCCGTGCGGTCGCCTTCCCCAGGAACCTGCTAGACCTGGGGAGTTGTACTTTTGTGGCCGGACTGGTCACGGCTCCGCCCCTTCTTGTGTGAACTGTTTTAAGGTCCCGTGTGTTAAAAGCAACTGTGGTTCCTAAAGTTGCTACCGTTTCAGCTTTAAAAACTTCAAAGAAAATGCAAATTCCTCCAGCTTAAAAAAAATGTAACTATGTTTCTTTTGTACTTGTTTGGTTTGTGCATTTTAATAGTTTTTGAGCCTCTTATTTCAAACATTCTACCTTCACATCTGGTGACATGGCTATAAATGCAGACTGTGGGCTTAATGGTCACCCCTGACACTTGCTTGCCCCTGCAGCATTGCCTCCTCCGTGACTATCTGCAGTGACCATTTCCAGGTGAAGAACCTGGAAACGAAACAAAATGTAATCTGTATTTTACTGACAGATCTATTTTTGGAAACGGTGTATTAAGACTATGCAAAATGTCTTAACCCTTCCATAATCTTATCTAAAACTGAATTTATTTTACCAATAAAATGTTTCACATACTTGAAAGTTTAGGCAAGGGACAAGGCATCAGTAAAATTGTTCAGGCCTGGGCACAGACAGATAGATCAGTGTGGTATGGTACTGCACACACTACAAGAGGCTGCCATCTCCGCTTCCCACCTTCTAAATGCCAACATTGTAGCCCAAAGTTTTGACAAAAATGAAACTCTACACGGACACATTTCCAAATTGATTCACCTTACCCTCCATTTCTCCTCTTTCTCCTTCCCCATGAAGAAGCCCTGGAGGGAAGGAAGCAAGGGGCTATCTGCATGCGGGGTGTTTTAATGTTGGCGGCCGGAGAATGGCGCTAATAGGTATGACCTAAACCGTTCCTGCACGCTGGAGTGGCTGTGTATCATTCTATTATCGCACCCAAGACCCTTCTTTCCATCAGGGAGACCAGGGCTTGGGACTGGCCTATCAGACATCAAGGGTGAGGGCCGAGAATTTACTCCGCTGCCATTCTGTTTTAATTTTTATTGCATTTTATTCACTTTTTATGTGTGGGTGTGTCCATGTGTGCCCTGACACTTTCTGAAGTTGTCTGTCCTTCCTGGTGGATCACAGGTCATGAGACTTAGAAACCAGGCGCCTTTACCTGATGAGCTATCGCACCAGCCAAGTCATTCTAATCTTTACCCGCTGAGTGTTAAGCAAGCACCATGGCTGCTGTCTGAACCTACACCCGATTCCTGCCCATACGAAGTTCCCAGAGTAAAGAGTGTGCAGTGAGGGAGATGGGAAACTAAGAGAAATATTAAAGGATGGTAAGAGTGCAAACGGGGGGGGGGGGGGCAGGAAACTGGAACTACGTGGGGGAGGGGCAGGGGCTCAGAGGAACAAATCCCTATTCAAGAAGATCCAGGGAAAAGGAGATACACAGGCTCTGGGAAACCATGCAGACCTGTGCTAGGGAAGGGAGGGCAGGCAGCAGGAATGAGCAGCAATAAAGAATGGGAGAAAGGAAGTCAAAAGGGAAGTTTAAAAGTGGAATAAAGGTGAGGCAGAGCTATTCTGCGGGTGTGCCGCTTTAAATGCACCTGCTTGCAGCTCATTAGGCAAGCCCCGCCCTCATCCCTGAAGCGACAGCTTCTTTGGGTGAATGTGTAGCTAGAGAAGTGGCTTATTCCGCCCCAGCAAATCTTCCTAGCTGTGATAGTTACCCATCCAAAGAGACGCGTCTCCAGCTGCTGTGAGACAGGTTGGGAACTGGGGGCGGGGATTTCTAGACCTAGCAGCACACACCATCTGTCCTGCCGGACCACCAGGAAGTGCCCTATCCAGAAGGGAAGTGAACAGAAACACAGAGAGTGTGATTCCTTTTTTACATGTGGCCTTTAAAAGGGAGTTTCAATCTCTCTCAGACTGCTGCTTTCCTCACAACCAAACTGCCTGTAAAATAACAAAAACAGCTATCGAGTTACAGGGCAGTCAATTTCCTCACCTGTGCCAGGGAAGATGGAGTTGTTTTCCAGGCAGAAAACACGAGTGTACCTCACCAAGACAAAGGGCCCCATCCCAAACAGCACTCTTGGTTGTCAAGTGTCTACACAGGTATCTCAAATACAAAGTGTTCCATCCCAAACAGCACTCTTGGTAGCAAGCAAGAAATCAGCTATGGACACCTTGGGTTGAGGTGAGGCTGTTAAAAAGCTTTCCCCAAATGCTGCAGTGATGGTGGCCAGGGAAGAGAACCTGACTTGGGTAAATTCAAAAAAACTCACAGAGCCCGAACAGCTTCTTTTTGTTGGCGGTGTTAATTTTTTCTCCTTAAAAAAATAAAATTTATTTTATTTTTGAGATTGTCATACATTGGCATCATATTTACATCATTCCACTCTACCTTCTCCCCACTCCAGTTCATCATATGTCGCCCTCAAATTCATGACCTCTCTTCTTTATTATTGATACACGCACACACACACAAACACACACATACACACATCTGCTGGGTTCACTTAGGGTTGCTCATGTGTATTTGTGTTTAGGACTGACCTCTTGGGATCCCAGGGCACTCAGGCCCAGAGAATACTGATTCCCCCTTTCTTAGAAACCATTGCCTGTAGCTCTTCATCTAGGCTAAAGCCTGTGAGATTCCCTTCATCCACACTGGGATGTCACTGGTGTTGGCATTGTATGAGTCTTGTTTAGGTGACCATATTGTTGAAATTTCTTCGGTGCAGCTCCCTTTCACATGTGGAGCACACTATCTCACAGCAGACATCCTGATCCTCGGACTCACAATCTCCCCCCGCCTCCCCGTCACAATGTGCCCTGAGCCTTAGATGTATGGAGTTATGTTGCGGTTGTATCTATTGGGAATGCAGATCCCCTGATGAGTTGTTTGGGGCCTTTTAACCAATGGTGGCATTCTGTGATGGTCTCCATCTACTGAAAGAAAAAAATTAAAAGGACCCTTTGGTGAACAGTGAGAGCTACACTTATCTGTGAATATAAGGATAAATATTTGAAATTGCGCTGGGAATTTTACCGTTTTAGGAAAGTATCAGTAACAGGTCTTCCTCTAGGGCTCATAACCTCACCAGTCAGTCATTGTTAGTTGGCTAGGTTCACAGAACCAATTGTTGTAATTTAAAAAAAAAAAAGTGGTGCACAAGAGAAAGAAGCCATGCAATAGAATTCACGTGGAGGGGTTTTTATTAAGGGAAAGGGGGCATAAGACAGAGAGAAAGCAAGAGAAAGAGAGATGGAAGGTGCCCTTTTGAAAAGAAACATAGTGGATTGCACAGGAGGTGCTCTGAGTGGCTACAGCTGAGGACATAGTCTATCAGAACCCCAAGGACAGGCCAGTACAGATGCCTGAATACTAACATCAATCACAAATTCCTTCCAGTTGAGTAATCATTAAGTCTTATTGACAGCTATTGGTTAGCCCTAAGATATAGGTGCCACTATTGCACCCTTGGGTACATTTTGCCATATTGATCATTGTGGGAAACAGGCTGGGATACTCCCAACATCACCACAAATGATTTAAAAGTGAGTGCCACAAATATAAAAGAAGCCAAGAAGCCCAGTCTTCAAAGGAAATGTCCACCTGACTGACTGTACAGAAACCACTAACATCACAGCTACCTGAGCAGGAAGAGGACATGTTTGGTTTTGCTGCTTGTCCCAGAACTACCACGATGGGCATTCTGCCCCAAATGGGGAAGGGGTGAGTACTGGACAGTGGGATTCAAGAACAATGACTGCTAAAGGCTTTGTAGTACAGGGTCTTTGTTCACACGTTATTTACCATCTACCCAAGCAAGGTGATATAGTAAGATCCCGAGACCTTCAGCCACAAAGGGTTCTGCCGAGGACCCACATTTTTGAGAGCTGCAGAGTGGGGGTGTGGCTCAGGCATATCACCTTTCTCAATGGGCAGTGTACTAACTGACCTCAATTAACTGTATTAGCAGACAGGTCATTTTTAAGTTCCTGCCTCATATGATCCTTGTAAAATAAAACTAGTTAATATTTAAAACTGACTGACCCTGTCTCTGGCAGAGAAAAGGTATTCTGTTGATGATGGCTGTTTGCGTGGTTTTATTGTTACTGTGTCATTATGCTATTACTGTGATGTGAATGTTTGCCCCCTCCAAAGCTCATGCTGGAATTTTATTGCTATTATAGCAGTATTAAGAGGTGGGACCTCTGAGGCGATTGCGTTATGAGGGCTACACATTCATCAGTGTAGCTGATGGCATCATATGAGACTAAGCTCTAAGCACAACAGGTAAAAGTTCATGTTGCAAGCACAGGCCTGGCCGCCTGAGCTCATCAGCAAGGCTGGAATGGTTCACCTTATACAGGGGGCCACAGTAAGGTTACTAGGCTTCTCACCATAAAGTAGAAATCAAAGGCAGTTAGCCAATACACTCAATGAGTCCACCGAGAGTCCTGTGTCCATCAAAACTGGCATTCAAAGGTCCTGGAGATATATGGTTGACACTGGCCTGCTTAGCCTTAGTGTCTGCTCCAATATCTAGATACCCAAAGAACTCTGCGATACTGTTCTGTTTGTGTGGCTCTTCCCTGAATGGCTTCTCCCTTTCAGCACCAATGACTAAAATCAACAACTCACCTTCATAACTAAAGTAATTAAAAAAAATAAAAAACTAAACTCTAAATTAGCAGTTAAAAAATAAAAACAGGCAATTTAACAGGAATACAAAAAAATGATAAAATAAAAAAAGAAAAGATATAAAATTGAAAAATCTTTAAGTATGTGTAAAGAGAACACAGCCCACACTATGACACATAGCTGTGATGCAAATTACTTGAGAAACTGAGGAAAAACAGAAATTTTGAGGGTAGCCTGAGCAACATAGTGACCTTCCCATAAGAGGATATGTAGAATGAACACTCAAATTACCACGGTAAATATATATATATATATATATATATATATATATATATATATATATATAGTAATTATATACATATATAATTAAATACAGTAGATAGATAGATAGATAGATAGATAGATAGATAGATAGATAGATAGATAGATAGATAGATAGATAGATAGATGGTCACGGAAACTTCTGTTCACTCTTGCCTTCTTGGCGGGGTGGTGGTGGTGCATGCCTTTAATCCCAGCACTCGGGAGGCAGAGGCAGGCAGATTTCTGTGAGTTTGTGGCCAACTTGGTCTACAGAGCGAGTTCTAGGAGACGCTCCAAAAACTATAGAGAAACCCTGTCTCTAAGAAAAACAAACAAAAAGTCCTCTTGCCTTCAGGATTGCAGATGCACTGTGACCAGCAGTAGCCTCCACTCCTATGAGCTGCCATGCTTTCCCGCTGTGCAGACTGTGTCTCCTAGAACTGTGAGCCAAAATAAGCTCTGTATTAAGTTGCTTCTTGTTGGGCATTTTGTGACAACAATAAGAAAACGAATACAAAGAGACACAACTACCAACTCTACAGAAATACCAAGGATGATAAGAATGAACAATTATAAACTAATAAATTTGATAACCTACATGAAATGGACAAATTCCAAAAATCACAAACTCACCAAGACTAAATCATGAGGACGTAGATCTTCCAAATAGGCTAATAACAAGTAAGCAGATTGAGCCAGCGATTAAAAAATTCATCCGATGGCTTCCCAGATGAACTCTACCAACCATTTAAAAAAAAACTAACTCCAAGTTTTATCAAACTTCTCCTAAAAAAACTCATTCTAAAGACCTTAGAAAATAAATTATATTGTTTATGATAATAGACACAAAAATTCTCAACAAAATACCAGCATATTAATTCCTCACCTTGTACATAGTTCAAGAAATTTAAAATAAAATCCGAGGTTGATTTTGTCCCCGCTCCTAAGGGGTCCCACTTAAAAAAAACTCTGCTGCAGTGTGGTAGTTTGGGGGGGAGGGGTCCCAAAAGTCACACTCAGCCCCATCACTTCCGCAAGTGTGCTTTAACGCGCTCATCCGGCTTCCATTTCTACTGCTTCATACTACTGCTGTAGGTAACAAGTGCTAAACACCCAGCAAGAAGCAGATCTTCAGAATGGCTAGGAATCTAGATCTGGCCAGAGATAGAAATAAGAAATTGGATAAAGGCGGAGAAACGCCCTACAAATAACACAGACAGTACTTTGTGACTGATAGCAGGACTTAATCTAGAGTCTGGTCATTGATGTATTTTTCTACAAATTCCTGGATTAGTGAGTGTAGAAATACCTAGGTCCCTAAGTAGCCCCTCTATTATTAAATAATACATGCAAGCAAAATTCTTTAAAAACTGTAACATGTTAGAACTACCAAAAGACAATGGAAAATGGTTGCAATGAATAGGTAATTGATAAAGCTATCTTATAAATTGAACAGGGGTGGGATATTATATATTATGAAAAAATGTTGAAATGTAGAAAACAGGAAACATCCCAGTAACCAAATCCTAAAGGAAGTGTAGCAGCAGGTTTCACAGAACCCAGGCAGAACCCAAAGCATCATGAGACCTGGGGTTGCTTTGTTCACTTCAAAAGACGTACAAATTCATGGACTGCAGACTGGTCCCCCAAATGCCTAGCCACTCTCGGATTCTGCATCCCCACCCTCTTCTCCTCTGATTACTAAAGGAGATTCTCTGTGTGTTCTGGGACACATTCCCAAGACAGTCACTGACTAGGACGATGAGAGTCACTCTGAGCCCCATGTAGGCAGAACTTCTACCAGGCTAGTGCGCTGGACCATGGGCTGTTTGTCCTTGGACCAAGAGCCCACCCCAAACCCAATCAGCCAAGGCAGGTGGAAAGAGGTGGCCACCAAAGATCATTTCAGGATCTTTGCTTAAAGCAGGCATTCAATGCTTTCCTTGGAAAAATCTAAGCCTAGTCAGTGATAAATGGGGATGGGATAGATAGGTGATAGACAACTGAATAGATGATCGAGAGGTGGGTAGTTAGATAGATGGTGATAAGTTAACTGGTCATGGTTTTTAAGAGAAGAAAGGTTTCAAGCCCTCAAGTCAATTTTTAGAAGACTCAAAAAATTAGAAAAATGCAGCTTTACATCCTGTCAAGTATATCTTTAGAATCTCACTGTTTAAGCAAAAACTCATATTAAGAAACTATAGTTGAGGAATAACGAGGTGGTGCTGTGTGTAATGGAATTTTCCATGCAAGCTTAGTTCAATACCCGGGACCCACACAAGGATGGAAAGAGATAGACAGACCTACACATGTGCTCTATGACACACACGCATCATCATCATCATCATCATCGTTTGAAGCTGACATAGAGTACCTAAGACTCTGTCTCAAAAACAAACTAAAATAACTTTAAGAAAGGATTACCCAAATGCCATCAAAGCAAGTGAAAAAGTACAGTAAGAATTTGTTCTGGGGAGCAGAATACCACATAGGACCACCAGATGGCAGCATTGTCTCATGAGTGGTTTATCAAGCTGTGAAAAATGCTTTCTCTTGCTCCTTTACTCAATTGCCCACTTTGTCCAGAAGCTAATTCTCGAGAAATCTGAGAAACCTCTAGTTGATGGGAAAAAATACAAACCTCAGCAATGTATTTGACATCTATTTTTCTCCTTTCCAATCTATCTGTTTTCTTTGGGTTTGATCCCTAATATCTTGGGACCCGGTATTTAGTCTAATTATACATAAATTAAGAATGAAAACAGTAGCCTAAATTATCAAAGAATTAGAAGCCTCCTAGCCATGTCCTGGTTTCAAGAAATATATTGTGATTATCTTTGTTTTATATTTATGTAATGCAGTTTTTGTCATAGGCATGGAATAGATAGATAGACAGATAGATAGATGACAGATAGATAGATAGATAGATAGATAGATAGATAGATAGATATAGATTTAGATATAGACAGACAGATAGGTGTTAGGATCAATAATAATATTTAAATTTAAGCCAAAAGTCAACTGTGATGGTGAGTTCTATATAACATCCTAGTTAGGCCATCGTACTCAGATATATGGTCAAATTCTAGTCTAGATGATGTTATGAAGATTTTTGTTTGTTTTTGTTGTTTTGTATTTCTTGTATGCAGCAGAAGGATGGATTTTGTTTTTGTTTCCAATCTGTTAGCCTATGTCTTTTTATAGGTGATTTGAGTCCATTTATATTAAGGGATATTAATGACAAGTGATTGTTAGTTCCTGTTATTTTAGTTTCCATTGTTGTTGGTATTATTGTGTACATTTTTTCCCTTCCTTGGGATTTGTAGCTGTGAGATCATATATTGTCTGTGTTTTTGTGGATGTAGCCAACTTCCTTGGGTTGGAGTTTTCCTTCTAGCACTTTGTGTAGTGCTGGGTTTGTGACTAGGTATTGATTCAATCTGGTTTTGTCCATCTGTGGCTACTGGAAGTTTTACTAGGTATAGCAGGGCTGGCATTCATGGTCTCTTAATGTCTGTATAATACTTGACCAGTTCCTTCTGGCTTTCATTGTTTCCATTGAGAAGTCAGGTGTAATTCTGATAGGTCTACCTTTATATGTTACTTGGCCTTTTTTCTTTTGCAGCTTTTAATATTCTTTCTCTATTCTGTATGTTTAGTGTTTTGCTTATTATGTGGTGAAGGAACTTTTTAGATCCAGTCTATTTGGTGTTCTATTTCCTATATCTTCATGTTAGGAAAGTTTACTTCTATGATTTTGTTGAATATACTTTCCTGTTTACTTAGGTAATATTATATCTTTCTGCAGCCTTTGATGAAGTTGAAGAATTGATAGTTATAATTATAGTTTTCCTTAGTTATGATAAAAGATAGATAGAAATATTGTAACTGTAATTCTTGCTTGATACCTGTTCTGCTATATGTAATTTTACTATGTTAAAGCTAAAACCTTCCTTTTTTATTTAAGCAGAAAAGGGGAGTTGATGTGGGATTCCCCTCTGTATGCTGTGAATGCCACTGGTGAATAGCTGCTTTGAGCCTATAGCAGAGCAGAACAGAACATAGGTAGGCAGGGAAAACTAAACTGAATGCTGGGAGGAAGAAGGCAGAGTAACGAGACACCATGGAGCTGCTGCCAGAGGCAGACATGCTGAAACCTTGCCAGTAGGTCACGCCCCTCGTGGTAAAATATAAAATAATGGAGATGGGTTAATTCTAGATGTAAGAGCTAGCTAACAATACAATTAACTAATTGGCCAAGCTATGATTTAATTAATACAGTTTCTGTGTGATTATTTCAGAAGTCTGGGTGGCTGGGAAACAAACAAGTGGCCTCCTTACCACACCTGATGTACTGGGAACCAAACCTGGGTCCTCTGCAAGCCAAGTTAGAATTCTGCAGCCCATGGACTGGCAATTTGGTTTTGTTGTTGTTGTTGTTGTTATTTCTGAGACAGGGTTTCTCTGTAGCTTTGGAGCCTGTCCTGGAACTAGCTCTTATAGACCAGGCTGGCCTCGAACTCACAGAGATCTGCCTGCCTCTGCCTCCTGAGTGCTGGAATTTTTTAATGAGATATAAAGATTATTTAGTATACAGAGGACATGAAGAGGAACAAAATAGGAGAGGTGGTAAAACAGTCAGAAGTCTGGAGTAATGTACATAAATACAAATACATACTGATGTGTACAGAATAGTTCTTGACAAATAAAACCCCATGATTCTGATGTTTTATTAGATGCATAAAAAGTAGTTTTCATTTATAAAATCAAAATCAGACAAAGGTATTTGGGCATACAATTGGTACCAATAAAACTCACAGTGGACATATTACATTACATTCAACGTCTGCTTATTTACATGTTACTCAAGACAAAGTCAACACAAAATGAACACCATACATTTCAGCTCTGTATATATCTAATATTGTTTCAAAACAAGCACAACTTTTTTTCCAACCAATTTCTATTTGTTGAAAAACACAGCAAGACTATTATAAGGTTATATGTGAAATACAGCTAAAGTTTTAGGGTTTGATCACCTATCACATTTCTGACTAACCAATAACCTTAAAATAATGGATAATTACATATGGTTTTTGTAGATTTATCTGTTTCTAGGTTATGTAGATGAATGCTTTTCAAATGTGAATAAGTGTACCACATGTGTATCTGGTGCAGGCAGAGGACAGTTGAGGGCACTGGGTCCCCTGGAACTGGAGTTACAGACAGTTGTAAACTGCCATGTGTGTGCTAGGAATTGAACCTGGGTCCTCTGCAAGAACAGTCAGTGCTCTTAACTGCTGAGCCATTTCTATAGCTCCTCTTTTTGATATTTTAAAAGTCTTTAAAACTTAATTCTGAAAACACATGTGCCTTGTCATTTATTCATATAAGATGATCTATTTTGCTATAGATCAAAAAGTTCAATTAATTAACCAGGGCTCTTATAATTTCCTGCCAGCTAAGGTTTATTTTAAATCTGATTATATATCAAAAGCAGTAGTGAACAACTTATTTCTTAAGTTTAATATGAATTCCACAAATTGCTGGGTAGCTTTGAAACCATTCCATCCCTTAGAACTGTAGTCACTGAACTACCTACGCTACCAGTTCCTTGCGCCAGAGTTGTCTTTAGCACTCTAAAACTTCCATGGGCTCCACATCAGAACTAGTGAGTACAAACTAAGGATGTTGATATTCTCTCAAGTTCCCAGGTGAAAAGGACACACGCTTTAGTGTGGAAAACCCTGCTGGTGGCGACTAGACCTGGGAGTGTCTTATCCTTTAAGGTACACCAGAATCACTGGAGAAAACTTTAAGCAAAACAAATAATAGATTCACTTCAATAGACTAAGGAAAGTCTTGGAACAGTATTTTAAATCACCAATACCATCAGTCAAAAATCACTGCGAAAAACAATTTACAGCCTTTGTCAGATGTCAGATATTATAACAGTAAGTTCTGTAATGACACTGTCCTGCAAGTTCTAGAGACGCCTGCTCTGGCAGTGACAGCAAGTGACTAGAGTAAGAGCCTTTCAAACAGACACAGTCGTATTGTTAAACAGAAGGTCAGAGCAGTGATTTGTGGGACTACCATTCATTCATTAAAGAAAGAAAAGTGTTGCTGGGCGGTGGTGGCGCACGCCTTTAATCCCAGCACTCGGGAGGCAGAGGTAGGCGGATCTCTGTGAGTTCGAGGCCAGCCTGGTCTACAAGAGCTAGTTCCAGGACAGGAACCAAAAAGCTACGGAGAAACCCTGTCTCTAAAATCCAAAAAAAAAAAAAAAAAGAAGAAAAGAAAAAGAAAGAAAAGGTTCTTTCAAAGTACTTAAGCCTTTAAACCAACAAGTTTTTTAGCATCTTTCATCTTTAGTGATCTCTTCATCACTAAAGATCTGATCTTTAGAGTCAGCATGAGATCAGAGGTAGTGACTCCAGCATACTAAAGGTGTAACATGGAGTATAAAAGACTACTGCCTACTTTGTAGTTCTGCACTGTTCATACACAGTAGGGACGGAGCCCAGTTGTGTATGAAACACTAAATGGGGAAGTATACTAACACACGCTTGATTTCTAACAATGAAACTTCATTTGCCGTACAGAGTAAGTCCCCACATAGCACATCAAGAATATAACTGAAGGTATCTAACAGGGAGTGTGGGTCCCAAGCTTGAGAGGCTGGGTCATACAAGAAAACCTTAGATTTGCTTCATCAGGCAACGATATTAAAATATGGGATGCTTCATGTATGGCATTGGTGGATAAATTCAACCGCCACACGTCACCACATGGAATCAATTCAATATGTTGGAGCAGCAATGATAACTTCTTAGTGACAGCAACCTACAGCGGTCACAAAATGGTGGTGTCAAGTGGCAAAGGTAAATCTGTCCCACTTTTAGAGCTTGCTGAAGGCCAAAAGCAGACATGTATTGATTCCACATCAATGTATTTGGCAAGTGGAGGCCTAAATAACACTGTTAATATTGGGGATTTAAAATCAAAATGAGTTCATCGGGCTCTTAAGGATCATAAAGGGGAAGTCACTTGTGTGGCATACAATTGGAATGATTGCTACATTGCTTCTGGGTCTCTCTCAGTAGTGAGACTGTTTTGCACAGCATACCATGAATACATCCAGTACACCTTTTGGCCACGGAAGTAACCTGCCCATCCGGCATGTGAAGTACTCCGTTTAAGAAGTCTCTCCTTGGCAGTGTTTCAGATAATGGAACAGTAACCCTCTGGGATGTCAACAGTCAGAGCTCATACCGTAGCTTTGACAAGACACGCAAGGCTCCAGCTTCAGGCATGTTTCTCTCCTGTAAATAAACTGCTGTTTATAACCATCGGCCTGGAAAAAAGAATCATTCTCCATGACACTTCAAGTAAGAAGCTGGTGAGAACTTTAGGAGCCAACACTCCCCTGACCTCAGTAGATTTTATGCATGATGAAGCCACTTGGGCCATTAGATCTTCCCGTGGGAAAATATATCAGTATGACGTAAGCTGAATCACCTGTAAAAACCATCAGAGCCCACAAGACATCTGTACAATGCAGAGCATTTCAGTATTCCACGTCTCTGACAAAGGCAAGTTTTAATAATGGCTGCTCAAATAAGCACACATCAGTGAACAAACGGAGTGTTGCTGTACCCAGCAGCAGTAGGGCCGTCAGAGAAGCAACTGCCCCTTCCATTGCCACAGTTCTCCCATAGCCTGTGACGACAGAAATGGCCAAAGGAGTCATTGCTGCTCAGGATAAAGCAGGTTGTCTTCTCGAAGCATAAATAGATATTTCAAGGAAACAGACGGTGGAATAAGTCAAGATTTCTCCAGCTTTGATGATACGAGGGAAAGTAGTTTAGGTGACATGTTCTCACCAGTCAGAGACGATGCTATACTCAACAGAGGTGATGAATCTGTAGGCAAAGGAGATGGCCTTGACTTTCTACTATAGTTGAACTCAGCGTTCCCACTGAGGAAAAAAATCCAGTCACTTCCAGCACTCTGGTATTACACTCCAGTGCTCTTCTGTCCTCATGGGATCTCCAGGGAAAGAAGAAAGTGAGAGCCGTGATCTGGAAGCTGAGGCGAAGAGAACATACCTGGGGAAGAAGCAGGAGCCAAAGGACTCCTAAAGCAGTTTGCAAAGTTGATCTCCTCTGGTACTGAACCAGGAATTCGAAATACCTCTCCATCATGTAACCAAACAAGAAATCTTGAAAAATATAAAAAGCCAAAAAAGGAAACTGAAGTCCTCAGTCAATGGATCCTCAACTCCAGTTCCAAAGGTAGCATCCTCTGTCACTGCTGGAGTAGCCAGCTGACGCTCAGAAACAATAGTGGATAGCCTTGGGACCAGTCAGCCCAATGTGTCACCGACCTCTGCTCAGATCCGCTTCATTTAGAACATGATACAGGAAACCTTGGATGACTTCAGGGGCGCTTGCTTTAGGACACTGCGAATTTGCAAGTGAGATGATTAAAGAGTTTCATATACAGCTGAATGAAATGCACTCTTTGCTGGAAAGATTCTCAAGTGAATGAAGGCTTGCTGGCTGAAACTGAATGGCTACGAGAAGACAACAAAAGACTATGAGCCCACTTCTGAAGACCCAGAATACCTTATCTTTTCTTATGATTTGGGAAGTTTCTGGCAACTAAGAACGAAACAGAGTCAGTATTGTTTTCGTGGCCTTGACAATGGATTCTGCAGCAGGCACTATGCCATCTCTGTCAGACATATTTATATTTTTATAAATATAAATTCAAAACTGCATAGAATACCTTCTTCCAAATAGGGAAGTCAACAGGATCTTTATGTTCTGAATGCCTTAGCTATACACTAAGTGCCCTTTTCCTAAGAAAAGAAAACGTACATATAAGGCTGGGTTTATGTTTTACAAATGACTCTTTAAAACAGATATATTTTTGGTGGACAAATTGTATTCCAATTTTTTTTAGGTAGCCAGCATTCAAAACATGGGTGTACCTTCTATTTTATGAATAATTTTAGAGCGGCAATTGGATTTTTTCATGCTGCTGATTAGTCATTATCTTGTTATCTGATGACATAGGTCTGACTTATTTATTGCTCATATGTATGATGCTTGTATTTTGAAGCTCTGAGTTGTACAGATACACGGTACCTTCGACATTTCTGTTTCTGAGGCTCCCTACTCTGGTTTCCTCCTTTACACATGAAAAACTAAGGTTTTGGAAAATTCAAGGGCTATACATCTGCTGATTGTCTAATGAATTGATGGCACATAAAGTCATGCCGTAAGGCTTTAATCGCCGTGGCTCAACTTAAAATCAATGAAAATTTATTGTAAGGTAATAAATATCACAATATTTTTGCCATTTTTCCTCACAAGTAAAAAGCATAAATTATTTTTCTTTGTTTTATACCATTAACTTTCTCTAATTATAGCATGCTACAGATAGTATTTTTCTATTACTAGCCTAACCATAGCATTATTTATATAGATTCATCATGAAAAGAATTTACACAGCAGCAGCAGCTGGGCATGCTCATCTGCCCGCTGTGAGCCACGGTTTGATAGGACTGGACTAGGAGAGCTACTCAGCCAGTAACATTCTTGTTGCCTTTCGTCCAAAAACTTCAACTGTGTACTTTGTATATACGTCTGTTGCCCAGTTTTGCTTTCTGGGATCAAAATATTTACTAAAATGTAGCTTAGTTTGCTAACTTTATGGGTTTCTAAAGTGACGGAAGGATTAAGGATACACTTAATAAATATAAACCTATGATTAATTATTTCCAAAAGCAAAACAGGCTTTTCCCAGGTGACTCAGAGATGCTGCAGTCTTTTCCTAGCTGATATGGTGGCATTATGACTTGTAACAAGTTTCCTTACCTGTCACTCAAACAAGGCTAGAATACAGAAGTACTCTGTCTATATGCTATATTTTTATCTATTAATACTTTCCTACTTCCTTTTTCAATAGGTGTAGATATTGTATATTAAAAGGTGTCTGATAAAATAATTTAGTAATTTTATGTGTACAGGTGAAGTACTTGTCATGGATTTAAACACTGAGTACAGTAAATTAATTTTTTTGTTTTCAAAGCATAGAAAAAAGAATATAACTGAAGGTCTCACGCTGCCTCTTCTATATACTGTTTACTGACATCCACCAACCCTGTGATTACACATGATGTGAACAACAGCGGGTTTTACTCTACTTTAAAAAGCCCTGAGCCAGACGTGGTGGCACACACCTTTAATCTCAGCACTTGGAGATAAGAGGCAGGTGGGTCTCGATGAGCCTGGTCTACAGAGTGAGCTCCAGGACATCAGGGCTTTGTAGAAACCCTGTCCGAGTAATAAAGAAAAAGCACAACACACTCTTGCACTGGATGACTTAGCACAAGCGTGCTGCCCATCAGAGCATCTGGCGGGTCCACCATCACCGCACAGCTTTAGGAACGGATGGAACCTGCCTAAGCACCAGCCCTGAGAAACAGAATGGCTCAAGAGTCTGTCCAGCACTCCCTCTCCTGACCCATATCTATCATGCTGGTATTTCCGGGTACACACATGTCCTGTGTTCTTCACAAAGGCTCGGCGGCTTTCTTCCCAGGAGATCTGTAGCCAGACAACTGGAATTTCTCTTTAAGCAATGAAAAGCAATTGCCAGAACTCAGTGTTGCAGAGCAGGAAAGGCCTGTCATCATAGGAGGAGAAACTGAAACTATAAAATCAATTCTCAAGAAGCCCAAGCACTTGTACTCATTTTGAACTAGTGTCCAGACTCCAGTAAAAACCAAAGTGTTTTCCAGTTTACAAATGACTTAAAATCAAAATAATAAATTTTAAAATTAAGCAAAAGTTGAAAATGCAAATATCAAAAACAAGGCTTCTTAAGTGAAGAGAAATGAAATCACAGAGATACAGCAACCCTGGGAAGGACTTCTAACATGCCCACGGCATAAGGTACCATCTGCACCCTCTCTGTGTACAGCACTGGAGATCCGGGGAGTGCGACAGGGCAGCGAACACCCGCAGCTAGGCTGCTCATGTCCTTTTGGCTGGCTTGGCTGTCAGCTGCTTTTCCCTTTCAAATTCCTTTTCCCTCTGCTGTTCCTTTTCCAGCTCTTCTCTCTGCCTCTTCTGCTGGAGCTTAAGTGCTCTTTTCTGTAGAGAGATTGGGGGGTAAAGGAGGGGGCAGTCAAGGGTTACAGTTACGGCAGAACTTAAAAATAATAATGTTTGACTCAAGTTAGTCAATACATATCAACAAAGCCCATGCTTAACTTTTAAATTTATCTGGAGTAATTCAAGGCCCCCTTAATTTAGAACGACAATGAAAACTTTACTCCCCACTCACTTCACATGTAGAGATGAACCTATCAGCCCAGCTACTAGCAGAGGAATCAAAAGACTTCAATCTTAAAGGGAAATAATGTAGCATGAATTGATATCTACTGGACCCAGAAGTATAAAACGTCAAAACATGAACACTGGAGAAAAATAAAATTCCACGTAAAAAGGGTATCCAAGGGTTCCTACTCACTTTTAACTTGGATGTTTTCTCATGAAGCAACAGCATCTCCTTCCTTATATTCACCAGCTTGGCATGATAGTGCTTCGCTTCTGTGAACTGAACAGAGTCAGGTAAGATAGCAGGAAATGCCAAGACTGACAACTACGTCCACACTACAGCTCATCCTTCCTGAACTGGTAAACTTTAGAACCTCAATTGTGTACATACTTTAAGTTTGATGATACAGATTTCATTGAACCATTAGCAGGATTTTGAAAACATCTGATTCAATTCAGTTGACCAAAAAAAAAAAGTTATTATAGATGGGTGTAATGGTGCACTCCTTAATCCTGGCACTCAGGAGGCAAAGGCGCTAGATCTGTGTGAATCTGAAGCCAGACTGGTCTGGATAGTAAGTTCCAGATCAGCCAGGACTACACTCACTCTCTCTCTCTCCCTCTCTCTTTCTTCTCTCTCTCTCTCTCTCTCTCTCTCTCCCTCTCTCTTTCTTCTCTCTCTCTCTCTCTCTCTCTCTCTCTCTCTCTCTCTCTCACACACACACACACACACGTTATTAAACATAAAACATATTTATATTAACAAAATTATAAACAACATTTTGCTTCAAAAATATACCACATAACCCAGAAATTAAAACAGTCACTACTGCCTTTTTGAAAGAACAAGCCAGCAATGTGTCTTCCTGTCAGGAAAATGGCAGCTACGGCACAGATTCTGAGAGAATGGCCAATAAATCCAGCCATGTTTCTTGTGCTTTTGCAGTCAGAATGTCAACACAGCCACTAGAGGACACACACTGTTCTCCTAGAGGTAAAGTACACTCTGCATCACAGTCTGCCGTCAAAACGATCCTGCTGGGAGAAGCTGAGGATAGAGAAGTGATGGAGGCCCAGAGAGTGGCAGAGAACGGAAAAGGAACCTTACTCTCAGAAACAGAGACAAGGGATGAGAAACAGGCCTGGAGCGAGAGGCTGCCTCTCACACAACAGTTAGTAAAGTCAGCTCACAGACCATATATGTGTAGCTTTCAGGGCATTCCTGTTTCCAATTCCTATGTGAGAATTAAAACCACTCTTGGGCAAAGAGAAGAAATAAGTGAAAAACTCAGTTCTGTCCATTCCAGAATTCTGTTCATTTGTTCAGCTTTCACTCAGTCAACAAATACCCATTTGATCAGGACGCCAATGCCAAGGAAAAGAAGAGTGAGTGCGGCCATGTTCACCTCCTCCACAAGATGTCAGTCAGCGGCTGAAAAGACTGCACTCTCTGCACCAAGGCCGTCAGGGCTAGCGAACACTGGTGGTTACACAGGGAAACGATCTGATCCTCCTTGTCACACAGAATCTGCTGCGGTTCCTAATGTCCAGGAAGGTCAGGAGCAACATGACTTTGCCTATGCTAAGTCCCTTTGTTCTCCCAGGAGCATCTAGTGAAATCAAACTATCCAATTATTCATCTTTAACATGTCCATCTCACCATGGCATAAGAAATACTAATAAAAGAAACCATATAACTGACCCTTCAAAAAGGACTGCACTTTCCTTAATGGTAAACACTGTGTCTCAAATGTCCCTCACTCTGTTTTCACGTCATCATCTCGTGAGATCGTTCGACAGACAAATAAATAAGCTCAATTCCTAATACATGTTCAGCATGTGAACGCCAGAAACCATGGGAATCTAATAAAGCAACCAAGAGTCCCTGTGAAAAAGAAATTCTACACATGAAAGTTGGAGGATAAGATCACCAAAATGCAGAGGTATAAAGCCTTTCTAAAATAAAATCTCATTCAGTTACAAGCAAGAACAGACTTACCAAAGCATTGATGTCCAACATAGAATGGCATTCTTTAAATTTTGAAATCTCTTGTTCCAGTGTATCTAGCAACACAACTTGGTTCTGTCTGAAACAAAATCACACAGACAAAGCAAACTTTACATTCTAAGTATTGGTTCATTACAAGGAATCACATTTATCCCAGCTAACACACAAAGCTGGAAACCCAGCTGTCAATACAGTGCCTCTCTAAGACACTCAGAATAATCTCTCAACACCATATTTCAAAGATGTATTCTGACAGCTAAGTGCATGCTTCACTTCTGTCACAATGTCAGGCTTCACTAAAATAACCAGATTATTCTAAGTATTTTACTACTGTAACAACATTCTGCATTCTCCCCCAAAACATTCTCTTTTATAGCATTCTGCTCACAAAACTCAATTTTCTCTAAAACTTGGAGCATTCTCACAAAGCCAATTAGAAGCAGAGCTTCCTGATGTGGCACTGGAGAAGATGTAGTGCCGAAGGACAGAGCGTCCTCCAGGGCAGCCGAGCAGCTGGGGGATGAGCGGGCACTGGGAAGCACTTGAGGCCTTTCCCTCACAGCTGTGTGGCCTTGGAGAGTCACGTTTCTGCTCTTGACCTAACTCTCATCCACACGAGGTCAGACCAGACAACTGCTTTGTTAACATCTGGATTCAAATGAGGGAGGGAAGCTAACTTCCTTCCTACTCCTCTCCTGATCAAATATGATTCCAGGGTTCAGTGACACAGAAGGGTCACCTAAATGAACATTCTAAGAGAAAATAAAGTGTGATTTGTTATAAAAATAAAGAGCAGTGATGAAAAGTGACTTAGCAACGAGGCTGGAGGGCAATCATATGGTCACCATCCGGCCTGGTGAAGGGTACCAACAGGTCCCTTCACGTCAGACTAGGGAAGACAGAAGAGGAAGCACAGAGTGGAGAACAGAATACCCAGCAGCTTGCCAAAGACAGAACAGCAAAAGACAAGAGGTCACAACTGGAAAACAGTGGGGGGGAGTGTAGGGGTAAGCAATAAAAATAAAAAGCTTTAGTATCAATAAAAGCCATCGGCCAGATCAAATAAGAAAAAAGGACACAAATTACAAGTATCATCCATGAAAG
Organism: Microtus pennsylvanicus; assembly: GCF_037038515.1. Classification (NCBI taxonomy): domain Eukaryota; kingdom Metazoa; phylum Chordata; class Mammalia; order Rodentia; family Cricetidae; genus Microtus; species Microtus pennsylvanicus. The sequence goes on along the minus strand of NC_134580.1, from coordinate 101,010,241 downwards.
AGATGATCGTCGCTGCTGTTATGCTTTTAAAAGGACAATAAACTACAAAGAGCCTGAACACACATTAGATTTAGTGGAGGAGACCAATTCATTCAAAGGCACAGATTATTCAAACACACACTCATTCTCCAAGTTTCCCACAATGAAACTAGACTCTTTAGGAGTATCTGCTTTACCTTTTACATTTAGATTATGAGTTACTCCATGAATCCCATCTTCAAAACACAGAAATGAGCCATGATCAATGTTCCAAAAGATAAGACTGTCATACCACTGTCACATGCCACTACCAAGTGACAGAAGGAAAGGAAGCACAGCTGGCTTTCCATTGGCTTACGTGAGTTCCTGGAGGGCTTGCTTTGACCTCTGCAGATCTGGTAAGTAGTGGGACAGCAGGCCTCCCACCAGCTGCTCCACAGCTTTGTCCTCCACAGCAAAGTCCTCTATCAGTCCTTCATCTGGAGACGCATCACTCAAACCTGTGCTCAAGAGAAAACCAAATTTAGGAAGCTCTAATGCTGCTGCACTGCAGGGAGGCTGGGGGAGCTCAGCCAGGGAGGAGGGAGAGCCCACACAGGAGTGAAGGAAGCACACCTCTCCCAATACAGCAGTGGCTTCTTTTACATGTGTGCCTGCTGAGCTTTCACTAAACATGGCAAAAAAGGTTTCTGTGTTGTTTTGAGCTTTTCTTGTTTTGAAACAAGGTTTCCATGCTGGCCTAGAACTCTCAATCCCCCTGCCTCAGCCCTCTGAGCTGCGTATCACCAAACCTGGAAAAAAAAAAATAATTTTAAGCTGCAAGTACAGAATAAAGTCTAGAGTAAACAAACATTAGCATATTCAAATTTTACGTTATGTGAAATTTAGACTGTGTTTGCCAAGGAGTCAGATTGAAGGATGAGTTAACCGTCACTGAATTAATGCATCAATGCTTTGAAAAGCGTGCAGAAATTACATAACTAGAGGCTGATGAGGCAGCTCAGTGGGTCAAAGAGCTTCCTAGGTGAGCCAACCACGTGACATCCACATCCAACCCAGAAACCCACCACAGCAGGAGAGAAACCTGACAACTTTCTCTGACTTTCACAGAACACACTGAATACCCCCCAACACACACAGAGAGAGGAGAGAGAGAGAGAGAGAGAGAGAGAGAGAGAGAGAGAGAGAGAGAGAATGAAAACTTACAGGGAGGACTGGAGAGATGGCTCAGTCATTAAAGGTTAGACTCACAACCAAGTAGAGAATAAAAACTGTTGAAGAAATTATATAAACAAAAAGGCATATCTAAAAAAAAGTTTTGAACACAAAAGAAATAAAACTGCAGGGCATTTTTTGCTCAGTATATTTACATATTAAAGGGGGTTGTTTATCATTTATCAGTTAAGACTCAGCACCTTCTGTGAACCAGGGTCAATGCTAGGAAAGTCAGCTGGGAAACAGGGACCCAGAACCTAGGCCTACTAACACAAGTTCAGTGATGTGTGATGACTCAATTCAGAGGAAAAAAAAAGAGATTCAGCACCTTAATTTGCTACAGGAAATAGTGTATTCTAATCATGTTATGGGCTAATCTAGACCTGATGCCAGGAATGATGTCTCATCCTTTTCCAGGCATTCAAATATCTAAGATGAATACTCATCAATTACTATTTCCAGGAAAAAAGTACAGAGCCGTTTCAAAGTCAGTGAATGTTTATAAGGTTTTTACAATCATGGATATTGAATGAGAAAAAGGTAAAATGTTCACTGCGCTAAAATTGTATCCCAAAAGCACTTCATAATTAACATTAAGCTCGGGCACATCTGTCATCAATTATAGTCTGGTAACAACCGTTACCATCAAATTAAGATGGGACTGGAGAGGTGACTCAGTTAGGAGCACTGGATGCTCTTACAGAGAATCCAGGTTTTGTTTCCAACAACCACATGGCAGCTCACAACCATCTATAATTCCAGTTCCAAAGGATCTAACATCCTCTCTGGATTCCAAGGTCACCAGGGTAACACATAATACATATGCATACATGTAGGAAAAACACACACAGAAAATGAAAATAAAAAATTTCTTTTTTTTTTTTGAGACAGGGTTTCTCTGTGGTTTTGGAGCCTGTCCTGGAACTAGCTCTTGTAGACCAGGCTGGTCTCGAACTCACAGAGATCCGCCTGCCTCTGCCTCCCAAGTGCTGGGATTAAAGGCATGCGCCACCACCGCCCGGCCTAAAAAAATTCTTTTAAAAATCAAATTAGACGACTTTCTAGAGTGTTTCACACACATTACTACAGTTCTCGGCGTGCTCATCACAGATTTAAATTCAGAAAAGGCTAAGGAAAACAAGCTCTCATATTCAAACTTTTAGAAAAATCAAGATAAAATTGTACAATTTCAATTTTAACCCTAAAGACACAAACTAGAATTTTCAAAACTGCAAGGCAGAATTCAAATGGGAAAGAGTAAACAGAAACTGAAACACTCCAAACCAAAAATGAAATAGCAAAGAGGAAGACTTACCCAATAAGGATATTTTAAGACGTAACAACAAATTCACCTACAGCCACCCTCACACACACATACACACTCTAACTCTAACTCATGGGCCTCCCTTTCCCATTCTAACTATTATTAATCATTGGGTAGGTTTCAGTTAATGTTTTTATACATATTTAGTTGCTAAGTTCCAAGTACTTCATTGTAGAAGACTAGAAAAAAAAAGGAGGGGTCCTTACCAGATTCACACAATGAACATTGCTGAACACGTACCATGTATTAATTTTTTAGTCATAACAATAAATAAGGTAAATCCTCCTCCCTGGTAGGCACAATAGAGGGGAGTATGCAAAGTCATTACCAGAACTGTTATGGAGTCTGAGATGATTTCTAAAGGTCGTCTGGATGTTGAAGACACTGAACGCCTTCATGTCCTTTCCTTTTGTTCTCTTTATTAATCACTGCAAAAACTTAGAAAGGCCCAACGGAAAAAGAACAGTCCTTCTCATGGCCTAACTCCAATGAAGTCACTCTGTAGGATTATGACACAGACATCTAGAAACTGTCTTTACCCAGTCATGCACAGGGTCTTTTCATCGTAAATGAAACATACTATAATAAAGGTCTTTTATTTTAGTTTTAATACAAAGTCTTGCCAAACAGCCTAGGCTGGCCTTGATCCTCCTACCTCAGCTTCCCAAGAGAAGGCATGTGCCGCCACACGTGGCAACTTTTAAATACCTCCTCGAGATATTTCTGCAGCAATGTATACGTATCTACTCGGTTCTTCTTAGCAGAACAAAATTCTATAGTAGTCGACCCAGTCTCCTGTGTATAGATTACATTATTTTCCCTTTTTGCTATTTCAAACAGTGAAAATGTTTGTGACCTTCTAGCTGCTAGGAAGCTACAGTGATATTCCTAGCTAATCTTTGCACGTTCCTGTTTCCACGAAATAAATTCTTAGAAAACAGCTGGGCAAAACATCTGTGTAATCTTTGACATTGCAAAAACCTCCTAAAAGATGGCCCAACTTTCACCAACCACCACTTCCAAATGGATACAAATCTGAGCGGAAGGGACGCAACATTGTTAGGAGAAAAAAAAATGAGAAAAAAATGGGAATAAAATATGTCTGAATCATGGGCACACACAGCATAGCAACAGTAAACTGTTAACATATACCATACAGCCAGCCTGTAAGGATCCCTGTGCGTCAATTTTATGGATATAAACTTTGTAAGTGGTAAGAAGCCATTTAGGGATTCTAAGCAAGGGAATGACATGACTGGGCTTTCTTGGAGCAGAACTGTAACAACAGAACAGACAACACTGGAAGAATAAAGACTATAGGTGAACTGGCTTCAGAACTAGTGGCTCCAGGGTGCAAACACAGAACCCTCTGCACTAAGGAGAAGGAAGTCAAAAGAAGAGCAGAACGCAGTTTCAAAGTTTCATGTGAGTAACCTCACGCCATTAACAGAAGATCAGGCAGCTCTGCGAAAGAGCACTTGTTTAGCAAGAAGTCCCAGATCAATCTGCAGCACCTATCCGTCTCTCGCCCGCTCTCTAAAATCGGCTTTAATTTATATCCATGCTGTTTGTGAGTTCTGTGCAAAACCACGAATGGCCCAAGCTGCAAGTAGATACTACAGTATATTTGCAGACATAATTGAACAAGCCAGGAAAACACGTCATTAAGAAAAGCAGGGTCAGGAAATGCTGAGAGTTGTTTGTAGCTTCCTATTTCTGGAACCAAGAAATTATTTACGGGTCCGACAAGCCTTCCTCATCTAGGGTCCCTCATATGAACCAAAGCGCACAGAAAATGCTTTGAATGGTGATAGTCTCAATCTCACAGAGACAATGGTATACAGGAATAGTGTTCACCTGGCTGTACAGTAAATTAATGGATGCGTTCGAGCACTGATGCTCAAATCTCTCCTGGAACTGTTGGGACGACTGCTGGAGTAGGTAATGATGGGTGACGGGTAAAATAATGCCACCAAGTAAGTCAGACTATTTCATGAGTAACCAATATTGGACAGTTCTCTGCAAATCGACCTTCTTTCTGACAAACCCATCCCCAACCACTGACGCTATGACACATAGTCAAAAAACAACACAAACTTAAAATTCTCAAAAACCGACCGCACCCAACAGTGAGGACCAAGGTTTCCGCTCGTGGGTGCCCAAAGCAAGAGGGCAGCCTGCGCTGGAGTCCCCCCCCCACACACTCGGTCCCGGCCCAGGTGGGCAGTCGCCCTGCAGAACAGCCGTACCCAGCGTGGGCTCGCCGGCCTCCAGGCTGCCGGAGGTCCCGGTCAGGACCCCGTCCGGGGGCGGTGGCACCGGAACACTCATGTCCCCGCTCTGAGCGCCGCTTAAGGCGAGCTGCGTGCAGGTGAGAAGTCAGAAGCCAGAAATAGGAACCTAGCTCGTAGCCGGTCAAAAGCCGCAGTGCACACGGAAGTGACGAATGCGGAAGGCGTCGCTCGTTCCAGCCCGTCAGGAAAGCCCGCCGCCCCCTCGCGTCAGCGCGGTGGACACAGAGGTGCGCTTGCGGGTGTGGTTTCCCAGTGGGCGGACGGTGATAACCGGAAAAACGGACCCGATGTGTAGCCCCAACCTGGTGGATCTTTTTAGTGTTGTGTCCGATTTAAGCAGAAGTCTTAAGAACGTGAACCACTGAATTATTCAAGCCTGTGAGTTTGAGCGTTGCTTAGAATCTCTTCCAGTTGCTTGCAGATGACGTAGGCGTTGTTAGAGCATCAGTTGAACATATTAATCCAAATGACCAAAAGCACCAGCTGAGATCCTGCGGGACGACATCGTGAGTTCTGACGGAAAGCACAGGGGTGCGGACTGACTCAGCTCCACAACAAATGTAACGATCCTCTGTCGTTTTTTAGACTCTCACCTCTAGTAGCCTCTAATATTACTCTGCAAATTACCTGTTCAGTTTTCTCTGCTGGAGCCAAAGCCATCTTTAAGAAAATAAAATAATAATAATAACGTCACGCCTCGGGAATGCACTGGCTCCCTATTGCCCTCGTCATTATGTTCACAGTTCCTTTTTAGCCATTTTTCAGTTCAAGAGTAGCACCTCCTTACTCTCTGAAGGGAGGATGTTCGCAGCCTAATCCCAGAGACCTCTAAATACATTAGGGTGTGTGGCGACGAATAAAGGTTACTAGTGAACTTGACCTTAAAATAGAAAGGTTGCTCCATGGGCCCAGTCTTTAAAACTGAAAGAGGGAAAGTGTCGAGAGAGAGAGAGAGAGAGAGAGGAGAGAGAGAGAGAGAGAGAGAGAGAGAGAGAGAGAGAGAGAGAGAGAGAGAGAGAGAGAGATTTGACTATCAAGAATGATTAAACAGATGTAACACTGATGGATTTGAAGACAAAGGAAGGGGGTCTTCGATCTGAATGGTGGGTGACCTCTTGAAAAAGGTAAGGAAACCGACTCCTCTCTGAAGTAATGGAACTCAATTCTATGAATTACCTAGATTTTTATTTCCTGTGAGGCTGCTAAACTATAGATTTTTAAAGTAATTGTAAGTCCCCTGCCACCAACTTCCCTGTTTCTAGCCCTTCCAGGCCCCACCCTTTAGGGGTGAAAAAGCCCAAGATCGGGCCACAAAAATCCCTCTAATCCCAGACCAACCCCTGGAAACCTCCACCACAACCCCCAAGAAATCCTCTATAAAGCCTGCCTTCTGTTCAGCTCTTTGCTGCTTCTCACCCAAGCAAAGGCAGCCACCCTCTTGGGTCCCTCCCAATAAATACCTTGTGTGAGGTTTGTTGTGTGGTGTGGCTTTGTGGTATTCTTAGGTTCCTGACTGCCAGGATACCTCCTCTTAGGGCCATAACATATCCATTAGGGAAACCTTTCCCCTCGGAGCTGTCACATTTCCAGTGATGCTAATGTTGTTGTACCAATAGAAAAGCAGTGTGCCACCCTTCAAACATCTTATGCAATCCTTCATCTGTGCAGTGTGCTTGCTCCTGCTCCAACTAGAATACTGTTTTCAAAGGCCTATCCCTCTTTCACGGTGCTCTAAAATAATATTGGTTTTTTTATTGTTTTGTTTTATGAGGTAATGTGTTATGCAACCTAGGCTGGCCTCAGACTCAATATGTAATTAAAGTTGGCCTTGAATTCCTGATCCTCCTGCCTCTCCCCACCGGGAAGTATTCTGATTGCACACTCAAGACATACCTTTACTTTAAAAGCTGTTCATTATCTCACTTCCTCCTTTCATTCAAGTTACGGTAATAACGTTTTGTAACTACAAGCATCTTCCTGCTATTTATTTAGCACTTGATTCCTCCTTAGGAATCTTCTTTTTCTTCTCTTGGATTATGTTTTCTTCTCTTGGATTATGAATGCCAAATAAAAACTCTTATTCTCAGAGAACCAAAATAATCCTAAGTAAATTGGCTAATTGGTGAACTATTGATGCCCTAGCCTGTAATTCCAAATACATATTGTAATGATTTCAGCCACATAAGGCTGATACTTCCGGGTTCTCTAGCCATGCACGTGCAATCAAGCCCTCGGGAGGAAGTGCCTGAATGTTAAAAGGCCCTGCGTGACCCACGCACACGCATGCGTGATTATGTCCACTATGGCTAAGCCCTTGCTCACATGTGTGAGCCCGTCATCTCGCATTTTAAAAAACTGGGTGTCCCATCTCTCTCTGCACACCGATCCCCAGGCCTGCATGCGCCCCCTCTAATAAACTCCTAAGTTGGTTGTTGCATGTTCTGTGTTTCCTTCTTGCTCATGCCAGGTAATTTCACATGTAATTTCCAAAATCGGAAGTATGTGACATGGCACCTGATGTCACATGACCTGGCAACCATACTTGACTGTGAGTTTTATGTACCAACAGTGTAGTAGGGCCCTTTGGGATAGAGCCATATCCTGTGAGTTGTCATTAGCTGCTCCATCTCTTGGCACAGTATTAGGTATATCTCATGAATGTTTAAAAATTGGTTATTTAAATTGAATGAGTGAAAGAAGCAGTTACATCCTGCCTATCTTTATGATTTGTTTTGCTCTAAGCAGAATTCTTGTTGGAAATTTTAAGATTATTTTCCAACCTAAATAAACAAGGAGTTATACTGATTCCTCTTGCTTTTATCTCTGAGCTTTTCCTTCTTTTTCTCTTACAGATGGCAATTCAATGTGCCACTTCCTTGTTAAGAACCCTCTGAATGTGGCACAGAGCTCAAAAGCAGAACACTGGAATTTGGTTACAAAGAACACGGCAGTTTGAGTTGCATATGTCTTTTGAGGTGTCCTTAGTTTTCCCATTTCATCCTACAGACCAAGGGTATACACTCCAAATACCTTAATGTAATACTTCTTAGGATTAAACTAGGTACCTTAAAGGATATACTAAAAAAACAGAACTCTGGTTCCTCTCCACCAGAAACATTGTTATGTCCCAAATTCCATAGGCTACATTAGAGTTTGTCTTGATGTTACAGATTCTGGGAGTTTAGAAAACGTTTAACAGTGTTCTGAACTGTCCAAACAATGATCTATAATAACCAAACTTTGGGTTTTGAGTGAATGTTTAGTAAGTATATAGGAAGCCAAAGTAAAAGAATAAATAGCAAGTGGATGGGTTGGATGGATGGATAAATAGCAAAACATAATCAAATTAGTAGCTCAAAGCAGCCAACAGAAAGAAATTCACTGTGGCAGCCCCTTTATGGCAGCCGGCTGAAGTTCCCCAGTGAGAGTCTCTGGCATGGTGGAATTGCCCATTGGGTAAAGCCTCCATATAAAGGAATAATTAGCCACAGATAGAAGTAACATCATCAAATTGGGAGCTTGCAACATCCAGCAGAAACCCATATAATGCACATGGCACCATCATAGTGTCCTAATTCCCCTGCCATGAATATTCTCAGGACTCTTCTCAAATCTCCCACCACCCCCAATCCCTTATGCTCATCGAGAGTGAAGGTTGATCAGAGGTATAAACCTAGTTGGAATTCAGAAGCACCTAGATTACTCAAGCACACCTCTGTGCCTGTGAGAGTGTTTCCAGACCAGCTTCACTAGAGTGAGAGCAGACGTTCCCTGAATGCAGGCAGTACCCTCTATGGGCCAGGAGCCAAAATGGACTGCTAGGAGTGCAGGAAAAAGCCTGGCAGCAGGGTATTCTGTGTCTTTTTCTGGCTATCACTGCAAGGTATGGACTGCTCTGCTCACTGCACACTCCCTGCTGTGATGGACTGAAACTCTTGAACCCATGATTGACCATATAAACCAATGCCTCTCAAACTGTGAGCCCTTTAAAAAAATAAATGACCCATTCCCCTGGGCTCCATATTTTGGCCTACAACTCCAGTTGCTTTACTGGAGGCCAGGCTAGTCCTAAGGACTCCGGGCAACATACCACCCACCAGGTCACACTCCTTAAATCCCACCCAACAGCCCTAGACCACACCCTCTCCCCTGGGCTCCAAATCCAGCCCACAACTTTGGCAGACTAGTGCTTTACCCCAAGGCCAGAATGGTTCTAAAGATCTAAGGTAAGACTCTGTCCATAACCCACTAACACTCCTAAAATTCCACCCAACAGCACCCTCTCCCTAGGCTTCATATTCCAGTACACAACTCCAGCTGCTTTATGCTGCTTTCCCAAAGGCCAGGCTGGTTCTAGGGACCCAGGTAACACGCCACCCACTGCCAATTAACACTCCCTAAAGCTGACCCAACAGCCCCCAACTGCATCCCATTCCCTGAGCCCCATATCCCAACCTGAAACTTCAGCAGAAAACTTCTGCCTTACTGGAGGCCACCCCGTACTAAAAGTCCCAGAGACCAAGTAGATACCCAGGATCCCAGAGGCCACACAGGAGCTGCAGAGGCAAAGTTGGCATTTAAAACCCCGGTGGTGACACCCTAGTGGACCTAAAGACTCACCAGTCCCAGAACCCCTGACTACTTAGACCAGAGGACAAGAAAGGAAGCAGAAACCAAGAAACAAAACAAACAATGACAAACTCGGGAATCAACACTTAGACCTATAAAATCATCCCAAACCCAGATGCCTAAACCTCAGTGTAAGAACACAATCAACAGAAAGGCAATTTGTCACCACCAGAGCTCAGCTATCTGATGACAAGACCTGAACATTCCAACACAGCTGAAGCACAAGAAAATGACTGTTAGGAATTGTTCCTAATGTGAGCTCTTTGTCAATGCAAAAATCCCAATCAAGCCAAATTAAAAAATATCCAGGTTTAATGGGATTCCTGCCCTCTCAGGTGCCCCAAGGGGGAACCCGGGAGGCTGCTAACATGACCACCAGGGGGAAAGAAAAGGTGTAGGGATAAGTCCCGCCCCTTGGGGGGCGTGTTCGCCTCAGGCTAATGTCTGCCTATAAATTTGGCGAGCGTGCTCCCAGCTGTCTCTTCTGCTTTCCTGGTCTCCGCAGGAACGGTGGTTCTGTAAGTCTATTTCTACATTAAAACTATATATATTTTTACAATCTGTCTGCATTCGTTTACGCCGCTACATTTTGGCGCCCAACGTGGGGCTATTTTGCCCCCCGACTCAAGCGGTTAGCCCGCTACCCGGGTGCTGTTTTTCAGTTCATGACTCTGGCCCCAGTGCCGAGTCTGAGACATACTTGGTCACACAGGCCCATTCTGCCTGCCTTGGCTAAGTTTTGCAGCGGAACCCCACTGCCTGAATTAGCAGAAGCTCAAGTACCTGTGGTTTTGCAACAAAAGCTGCCACAGTGGCAGATTTGGTCTGATACAAAGTGACTTGGCCGGGCAGTGGTGGCGCATGCTTTTGATACCAGCACTTGGGAGACAAGGGCAGGCGGATCTCTGTGTAGCCCAGGCTGGCCTCGAACTCGTGATCCTCCGACAGCTGGGAGCATGCTCGCCAAATTTATAGGTAGACATTAGCCCGCGGCGAACATGCCCCCCATGGGGCGGAACTTATCCCTACAAAAAGGGACAATGAGGAAACTTTCCAGGGAAGCAGTTTAAATAGACTGAGGGCATGGTCAAGATTTTGGCGGGCTCATCTTGACCTTTCTCTGGGGATGGGTCAAGATTTGGTGGTCCCAGGGATGGGGCCTCCAAAGATGGAGGCCAAAGACAGGGGCTTACAATGACCTTAAAAATAACTTTATGAAGATGATAGAGGTCCTTAAAGAGGAAATGAAAAGAAAAATCCCTTAAGGAAATTGAGGGAAAGACAAACAAAACATTGGAAGAAATAAATCTCTTAAAGAATGCCAAGAAAGTCAAGGAAAAAATAAAAACAGGTGAAGGAAACTACTCAAGACCTAAAAATGGGGAAAGAAGCAATAAAGAAAACACAAACAGAGGAAATTCTGAAAATGGAAAATCTGGGTAAGAACAGGAACTACAGATGTAAGAACACACTCAACAGCAAAAAGAACAATATGGCAGCACCAGAAACTAGTGATTCTACACCAGCAAGACCTGAACATCCTAATACAGATAAAACAAGAAAATTACCTTAAAAATATCTTTATGACTGAGCAGTGGTGGTGCACGCTTTTAATCCCAGCACTTGGGAGGCAGAGGCAGGTGGATTTCTGTGAGTTCGAGGCCATCCTGGTCTATAGGAGCTAGTTCCTTCCAGGACAGGCTCCAAAGCTACAGAGAAACCCTGTCTAAAAAAATTAAAAAAATAATTTTATGAAGATGATCGAGGCCCTTAAAGAGGAAATTAAAAAAACCCTTAAAGAAATGGAGGAAAAGACAAACAAAAATGGTAGAAATCAATAAACCACTTTAAAGAAAACCAAAAGAAACAACCAAACAAGTGAAGGAAACAGTTCAAGGCTTGAAAAATGAAATTGAGGCAATAAAGAAAACACAAGGGAATTCTGGAAATGGAAAATCTGGGTAAAAGAACAGAAAGCATAACCAACAGAATACAGGAGATGGAAGAGAGAATCTCAGGCCTGAGATACAACAGAGAAGATAGATTCATCGGTCAAAGAAAACGTTAAATCCAACAAATTCTTAACACAAAACATCCAGGAAGTCTGAGACACCATGAACAGAAGAAATTTTTCCACGCAAAAGAAACAGAAGGTACATTGCCAAATTCTTTTTACAAGACTACAGTTACCCTGATACCCAAACCACACAAAGACGCAACTAAGAAAGAGAATTACAGACCCATTTCCCTCATGCACATTGATGCAAAAATTCTCAATAAAATACTAGCAAACTGAATCCAAGAATATATCAAAAAAATGTATCCACTATGATTAAATAGGCTTCATCCCAGAGATTCAGGGATGGTTCCACATATGAAAATCTGTCAATATAATCTGTCATATAAATAAACTGGAAGAAAAATCCACATGATCATCTCATTAGATGCTGAAAAGCCTTTGGCAAAATCTAAAACCCCTCATGATAAAAAAAAAAAAAGTTCTGAAGAGATCAGCGATACAAAAAACATACCTAAACATAATGAAGGCAATATACAGCAAGCCAACAGCCAACATCAAAGTAAGTGGAGAGAAACTCAAAGCAATTCCACTAAAATCAGGAACAAGACAATTCTGTCCACTCTCTCCATATCAATTCAATATAGTACTTGGAATTCTAGCTAGAGAAATAAGACAACAAAAGGAGATTGAGGGGATATAAAATGGAAAGAAAGAAGCCAAACTTTTGCTATTTGCAGATGATATAATAGTATACATAAGTGACCCAAAAAATTCTACTAGGGACTCCTACAGCTGATAAACACCTTCAGTGAATTGGCTGGATACAAAATTAACTCAAAAAATCAGCAGCCTCCCTATATGCAAATGATAAATAGGCTGAGAAAGAAATTAAGGAAACAGTACCCTTCAAAATAGTCACAAATAATATAAAATTCTTGGTGTAACTCTAACCAAGCAAATGAAAGACCTGTATGACAATAACTTTAAAATCCTTGAAGAAAGCAACTGAAGATCTCCCTTGCTCATGGATTGGTAGGATTAACATAGTAAAAATGGTCATCTTAACAAAAACAACTTACAGATTTAATGCAATCCCCATCAAAATTCCAACACAATTCTTTACAGACCTTGAAAATACAATACTCAACTTCATATGGATAAACAGAATAGCTAAAATAATCCTGTACAATAAAATAACTGTCTGAGGTATCACCATTCCTTATTTTAAACTGTACCACAGAGCTATAGTAATAAAACCACATGGTATTGGCATAAAAACAGACAGTTGATCAATGGAATGGAACCAAAGCCCCAGATGTAAATTCATATACATATGGACACCTGATTTTTGATAAAGAAGCCAGAAATATGCAATGGAAAAAGAAAGCTTCTTCAGCAAATGGTGCTGATTGAACTAAATGTCATCAGTAGAAGGGTACAAATAGATCCATATGTATCACCCTGCACAAAACTCAAAACCAAGTAGATCAAAGACCTCAAAATAAAACCAGATACACTAAACCTGATAGAAGAGAAAGTGAGAAATAGCCTTGAACACATTGGCACAGGAAACTTCCTGAACAGAAACCAACCACGCAGGCACTAAGATCAACAATAAATGGGACTTCATGAAACTGAAAAGCTTCTGTAAGGCAAAGGACACTGTCAAAAGGACAAAAGGGTAGCCTACAGAATGAGAAAATATCTTTACCAATCCCACATCTGACAGAGGGCTGAATGCCAAAATATATAAAGAACTCAAAAAAACTAAACATCAAGAAACCAAATAATCCAATTTATAAATGGGGTACCGATCTAAACAGAGAATTCTCAACAGAAGAATATCAAATGGCCAAGAATCACTTAAAGAAATGTTCAACATCCTTAACTATCAGAGAAATGCAAATCAAAATGACTCTGAGATTCCATCTTAGACCTGTCAGAATGGTTAAGACCAAACACAAGTGACAGCTTATGCTGGTGAGGATGTGGAGCAAGGGGAACACTTCTCTACTCCTGATGGGAGTGAAAACTTGTACAGGCACTTTGGAACTTTCTCAGAAAATTGGGAATCCATCTACCTCAAAACCCAGCTCTACCACTCCTGGACTTTTTTTTTCTTTTTTTTTTATTGATAACCTTAATTTTATTAAGAAAAATGTATTTGAACCATGACGATATGACCTTGTGCTGTGTAGTTACATAAAACGTGCTTTGCAGTTAGTACACACCTGGAGACAGGCTTTACAATATTTTAAGGTTTTATCTGCAAAAAGAACATTACAAACCTGAGAAATAAGCTTTAAATCCCTTTTAAAACTTCACATTTTCCTATTCTTATCTAGCTGCATTTGACCATTAAACGTTTTATAAATAATTATAGATGTGCAGGATTTTTTTAACTCTATAGACAGTTTCGATGACCTATTACATTTCCAGTGGCAACATAATGATACCATGGTTTCAAACCTTGAAAACTGTCTTTTTTTTTGGTTCTTTTTATTTATTTATTTATTTATTAAGGATTTCTGCCTCCCCCCCCTCATACGCCTCCCATTTCCCTCCCCCTCCCCCGATCAAGTCACCCTCCCTCATCTGCTCGAAGAGCAATCTGGGTTCCCTGAGCTGTGGGAAGCCCAAGGACCGCCCACCTCTATCCAGGTCTCCAAAGATGAGCATCCAAACTGCCTAGGCTCCCCCAAAGCCAGTATGTGCAGTAGGATCAAAAACCCACTGCGATTGTTCCTGAGTTCTCAGTATTCCTCATTGTCCTCTATGTTCAGCTAGTCCGGATTTATCCCATGCTTTTTCAGACCCAGGCCAGCTGGCCTTGGTGAGTTCCCGATAGAACATCCCCATTGTCTCAGTGTGTGGGTGCACCCCTCGCGGTCCTGAGTTCCTTGCTCATGCTCCGTCTCCTTCTGCTCCTGATTTGGACCTTGAGATTTCTGTCCCATGCTCCTCTGTCTCTGTCTCCTTTCATCACCCGATGAAGGTTAATATTCATGAGGATGACTATTACCACTCCTGGACTTATACCCAAAGAATGCTCTACCATATGACAAGGACATTTACTCAGCCATATTCATAGCAGCTTTATTCATAATAGCCAGAAACTGGAAACAACCTAGATGTCCATCAACCAAAGAACTGGCAAAGAAAATATGGTATATTTACACAATGCAGTATTACTCAGCTGTTAAAAACAATGACATCATGAAATTTTCCGACAAATGGATGGAGCTAGAAAAGATCATTCTGAGTGAGGTAATTCAGACCCAGAAAGACAAAAATGGTGTGTACTCACTCATAAGTGGATATTAGCTATAAAATAAAGGATAGCCATCCTATAATCCACAGACTCAAAGAAGCTAAGTACCAAGAAGAGTTCAAGGGGGAGGAACACATGAATCTCACTGAGAAGAGGAAATAGAATAAACATCGCAGGTGAATGGAGGGAGGAGCCTGTGTGGGAAGTGGGCATGGGAACAGAAGAACTTGGGTAGGGAAAGATGGAGAGAGAGAATACTGGGAAAGATGACTGGTATCAAGGGCAGTCTCTGGGACAAGCTAGAAGCCTAGTTCAATGGAAACTCCCAGAGTCCTATGAAGGTGACTCTAGCTAAGACTCCTAACAATAGGGGCATAAGAAGCCTGAACCTGCCATCTCCTGTAACCTGGCAAGACTTCCAGTGGAGGGACTGGGACACCATCCCAATTACAAAATCTTCAATCTACAATTTTCCCTGCTTACAAGATGTGCTAGAATAAGGTAGCACAGACATTATAGGAGTAGCCAACCAATGACTGCTCCAGCTTGAGACCCATACCATGATAGGAAACATACCCCTGACACTTCCTGGAGCATTAGGGCCCAGAGGCTGAACAACCCAAAGACTATCCAGCCTGACCAGTCTGGACATGACTGTCGATAAAGAAGAGTCAATAAAATGATTCCTAATGATACTCTGCTATACGCATAGATTATTGCTAGCCCATTGTCATCAGAGATGCTTCGCCCAGCAACTGATGGAAATAGATGCAGAGACCCACGGCCACAGTTAAGGTAGAGCTCAGCAACTCCTGAAAGGAGGGGAGAGGATTGTGGGAGCCAGAAGGGTCAAAGACACCACAAGAAACCACATAGAATCAATTAACCTGGATTCATAGGTGACCCACAGCATCTGAGCCAAACTAGGGAGCCTGCGTGGGACTTTCCTAGGCCTGCTGCACATACATTGTGTAGCTTGGTCTTGTGGGGCTCCTGACAGTGGGAAGATGTCTCTGACTCTGTTACCTACTTTTGGGACCCTTCCCTCCTGTGTGTTGCCTTGCAAAGCATTAATAAGGGAGGCGGTGCCTTGTCTTACTGCAACTTGCTATAACATGGCCAGCTGATACACATGAAGAGTTGCTCTTTTGTGAAGAGAAAGGAGGAGGAGTAGATGGGGGCTTAGTGGAGGTTGGGGAGCAGAGACTGGGAAGAGAGGAGGGAGGGGAAACTGTGATTAAGCTGGAAAATTAAATTTTAAAAATTAGTAAATAAGGCTTAATAATGTTAATACCATACCCATTACTTGCTATAGCTCTTATGAGAATCAAGTATTGAAGGAAATATATGGAACATATAAACTATACAGCAATATTGGAAATGACAGTCTCTACCTAAACATTGTCTATACCATAAGAGTTACTGGTGTGGTTAGTGCTGTGTGATCAGGTGCTCACCAATCTTATTATGGGCTCTCAAGTGAGCTCTCTGCCTTGAGCTTATTAAACAAATGCCACTGTTGGGATGAGAGCATCAGAAGATTGCAATCCTGCTTTTCTATGGATTGACTTACTTTGTATGAGTCAATCTCATACAATACCTGGTTTGGGGGACAACCCCCCACTGGCTAAGCTGACCAATGAGGCTCTAGCCCCACAGAGGTACACTGTCAAGCCGTGGAGGATGGAGAAGCACCCTTAGGCCACAGCCTCCTTCCACCACTCTTGCTCTGACCCTGCTTTTTCTTTTCTCTTATGTGTATGGGCGCCTTGTCTGCGAGAATAACAAGAGTTCTAACTGCTAAGCCATCTCTCCGGGCTCCCATGGCATCCTGGATGAGAAAGCAAAACGTCTCGTTTACTTTTTTAAATTCTCATATTTTTTTCTTTTTCAAATAATTATAATTCTGACAGTAAATCAATATTCACGATACGGAGTGACAGTCATTTGAAATATCTGTTTTAAGAATGTTGGTGAGAACAGTAGATTTGTCCATTTATTCAAATGGTGCTGTTTTTCTGCTGTGGGTTTTTCACAAACTCGTTTGTTAATCTTGTGTGTAGATACCAAAGCATCCTTCTTACTGATCCACTCTTCTGTGTTCTACAGAAATGTTGACTTAATGACCATGGGCATCGTCAATTATTCCATCACTTAGATTTCCTTTGGGGATACATTTATATAAATTAGCTGTGCTATGTCAATCCCACCTCATTTAAAATTGCTAAAAGAAATAAGCCCTTATTTCCTGCTTACTATTCAATGTGTTTTAGTTGCCAACCAGGAAAATTTACAAATATACATCAGACCACAAGGTGGAGCCCTAACTGGGAAGGCTCCAGTTCTGTTACTGGATGGCGCTGGCGACAGAAGGGCAGGTTTTATTTGTGACAAACTGACAGGTGGAAAATAGAGGCTTTCACCCTAATTCCTTCTTTCCACAGACCTCAAGTCTAAAATCTTGTGTGGGGTCTCCGGGGAGTCCAGTTTCAGCCACAGTCAGGTGAGCACTGCAAATGGTCACTCGGTTTTGTAATAAAATCCTGAAAGTCTACTGGTGAGGAGGCCACATGATGGATGTGCCTTCGTGTTTGCTTTCATTCTTTTCAGTCACGAATGACCACATCCATTGATTATTTTGAGAGTGAGACAGAGGAAAACAAAGTAAACCACAGACTTACTAGAGCTAAGGGGAGCTAACCCATTCATGGGCTTCACTAACAGACTTACTAGAGTTAGGGGGAGCTAACCCATTCATGGGCTTCACTAACAGACTTACTAGAGCTAGGGGGAGCTAACCCACTCATGGGCTTCACTAACAGACTTATTAGTGCCCAGTGTGAGTTATCCCACTTACATTCCATCCCCCACTGGCAGTGTGTTTTATCACGTATGAGGAGAAGGCAAAGAAGTTTCTTCTGCTAGACAGGGATGTAACAAGGGAGTCTCAGTGTGTAGTACAAAGAGACCTGCCAATCGAAACAATTAGAGGACAAGTTCTCTGTGTTTCTAACATCTTATGCCATTGGTCTCCTTTTATGTTTTGTTTAATTCTGTCCTTGGGGAGGACATCTTCCCACCCCAACAGTGCATCCCACAGCAAACATCAGACTGACCCAATAAGAGTGTCCCCCAAACCGTGACTTAAACCATCCACTTAGGCTAAAAGTGGAGTCATCAGCTATGTCCTTGTCTTGGGTGTGTATTCCCTACTGGACTAAAAAGACATTTTTTTCTGAGTTGTCTAGAATATACACATAACATTCAGCTTCAATATAGTCACTGCAATAATCATAGTTCCCTAGAGTAACAGAACTTATAGAATGAATTTCTCTTTCAGAGAGAGAGAGAGACAAAGACAGAAGCAGAGGGGAAGATTTCTTAGAATGATTTACCAGCTGTGGGTCACCTAACCCAACATGGGCTGGCTGTAAATGGAAAGTCCCAGAACCCAGTAGTTGCTCAGTCTATGAGGCTGAATGTCTCAGCTGGTCTTCAGTAGATGCTGGAAGCCCAAAGAAGCAGGCTCTAATGCTGTGAAAGAATGGACTTCTAGTGAGGCAAGAACAAGTAGGCAAAGAGCAAAAACTCCCTTCTCCCATGTCCTTATAGAGGCTTCCAGCAGAAGATGTGGCCCGGATTAGAGGTGGGTTTTCCCTGATCAAATAATCTGTATTAAAGGTACAGTGTCTTCCTCAGAAGTGGCTCTTCCCACTTTAATTAAAGAAAGCTCCCTCACAGGTGTGCCCTCCATCTTGGGGTTCTAGTTAGTTCCAGGTGTAGTCAAGCTGACAACCAAGAACAGCCATCACAGTCCCACATGTCCCTCCTTGAGCCGCAGTTGCAATGCCTAATGCCATTCAGTTTTGGAGAACGGCTCTCCTCATGATGCTTTTTCCCTCTTGATTAAATCCCTTGAGTGCTGTCATTTAGGGTTTTATGGGTAAAACTGGTTAGAGCTTCAATGTGTACATTGTCTCCAGACTGATGTAAAGGACAAATATTGACGATAAATTTTCATGTACCAAAAAAAAAGGATGAAAGGAGCTTAGTTAGTCATTTGTGCAGGGTCCTGTCAGTATGGAAGGTGGTTATTCCAGTTAAACCAATCAAAAGTAGACAGTGAGTTTGTACTCACATTCATATTCAACTGCTTATCTGTGCACTTTTGCTCCTGCTGGGGACGGGAACACTGGAAATTGCCTCTTTCCGGTGCAGCACCTTTGAATTTTGTTCCTTGTTGGGTCCAGGGAGGAGAAACCCTATCCAGTGTTCTGAAAATCTGAGAGCACACTTCAGACCCCATTTCCACATAAGCTGTGCTTTATTCTATGCATCTGTAGCATGTGGGGGTGTGGCAGGGAGGCCAAGATAACAGACTAAGCCAATACTCCATCTTCATCACTCTCTACTTTACTGGCTCATAATATCCACTCTCCCTTCCTGCTCTCCGAACATAACACAATCCTGATTATCTAACCTTTCTTGTCTTGATAGAGAAGCATGAAGCCTCTCACATAAGGGAACTCATCTTTTTTTATTCTTCTTTCCTTCTGGCAGAGAAAGTCTAAGTGCAAAATACTCCAGTGGTTAGGGGGTCCTTTACTAATCCTTCCTCTTCAGACCTGCACGCCGAGCTAGAAAGTGTCGCCATTTCAAAACATCATCTTTGTCATGGAACTGTAGCTGTTTTCAGTCCACTTGTTCAAGGTTAAACCCAGAGGGCTCTTGCTGGAAACCGACAGCATGTTTCCCATCGTGCAACAACACAGAAACAGTGACAGAGCAGAGACCAAGAACGCACCGAAGCTAGAACAAGCAAAGCCCTCACTCTTACCCCTTTCCCACCAGGAAAAGGGAAAGAGCTCCTGAAAGGAGGCGAAGGGAGTCCTTGAGTTGCACACCCGAGGGGCTAAGTCCACTCTAGAGACAACCAATTGGTTTCCCTGGGCCACTGCATCCCCCCATCACAGGTGAAAGGCACCCAGCTTCAAGGAATGAAGGGCAAGACTAAGGAACCCTGGAAACTGTGGGGACTAATGGGCACATTTCCCAGTCTGAGGTTGGCTCTGGCTGGCCAGACAAGCTTATAATCATGAGCAGTCCACTCTTCTGACAGCCAATAAAAACTAAGGGACAAGGTGACAGGAGAAGCATCAGATGTGTTGGCAACCAGAGAGTGGGTATAAAGTAGAAGATCTGTACTCATATTCCATCTTTCCAGTGACTTACAGGGCAAAAGCCTGCTGCTCAGGGAGTCTAATTGTAGCAATAGCCACCTGGGTGTGTGTGGCAAAGGTCATTATGTCTAGCAGTAATTCTCTTGTTTGTGTCTTCAGATCACTGAGCTCCAGAACTTTCTGATCTGAAAGAATACTGATTGGGAAGTCCCATGACTGGCCTTCTGGGCCTGGTTCTTTGATGTTGCCTCATACTCTTTTAGGGAAAGGCTGACTGTACTGGTTAATTATTTGGGGAATGGGGCAAAACAAAAGGAAACGCTAACATACTAGTGCTGGGAACCACTTGTTTATTCCTCCAAAAAGTCCATGTCTTTCTTGGGATTTCTCTACTTTTTACTTTACGTGTAAGTGTGTGTGCCTGAGTGTGCCTGTGTGTGTTCATCACATAAATGTAGGTGCCCACAGAGGTCAGAGAGTACATCAGAGCCTCTGCAACTCGAGTTACAGATAGTTATGAGCCACCTTGTGTGGGTGCTTGGAACCAAGCCTATGTCCTTTGCAAGAACAGCCAGTGCTCATAACCACTGAGTCATCTCTCCAGCACCTCAATTTCTTTCTAATGAGATGAGATCAATAATCCTGAGACTCCAAGGTCTCCAGTTATTTTTTGTTTAAAAGAATGCCAGTGGATCAAATAATTTCAAACTTATTGCCCTAGTCTTTGGACTTCCTCTGTATTTTTTGTCAGCATCTCTTGTTCTATTTTATGAACACGCTGTTTTTAAGAGGAGCTCTCCACTCACCTCCATCTGAGATGCTTTTTCTAGACTACTTATTTAATTTACTGATTGAAAGGATGTAGTCACAGGCATTAGCTTCATTAATGGCTGAAGATTTCAGAATGTCACATTTCCTCGCAAGGTTTCAAAAGAGTCCCTTATGTGTGAGGGGATGAGGGGGTGAGCTATATTGATTTACTAAAGTGCTAAGCACGGCCTGTGCTATCTAACGATGAACTTGATAGAACCAAGGACCACTGAAGGGTACTGTCAGTGCTGGCTGCCCTCAGGGCCATCTTTCCCTCCCCCTGTTCTGCCATCACTGAGAGCAGGGGATCTGTTATCTCTGAAGGCAGGGGATCCACTATCTCCGAGAACAGGGATCCGTTGTCTCTAAGAACGGGGGATCTGTTATCTCTGAGAGCCAAGGATCCGCTATCTCTATGAGCAGGAATGTTCTACATTCCCAGTGTTAAGTGATTTCCAGAGGGATTTTGTCAAGGAAAGAACTGTGGTAGAGACAGAAAGTTGGGAGATTGGAAAGGAGGCATGACTGGGAAACCATGACACCTCTTTCCTCTGTCTCGTGAGGCAGCTGGAGCGTGCTGAGTAGATCTGTATCCCGCCTCCGGTCCCCATCGAGAGTCGGACTATGATTCCAGTACATCAGCCAGGTCCCAGTCAGGAGAGAAAACACCTGTAGTTATTGGAAAGTGGAAAGTATAATATGAAGAATTACTACACCAGACGAGGTATGGCAGGATTATCAGTCAGGAGTAAAGAGACTTCTCACTACAAGTATTGCCAATATAGGGAACAGCCACAGCCACTGGCTGAGATACGGCCTCCAGAAGATCCTGCTTCACCCTTCCAAGGCTAAGATCGAGGTCTTGTTGGAAATTAAATAACCATGACTTGCTGAAGAGTAGAAACGTTTTCTGAGATACCATGCCAGAAGAAGTTCTAGGGTACTGAGGGAAGTCACCTACAAGGAAATGCCACACCTCGTGGTGCCTCGTAAAAAAAAGCGGCACAAAGGAATGCATAGAGAAACTGCCCACGAGGCAGTAGTATGTCCTGCGACCTAGGGAATAGAGCCACATGCACTCAGGAGTTGGATGCTGCAGAAACCAGGCGAGTCACAGAGTCAGTCATTGCGGATCTTCCCAAACAAATCAGGGAACCAAAGCAAAAAAAAAACCCTGCCTCCTATGGTGTCTCTCCAGCGCCCTCTGCTGACAAGGTTTAGCAAACATCTATTTTAACAATTGCAGCAGTAGTAGTAGTAATAGTAGAAGTAGTAGTAGTAGTAGTAGTAGTAGTAGTAGTAGTAGTAGTAGTAGTAGTAGTAGGTTGCTTGCCCTAGAGAGTTGAGTTGGTGAGGAGTTGCATGAGAGACACTGGCTAGTCCTGAGGAAAGGATCTCAGATTTGTGACTGCAGTGGAGGGGGGGGGGGTCGGGAGGGTTGGGGGGGCGCTACCGAAGTTAGTACCTCTGGGCCGATGGGTAGCCCTTAGCAGCACACTAGCTGGTTGCTACTCACACAAAGATTCTAGCTCAGTAAACAGAGTCAAGTGCCCAGAGAAAGAGAAACACACTAAAGCTATCCAAAAGGAAATGTCAGAGGTGATATATGCTTAGAGAGAATTGTTTCTAAAACAAAACCTGGGAAAGGGTCAGCGAGTCATAAAAGAATGATCTTGGCTTTAACTGAAAGTAAACTGGGGTCATTTATGACTTTCCTGGCTCCCCTCGGACTCTCCCGATCTGTGTTGTCACTTCTAGGTTTCCTTCGGACCTCTTTCCTGTGGTCCCTGATGTGACTGACATCTCCTCCTGGCTCACTGCTCACTCTGCACTTCCCTCCTTCCTAAACACACTTTGTCCCTGTGCATCACACAGACCCACACCTTCAGCTTTCACCTCCTTCCCGACTCAGGACCACTTCCTGCCCTCTCCAAACAGCCCCTTCCATCAACACCCCAAATTCAGCTTACACAGAACCAGATTCCTTGGGCCAGATTCCAGGGCCGTCAGACTCTTACCCTTACTTAAGAGGACTGTCGTTCTCTGCATTCCCTTACCTTCTGCCTTTTGTGCTGGTTACTCTCTGACTGTGCCTTGTCCTTCCATGTCTTGGTGCCTTCATATTTTCTGTTTCTCTAATGCATTTGCCCATCCTCTTCTGATTATCAGAATTAGATTCATTGTGCAAATCTCTTATCACCTTATTTAGACAGTCTTTCCTAGAACCATAATCAAATCTCTTTTTCCAGGATTGTTTTATCTGAAATAAAGCCACTACCAAGATCTACTCTGAGCCATAATTACTGAGTGTGTTTCAGTCTCTCCTACTATTGTGAATACCCTCTGGACTTTAACTAAGCTGCTTCATCTATCACCACCACCACCACCATCGTTGTATAATAATAATATATTAATAACGATGATGGTGGTGGTGATGACGGTGATGTGAGCAAAGACCAAGTTAATAGCAGCTCAAACAAAATAGAAATCTTGCCCCTTACACAGAGATATGAGTTCATCATCACGTGTAGCTCTGTCATCCCTTGGGTATTGGACTCGGGTGGTTGGGTCTGAGAGGGATTCAGCATGTCCACATATCCCACACGATAGAAGAGAAGAGATGGAGTAAGGGCATGACTGTCCATTCTGTGGCCTGGAACTGCGTAAGCACCACCCCTCAAATTCTACTTGTAGGGTAAAAGGGACAATTGGAGCAGGAAACCAAGCAATCACTGAGCACCCTGACTCTGAACCCAGAGTCAGTGAAAGAAACACACCCTGGATCTGAGACCTGAGCCAGGAAAAGAAACATCTTTATCCCTGAACCCAGGACTAAAGACTGTGCCCTGGCTCTGAAACTAGTGTTGAAGAAACACACTTTGTCCCTAGAATCAGAGCCAGTGAAAGAAATATGCCCTGGTCCTAAGATTAGAGTCAAAAAGCTAAAAAGGACCAGTGAAAGAAACACAGTTTGGCCGTGAAGTCAGAGTCATCTCTGCCCCTGACCAGCTAAACTGACTGATCCCTGAGCAGGGAAAAACTAACCAATCCCCCTTCTCCCTGGGAAAACTCTGCCCCTAAGAAGCTCTATATAAGCCTCTCTGCCCATTCAGTTAAGGGCTGCCATTTTTCTCTCCCTGGCAGAGGCAGCCACTCTCCTGGACTCCTCCTTTCCAAATAAATCTCTTTCTCAAAAGAAACTTGAGTGATGACCTTCATTCGCTGGGCAGACTAGAAGAATCTGGCTGGGACGTCCCTTAGGGGAGTAAGGTAGAGCAGAACAGATGAACCTTGCTACGATGTTCCTTAAGCCCGGCTGAGCAAGGCCAACCAGAAAAAAAAAGTAACTTTTCACCAGTGCGGGAGGAGATTGCTACATTTCTGCAGGGGCTTCCCCTTTAGCAGAGTGTTAGCGAAAGAAGAAACATCTTGGGATGGAGAAGAAGCAGAGAGCTCTGCTAGCGCCTTCCCTTAAGGGAACAGAGCAGAACTCCGCTGTAGCTGCTCTCCAGGAGAAGAACAAGATCCCTATATCCTGCCGGAAGACTATTCCCCACTGCAGCTTCAGATAGCCTGGCTTCCCAATAGTCAGGACACCTTTCCTCCAAGGCTGAGCTGTCCTGTTGTGGCTCCAAGCCTCCAGAGCTGTCCTATTGCGGCTCTAAGAATATCCTGGCTTTCCAATAAATCAGGATATCTTTGCAACGCTACAACTGTAACACACTCCCCTACTCTACTTCCCAGAACTTAGACCCATGTCACACACAACTCCAGGAGAAGCCAGGAAATGCAGCCTTTCAAAGGTGGCCATGTGCTCGGGTGAAGCATTGGGGAGGAGGACAGCAATTAGCAGTCTGGGATGGAGGGGAGGGAAAGAAGAACTTATGGAAGTCCATAGTCCTCCTGCTTATACTATGTTTCTGGCATTGACTAAATTTTAAGGTGGACTTATTTCGTGGGACAAGGGGATACTCCAGTGTCACTTACCATGATTTATTCTCTGTGTCTCTCTCTTCACTTCAGTTTTGCAGTAAATAAGTTGGCAACCTAATTGTTTTAAAGTTAAATATATTTCTTAAACACACACAACTGAATTATAGGCCAAGAAAACAACAAATAGGCAAATTGAGTCTGCACCATGCAATGAGCTACAGTATTGAGAAGGTCAGTTACTGGCACACAGTACAGGAAACATTTTCAAATTTATGGTAATTTTTTGTTACACTTCCATTTACAAGATGATATGGACTTGGCAGAACCCATCTATAGTGATAAAAAGCAGGTCAGTACTTGCTTGGGTTGGAGAGGAAGTAGACTGGCCAATCACAGGCAAAAGGAAACATTTTATTTTTATGGTTTTATTGTGCTGAAATATACATAAAATTTACCATCTTGGCCATTTTTCAGTGTAAACATTTTGGTCCAGGCAAGATACTGACTTGTTTCCTTTTTTTTTTTTTTTTTGGTTTTTCAAGACAGGGTTTCTCTGTGGCTTTGGAGCCTGTCCTAGAACTAGCTCTGTAGACCAGGCTGGTCTCGAACTCACAGAGATCCGCCTGCCTCTGCCTCCCGAGTGCTGGGATTAAAGGCGTGTGCCACCATCGCCCGGCTGACTTGTTTCCTATCTACCATCTGCATCCTACATCCTAATTCACAAGTCATCTATGAATTCTTTCATCATCTTCAAGAATCCTTGCATTTCTTATACAGCTCATTTAACCTGGAACTTTCTTCCATCCACTAGGATCCTTCTGAACCTTCAACTCCCAGCGGAAGAACTCTGAGCAGCTTTCTTAACTCGGACGACCTGAACACACTGTCCATTGTCTGTGTCTCATTCCACTCCCCGTTACAGTCTGTCCCCTGATCTAGAAGTCAAAGTCTTTAGATAAAGAATTTGATCTGTTGCCGGGCAGTGGCGCACGCCTTTAATCCCAGCACTTGGGAGGCAGAGGCAGGCGGATCTCTGAGTTCGAGAACAGGGCAGCACTTGGGAGGCAGAGGCAGGCGGATCTCTGAGTTCGAGAACAGCCTGGTCTACAAGAGCTAGTTCCAGGACAGGCTCCAAAAAAAAAAAAAAAAAAAAAAAAAAAAAAAAAAAAACCAAAACACAGAGAAATCCTGTCTCGAAAAAAAAAAAAAGAATTTGATCTGTTTATTTGCATGCACTTCCTGTCAGTCCTCTAGATAAATAATAGCTTGGTCTTCGGAAGAACCTTTATGGAAGACAGAGTAAACCTTGGAGAAAAGTGGATCCCTCAAGTGAGTACGTGCACAGGGCTGGAGGGGGTGGAGAAAGCCCCAAAGAAGGTGTGTTAGGTGCAGCTGTCAAGGAACATCTGTGAAGAGAAACCTGGACATATGTGGGTTCTGTGATAAGGAATTTGTAGACGTAAAAAATTAAAATGGTTAATAGCCCAGGCGACTCCGGGGACGATGAAAGGTATGGCCATACAGCCTTGAACTTTTGACTAGTTAGTAGGTTCCAGTCCTATGTACCCTACCCCAGTTCTC
Organism: Microtus pennsylvanicus; assembly: GCF_037038515.1. Classification (NCBI taxonomy): domain Eukaryota; kingdom Metazoa; phylum Chordata; class Mammalia; order Rodentia; family Cricetidae; genus Microtus; species Microtus pennsylvanicus. Next base: position 100,984,005 of record NC_134580.1, on the reverse strand, counting down.
ACACTCTCTAGGTGTTTTTCATTTGTTCTTGTCTCATTCTTAATTTTGTTTTCTTCATCAGACCAGCTAGCTCTTCTCATCGCTGTAACAAAATGTCCAACAGAAGAGTAAAAAGGAATGTCTTGGTTCATGGTTTCAGACCTTTCAGTCCTTCATTGCGGGGCAGGCATGGTAGAATAGCTCTGGGGCGGTGAAAGTGTTGGGTGAAGTAGATGGAAACAGGAAACAGATCAGGAATTAGGGCCAGATCCTATCCCTCAAAGACCCATCCCTCCCCAAAATCCATCCCTTCCAGCCATGCCTCACCTCCCAATGGGTTACATAACTTCCCAAAACAGTGCCACCAGCCAGGGCTCAAACACGTATTCAAACATGTGACTCTGTGGGGTTGGGGTCCAGTATCTAGGTGTGAAGTATTGGGGGGGGGACTTCACAATACACAGGCAGGGGAGTCACCACCCTCGCTGAGAACATCTATGGTTGCTGATGCTCCTGCCCTTAACCCCTCAGCCTAGCAAGCTCATTCGTTCCCCACCATAGTAGAAGGGAGCAGCCTGGCTTCTCCCTCCCCCCCGGGGGGGGGGGCAATGGGGAGGAATTCTAACAACAGTGCCGTTTCCTGGCAGTGTGTCTCCTAGCAGACTCTTGCTTTTGTTTCCGACTCCCTGAGTTAACTCTAACTTGGTTGTGGTTGGGCTTTGTGAGGGCTGCACACAGCGATAAAGAGCCTGGGGCAAGAAGGCAGTCTAGGACCTCCGGTTAATTTGAAGGTTGCCCAAGGCAAGCATCACGGGGGGGGGGGGGGGGGGGGAGCGGGGGCGGAAACGGGACAGAGAGCTCAGTGTAAAGGTGGGAAAACTGGTTTTACCAGGAACTCAACTGTCCTTCTGTAGCTGTAAATTACTTAGCAGGGGTGGGGTGGGTGGAGCCAGGAGGAGACAGTTGACTTCAGCATCTGCGGATTATATAAAAGAAAGTTTTTCAGAAAGCCCAACTTCACTTTGGTTTCTTTCTGTATTTCCGTTCTTTCTTGTAACCAGAGAAGTACATGCATATCTTCACAGCCAGTGTTTCCAGAATCATCTGCAAAGTCAAACACAGCACATAACCAGCAGCGTGGGGAAGGAAAGAACTTCCTTTTCCGTCAGGAATGTTTCCCTAATGTGAATAAGTCTGACAAGTTTTCCAGAAATTCACAAGTATTCTATGTATTTTAATTCAAAGCAAGAATAAAATTTAGAGTTTGAGTAAATAGAACTTTTACATGACAGAAGTAAAATGATGGCAGCATTTATGAGCACAGAAAGAGGAAAACAGGTCAGAGAGATGGCTCTGTGGTTAAGAGAATTTGCTGATCTTGCAGAGGATCCAGGTTCAATTCCCAGCACTCAAGTGGTGGTTTACAACTGTCTGTAATTCCAGTTCTAGAGGATCTGACACCCACTTCGGGCTTCATGGTACACTTACATACATCCAGACAAAACACCCACACACTGAAAAATAGATCCAAATATTTTAGGAAAAAGACAGACGTTTGGGACAGGCAAGTGTATGGACGGCTACCTTAATCTAACTGCATATTTTTATTTTTAAGTGCTTTAAAATAAAGTGATTTTTTTTTATGTAAAGAAAGACAGAAGAAGATGACCCTTGACTCTGGCACAGGTATCAAGAAAAAATAACAAGGAAATTATATAGATCTGACAAAAACTAGAAATAGGCACAAAAAAAAGTCTGATAACCATAACCACACAGATTAGTCAACAGGATAAGAAATGTAAACAACAGGTTAGAATTTTTCACACAAAAAAACAGAAACTGAAATGTAAGAATGCTGTCTTGTAATAATAGTAATAATAATTCTTAGAAATAGTTCAGGAAATGCGCAAATGAAGGTCAAATACGCTGAGTGAAAGATGCCCAAGAAGCGAGTGGGAGCTGTGTCATTACTCTTACAGAGAGTTCTAGAACTATTAAAGCTAATCTACAGTGGAAACTCACCAAACCCCACCTGAATGTGACGAGAGGTGAGGGGTTGGCTGAAATGGGCAGGAAGAAAGCTTCTAAATCAGCCATTAGTCATCAGGAAAACACAAATTAGAGCCTCCATGAATCACCCGGTAAAAGCTGTGCTCAAGGGTAGGCACACAGAGAGTGAGGAGTAATGGGAATCTAAAAATAAATCCATACATTTGTGGCAAGTTGATCGTCCACAAAATAACTGCAAAGATGAGTCAGTGGTGACGTGCCTTCCCCACAGGGTCCCAACAATCTAGACACCCGCGTGCAGAAGCATCAGTGTGGCCCCTACCTCCCTCCAGACTTAAAGGAGCTCAGAGTCCAGAACCTAGAAACTGAAGTTATAAACCCTTGAGAGAAAACATAGGTGTAGCTATTTGTGACTATGATAAAGCAATGATTTCTAAGATACAATGCCCCAAACACCAGCAACAAAAGACAGACAACAGATAAACAACTTCATCAAAATTAAAAGTTTTTTTTTTCTGAAAAATATGCCTTCTCAGTGAGAAATAATCCCACAAACTTTGAGGTTTTTTTTAATAAAGGAAATATTTCTATAATGTAGTGCATGTCCATCTCTGGCTAATGCCCAAAGAAAAGTCAGCCACAAATAGTAGGTTTTATTAACTTAGACACATATAACGTTTATGCATTTCATACAATAGACAGACTTTCTTGTCTGACTTTCTTTTGGAAATGCCAGCCCCCAAATAATGAATGAAGACTTATTGTTAACTATAAAAGTTTGCTCTTTATGTTAGACTTGTTCCCAACTATCTCTTTTTGGGGGGGGAAGGGATAGGTTTTAGATCCTGGAACTTGCTTTTGTAGACCAGACTGGCCTCGAACTCACAGAGATCTGCCTGCCTCTGCCTCCCAGGTGCTGGGATTAAAGGTGTGCGCCACCACCCAGCTCCCAACTAGCTCTTAAAACTTAAATTAGTCGGGTGGTGGTGACGCACGCATTTAATCCCGGCATTCGGGAGGCAGAGGCAGGAGGATTTTTGTAAGTTCGAGGCCAACCTGGTCTACAAGAGCTAGTTCCAGGACAGACTCCAAAGCTACAGAGAAACCCTGTCTCGAAAAACAACAACAAAAAAACCCCAACCAAACAACAACAACAACAACAACAAAACAAAAAACTTAAATTAACTGGCTTCTATGAATCTACGTTCTACCATGTGTCTTGCTACCTCGCCTCTATTTTTTATGTCCAATTTCTTCCATGTCTTGCTAGCATCTCTCCCTGCACCTATAATCATCCCCCAACTTCGTCTTTCTTCCTGGAAATCCCACCTAATCTCTCCTGACTAGCTATTGGCCGTTCAGCTTTTTATTAAATCAATCACAACAACCCATCTTTACACAGTGTACAAATATCCCCACAACATCACATACACTATCAACCTTAAATCTCCTTCAGGTCCCAGACCCAGGTTATACTTTGAACAATTTAAACAGAGACAGGGGCCGCCAGTCTGGCCTCTTAGATAAATGGGAGATTCATACAGCAAAGACATTGCCAGAATTATTCCTTAAGTACATGAGTGTTGTTCTTTCCCACTAGTTGTCACCCAGGTTCATCTTGCCTTCCTGACAATTCACGCTTTTCCTGATAATTAATGGCAGAGCCGTACTCACTGAGGATTGTGACTCTGGGCTGACTCCCTTGAGATGGTCTTTAGAGACCTGTTCTTTGATGGGGAGGTGACCAAATGCTGCTTGAGTCAGGGTTGTCTCCTTTTGTTAAAAGAAAGGAGTCTACAATGTTCCACTTCTAGTCTATATCATAGAAGCACCCTCCTGGACTTGATTAACTGAAGTGCCCAGCACTGGGAGGAGACAAATAAAATACTATACAGCTGGTCAAATGGGTAAAGTTGTGCCGAGCATATCAACAGCAAGAATAGTTTCCTGACAACTCCAGTGACAATTTTTATAATGTGGGATTTCCCTCTGTGTGCTGTGATTACCATTGATTAATAAAGAAACTGCTTTGGACCTATAGCAAGGCAGAATCTAGCTAGCCGGGGAAAACTAGGCTGAAAACTGGGAGAAAGAGGATGGAGGTAGGGAGAAGCCATGGAGCTGCCACCGGAGACAGACGTGCTGAAACTTTGCTGGTAGGCCACGACGTCATGGTGATGCACAGATTAGTGGAGATGGGTTAAATTAAGATGTAAGTGTCAGCTAATAAGAAGCTAGAGCTAATGGGCCAAACAGTGATTTAAACAATATAGCGTCTGTGTGATTATTTCGGGGCTGAGCAGCCAGGAACCAACAAGTGACCTTCCTCCAACAAATGTCTATGAATAATAAAAAATAAAACTGTGTAGGAAACCTGTTCTAGAATAATAAATACCACCTTCTTCACAGCACCAGTGAGGTAGTGGGTAGAACAAAAATGGGAACTATTTATTTGTAATTTTTAATTTTTTTGTAATGAAAATAGATGTGTTATACATAAAAAAGAATGGAGTCTAATGGGAGGGCAGTCTTGGTGAATAACCATTAGCAGAAATTTTCTCAGCATCCTAACCTTCATTTTCTACAAACTTTTCTTTCCTGCAGGTTAGTCTGCTAGGAATGGTTTAGTCATCTTGGAGGCAATGGTCTTTTTACTAGGTTCTACTGTGTGTAACTTATCAAGTTTATTAGTAATCTCTTTATATTAACTTTATTATTTCAAGTTTATCCTGAATCACAACAACAAAAACCCTGATAACCCAAACTGCGGTTTGAATGTGGTTTTGGTGTCACCTAACGTTCTGAAAGCATGGTGTCTAGTGGGACAGTGTTTAAGTGGACAAATCACCAACAGGTACAGTCGCCTAGTTATCATTGGAGCCCAGAGAGAACAAGCCTCACACCCTAATCTCGCTGGCTTTCTGCCTTGATCTCATTAGCTGGAGAAGCTAGACTGAATAGGCTACCCAAGACTTTCAGCCTCCAGAACTGTTAACTACCAAGGATTCTCTTTTCGCTATAAAGTCCTGGAAGGGCTAAAGTTACGCTTTAATTATTGTGCTTCAGAGATCTATAAAACAAAAGTGTCTCTAACCTGTAAGCCCCACTTGCCCAAGGACAGACAACTTCCTGGAATGCTAGGGACTGTTCCTATAAGAAAACAAGTCCACGTTTTCACTTCTATAAACAAGGCTAGTGGCCCCAACTGCACAGGCTGTGCTTGACCACACATAGACAAGAGGTATGTAAGCAGGAAGTACATCGCTACATGCTTGCCCCCACTGGACAAAGGCAGGAAGTACATACCCTTGGGGGGTTTGCTTTATAAAGCACCTGAATAATGCAATTCATGCCATTCTTTGGGAGCCCTAGGTAGGGACCATTGTCCTGTTCAGTATTTAATAAAGTTTGCCATTGTTCTTGAGTTCTCAGTAGTCCTCATTGTCCGCTATGTTCGGAGAGTCCGGTTTTATCCCAGGCTTTTCCAGACCCAGGCCAGCTGGCCTTGGTGAGTTCCCAATAGAACATCCCCATTGTCTCAATGTGTGGGTGCACCCCTCGCGGTCCTGAGTTCCATGCTCGTGCTCTCTCTCCTTCTGCTCCTGATTTGGACCTTGAGATTTCAGTCCTGTGCTCCAATTTGGGTCTCTGTCTCTGTCTCCTTTCATCGCTTGCTGAAGGTTAATATTCAGGAGGATGCCTATATGTTTTTCTTTGGGTTCTCCTTATTTAGCTTCTCTAGGATCACTAATTATAAGCTCAATGTCCTTGGTTTATGGCTAGAAACCAAATATGAGTTGAGTACATCCCATGTTCCTCTTTTTGGGTCTGGCTTACCTCACTCAGGATAGTGTCTCAAGAACAATGGCAATGGGTTTCTGATCCTACTGCACGCACTGGCTTTGTGGGAGCCTAGGCAGGTTGGATGCTCAACTTACTAGACCTGGATGGAGGTGGGGGTTCCTTGGACTTCCCACAGGACAGGGAACCCTGATTGCTTTTCGGGCTGGGGGGAGACTTAATTGGGGGAGGGGGAGGGAAATGGAAGGCGGCGGCGGGGAAGAGACAGAAATCTTTAATAAATAAATAAATAAATAAACAAATAAATAAAAAAAAAGAAAAAAGAAAAAAAAATAAAGTTTGCTTTAAATTTGGCTCAAAATTGTGGTAGTGGGGGGCTGGAGAGATGGCTCAGTGGTTAAGAGCATTGCCTGCTCTTCCAAGGGTCCTGAGTTCAATTCCCAGCAACCACATGGTGGCTCACAACCATCTGTAATGAGATCTGGTGCCCTCTTCTGGCCTGCAGACATACACACAGACAGAATATTGTATACATAATAAATAAATAATAAATAAATATTAAAAAAAATTGTGGTAGTGGTCTTATTCTCGCCGAGTGAGATTAATAGTACTCAGCCTCAAGAGTTTTGATTCAGCGGCAAAATCAACTAATACAGCATCAGTTGGTGAGATGAGGCGTGGTCTCTCAAACTTTTCTAGTGAGGGTCGAAAATGCCATAAACACATACCTGTCCCATCACACAGGAATTCCAGTCATTGCTACTAACCTAAAAGAAAGTGGTAACTAGATAAGAATATTTTTATAAAGTTATTATTGAAGGGTGTAACTAACCCAGTACCCTTCGGATGAAGGAAATAAGAGCAGGGAAGCTCAGATATTTAGAGACAGAGTTAGGTATTCTCTTTGCATGGGTCATTCTGGTGGGAACGTGACCTGTCACTGATGAAGGAACAGAGTCATATAGCTCCAGCTATGAGACAGGCCCTCAGCGACTACGGAGTTCCCTAGAGTCTTAGGGATCTTGACTGAGACCAAACAAAGGTTCATGGATTCAACAGAAAGAAAGAAAGAAAGAAAAAGAAAGAAAGAAAGAAAGAAAAAGAAAGAAAGAAAGAAAGAAAGAAAGAAAGAAAGAAAGAAGGGAAGGAAGGAAGGAGAAAAGAAAAGAAAAAACCCTCCAGCACCAATTAGTTTATGAAGCAGAATTGGGGATTTTATTAAAAATATTTTAATATAAACTTTAACTTGAGGGTTAAGAGAAAGAAAGGTGCCCAGAAGAAAGGAAGACATGTCCAGATAAGAGTATGTGCTTCCCAATGGACAGTAGAGGAGAAGAAGAAGAAGAGGCACTCAGTGTGGATGCAGGTGCCTTAGGGGAGGAGTAAGCACTGATTTTTCTTAGCACTCCCTATATATACCTTTTTGGTGTCTCTCAGATTGCAGCTACAAAAGTTGCCACAAAATCTCCTCTTCCTTCTCCTCCTCCTTTTCCATCTCCTTTGATCAAAAGAAGAAGAAGAGGCACTCAGTGTGGATGCAGGTGCCTTAGGGGAGGAGTAAGCACTGATTTTTCTTAGCACTCCCTATATATACCTTTTTGGTGTCTCTCAGATTGCAGCTACAAAAGTTGCCACAAAATCTCCTCTTCCTTCTCCTCCTCCTTTTCCATCTCCTTTGATCAAAGAGATGCATGCGTTGGCTGCAGAGATGCCCTGGATGGATGGTGATCTGCTCAGGGAAAACGAGAAGCCACTAGGGCAGCACAAGGGGCTTAGTACATGCCCTTTCCCTAGAATGGAGTTTCTGGCAAGAGTCCTAGAAAATTCTAGGTTTACAGCTGGGAAGGCCTTAAGCAGTTGATAACTGTACTTGAATTTTTGCTTCTCAGCTGACAAAAAGCTTCAGCTGGATTCTAGGAGTCTTTCTTCTCATGCCTTGCTTTACTACCGTGTCTCACCGCAGAAAGAATGCCAACAGAAATGGGGACGACAAGGACTGTAGTCACGACAGTTCAGAGAGACACAAACAAGGACTCCATAGAGAATTAACTAGAGGCCATTCATGCTATTCCAGCTGAAAATCTGACTATGCTCTGTCTGCCTGCATCCTAAAAAAATTGAATGTGGCAGAATTAAAAAGTAATAGACTAAATACCATGGCGGAGAAGTTTTGAAATAGTGTAACACTCAGGCTGTAGCATAGTTGCTTCGTGAAGCTTTTAGTCAGATTTGTGGTGGTAACTCAAAGCAAAAAGAGGACGAAATGGTGTGAAAATATGGTTAGGTGATGAAATAAATGCAAACACCTTTAAAGCTGCCATACAACGCGAACAGACCAAGGCATCTGGTTAAAGAGAAACCTCGCATTGTATTTAGACGCAATAAGAAAAACGGCTTTAGTGAAGATCCCTTTGCCAATTTAAAGCCCCAGAGCATCAAAAATGCAAATCCAAATAAGATTAAATTAGAAAGAAGAAAATACTAAGGATAAATGAAGCAGACTCATGATATATGTGGATATAATTAAACGAACCAGAATTAATTTTACATCCAAAATGCAATACAAAGGCCAGTCTGATGGCTTAGGATCTGATAACCTGAATTTAATCCTTGGAACCTGGATGATGGAAGGTGAGTACAAACTCCCCTAAGTTATCTCCTGACCCTTGCACACACATGCCCACTCCCATACGCACAAGTAAATAAATCATGTAAAACTTCAGTACAAATGGGAAAGGCAGACACCTTAGTTAGGATTTCTATTGCTGTAAAGAGACACCACAACCACAGAAACTCTTACAAAGAAAGTGTTTAATTGCGGTGGCTTGCTTACAGTTCAGAGGTTCAGTCCATTATTATCTTTGCGGCAGCCTGCAGGAAGACGTGGTTCTGGCTACAGCTTGATCAGAAGGCAACAGAAAAGGGACCATGACACTAGGTGGCATCTTGAGCATAAATGAGACCTCAAAGGCCTCCTCCACAGAGACACACTTCCTCCAACAAGACCACATCTACTCCAACAAATCCACACCTCTTAGTAGTGCCTCTGCCTACGAGATTATGGGGTCCAATTGCATTCAAACTACCACGGAAGATAAACTGATTCCATAATTTTATTTAATCTGCTCCCAAAAGTTAAGCTAAAATGGTCATGGTGGCATAGATGGCCCCTGCTGTTTCCCAGTTACTATACAACAGACTACCCTCAAGCAACTTTCCAGGTCATTGGCTCGAGAATTCTGTTCAAGCACACTGATGAAGAACACAGCAAAAGTGATGCTAAGGCACAAGTGTGTTGAATCCATGAACCTTGGTTTGTCCTCATTCAAGGTCTCTGAAACAAAACATGGGGCAGAGAACCAGAGAATGCCTTAGGTCTGTGGGGAATTCCAGTGTAAGCTTTGGGTGAATCCTCAAAGCCATGTATTATAGAGACACCTGCGCACCTACAGTGACTGTTTGACTTGCCACAGTGGCCAAGTTATGGAACTAGTTTCGGTGTCCATCAAAGGATGAATGGACAGTGAAATTTTCACAATGGAGTTTTAATCAGCCATAAATAAGAAATAATTTAAAAGAAATAAATGCCACTTGGAAGAACATGATAGAATTGAGTATCACTTTAAGTAAAATAATCCAGTTTCACAAAAAGCAGATAATGCATGCTTTATCTCATATGGAAAAGGGAAATTGTTAGGGGTATGGAAGGAGAAAGGGGAAGAGAGAATAAGGAAGGATAATAGATAGTGACTACGATCGAGGCCTATTATATCCATGCAGAAAAATGCCCTGAAACCCACTGTTTTATATAATCAATATATGGTAATTTAGTACAAACTCTTTTTGTTAAAATGCAACGGATAGATTAGCCAAAAGAAAAAAGTGTCAACACAAGGTTCTGACTCTTGAATAATATAATGAAATGACACTTGGGCTCTTTCACGGTAAAAAACAAACAAGCAAGCAAGCGTCAAAATGGTAGGTGTAGTAATCCAGATCCAGAAGGTCCAAGATGGCTTCACTCATGTATCTGGACTCTTGGCTACAAGCCTAGACTAATGGAGGACGGTTGACCAAAGCATCTACCCAGGGCCTCTCTAGCACAATGACTCTGTGAAGCTGGTTATCTTGCATGGAAGCAGGGTATCAGAGTAAATGTTCTCATGAACTGGACCAAGGCTACAGTATCCTGTGACTTAGCAGCAGCACTTCTGCCATATTCTACTAGCAAGAGCAATGAAGAGTTCACCCCAGATTCGAAGGGGACACAGACCCAACTCTTACAGGAGGAGTGTCAAGGAATTTGTGACCATCATTAAGATCATCAAGGCCCCATCAGGAGACCCATTAATAAGCACCATATGGATTATAATCCTTGATTTTAGTTTAAAAACCAAGTATAAAAGGAGAAGAGATACAGAAGACTTACTAATGCTGTAACGCTGCCAGGGACAAATCCAGGCTGAAGGGAGAAGGGAGAATACTCTTCTACAAGCTCATGCACATGCCCTAAGTCCCAGGGTGCTATTCTGAAGATCCTCATCAGTCATTCTGACAAGAAAAGCCTTTCTGTATTTTTGGGATGAGGGTAGGTTGGTGGGAGTGGTTTCTCGGGGGTAGGAAGAGGAAGTACACATGGAAACTGTGGTTGGTGCACAGATAAAAGATTAATTATCTTTTTGTTACTTGGACTAATAAAAATCTTCTGTCTTTCTAGCACTTATGGTTTTCACATCTGTTCATCACAACAGACCCAGGTAATCAGCTGAGGATCAATGGGGGCCTCCTAACAGGCGGGTATATACACAGAGCCTCAGAGTCCGCGGCTGTATTGCTAAGATCATTAATGGACTATTAATTATTAGTGTCATTCTATATTTAATTTTGTAATCTACAGAAGCAACGGTTGCATGTTTTTAAATTTCAAACTGTATAGAGCTATTTATTTTTTTTTTTATTTTATTTTATTTATTTTGGATTTTCAAGACAGGGTTTCTCCGTAGCTTTTTGGTTCCTGTCCTGGAACTAGCTCTGTAGACCAGGCTGGCCTCGAACTCACAGAGATCCGCCTGCCTCTGCCTCCCAAGTGCTGGGATTAAAGGTGTGTGCCACCGCCCGGAAATAACTTGACTACTTTATAATGACTATTATGTAGTGTAGATAGAATCAGAGATAAAATCCTTAAAATTCTGCCAATTTTAGAAGCCAGAACATTTGAAAGGAAACCCTACACCTATTTGCTTCATCCCCTCTGCTATGACCTGACTGTGTGCTCTCAACGGTCATAACTGAAACCTTAGACTCTAGGGCAATGTATTAGGAAGTGGAGCCTTTGAGAAATAATTAGGTCCCACGGATATGAAGACCTCATGGAAATACTGCCCTCACAGGAAAGACTGTTAAGGGTTCCCTAGTCTCTTCTCACTGTGAGGACACGGAAAGATGGTTACTCATAACCAGAAAGAGGATCCTTACCAGAAAGCGAATGTGCCAGCCGCTTGTTCTTGATTATGGACTTATTTCTCTAGAACTGGCATAAATAAAGTCTATGATGTTCTGAAATCACAGCCCATACTGACCAAGATGCTTAGGTCACTATAGATTCACAAGACACTCACACACACACACACACATACACCTTTAGATAGATAGATAGATAGATAGATAGATAGATAGATAGATAGATAGATAGATAGATAGATAGACAGACAGATCTATCCTTGAAATATTCTGATTTGTCTTTGTTAGTTTTTGCATACGGGTGAAAGGGAATTAAATGTACTCTGAGAATATCAACAAAATCAAGTGCTTTGATCCACAACAAACTCATCAAATTAAAGTCCTCAAAAAGAGGTCTCAGTCGCCAAGATTCCTGTCTGAACATGTTTTAATGGTTGAACAATTCAGGTTCCTTTCTTATAAGTGCACACTTGAGCGTACACGCACCCACCACGCACACACAAACACATACATCACAAAACTGCCAGAGAAAATGAAGTAAACGACATCTGCCCAGCCTCTCTTAAAGTTAATGAGGGACTGGGGAGATGACCCCGCCAGTGAGGTGCCCGCCACACAAGCATGAGCACATGAGTCTAGATCTCCAACACCCACGCAAAAACTGGGCCAATACTGTACCCCAGCACTGAGGCGGGGCTGGGGAGCAGACAGGCAGACCCCTGGAACTTGGTGGACAGCCAGTCTAGATGAGCTTCAAGTTCATGAGAGAGACCATGTCTCAAAAAGTGTGAAGACATCTACCCACGTGAATAGACACATGCACGCACTCTCTCTCTCTCTCTCTCTCTCTCTCTCTCTCTCTCTCTCTCTCTCACACACACACACACACACACACACTTTGAATCACCATAGCCATTCCAGTAGGCTACTGAGGCAAATAGGGTGCTACTTATACAGAAAACACAAAATTCAAAGGTAATGTCTACACCACAAATTTTCTAAGACTGACTTTGAAAATGAGAGCATCAGAGAACCAGGAAAGCACCAGCTCAGGGGAAGGGAACTGAGAACCACAGCAAACCACACACAGAACCACGTCAAGCCAGGACGGAAGGCCACTTCCACCCACTGCTCACATCTCAGTGAATATGAATCTGAGAGAGAGTTCTGAGTTCCCTAGCATACTCACAGACCAGGGAATGTCTTCACAGGAAGCCCTTCCTTTAGCGCTGAGATCTCTATTTAGTCTCCCCACCCCTACTGTCCAATGCCTCTTCTTCTAACTCCCAGCATTGTTTTTTTTTTCTTCAGAAACCGGGGATTTGGGTTTATGTTTCTAGCATGTGTCTGCTATACAAACCTGTGCAGAGTATTGGATGAGTGGATGGAGAGATGATTGATGATCTTAAGTATAAGGACAACACCAGAGTTCTTTGGAAAGTCCAACATGACACTTAAGGGCCACTAGCCAAAGTGTGTAGCTACACATTTCAATTTGAAAAGAGAACCAAAAAGCACACGCACCCCGTTTCCACTGCTTTCACTGACCACCAAACCTAATATAAGGGGAAAATATAGGAGTGGCACCATGACGGATGCTAGGCTCAGAGACAAACCTCTTACAAATCTTTATTTGACAGATTTCCAAATCTGTGACTTTGAAAAAAATCATGTATAAAATTACTTCTATTCATTGTATAAAATGGTAATAATTTTGTTTTTGCCAGAGACGCTAGTGTGCCCTTTTGGAATTCTTAATCTGAATAAATTTACTAATTAAAAATACTATTAATTAAAAAATAATTAAGTGGTAAAAAATTAGAAGTGAACTCAGAAGGGAGCTTGAGGACACTTTTATTTAAGTATGAGTACAGTTTAAGAGAAAATTCCAGTAGCTACCACGGGGAGCAAGAGAAAAAGCCTGGCCTTTTAAGTTAGGCATAGAAGAGCAAAGATAGTTTTATTAAGAAAGTAAAAGCATTCTCAAAAATAGAAGTGGGATGGTGAGCTGAAGGAAGAACCTTGTGATAGGTGTGTGTGTGTGTGTGTGTGTGTGTGTGTGTGTGTGTGTGTGTGTGTGTTTGACACTGAAGTCATCTGGGAAGTACGACACTTTAACTGTAGGATTTACTTCCATAAACCTGTCCCATAGGCAAGACTTTTTTTTTTTTTTTTTTGGTTTTTTTCGAGACAGGGTTTCTCTGTGGCTTTGGAGCCTGTCCTGGATCTAGCTCTGTAGACCAGGCTGGTCTCGAACTCACAGAGATCCGCCTGCCTCTGCCTCCCGAGTGCTGGGATTAAAGGCGTGCGCCACCACCGCCCGGCTCATAGGCAAGATTTTAGGACAGTTTCTTGATTAATGATGAATGTAGGAGATCCTAGCCCACTATGGGCAGTGCTGCCCCTGGGCAGGTGGTCCTGGGCTGTAAAAGAAAGGTGGTTGAGCAAGCTAGGGAAGTCAAGTCAGAAAACAACGTTCCTGTATGGTCTCTACTTCAGTTCCTGCCTCCAGGTTCCTGCCCTGCTTAAGCTTCTGCCTTCACTTCCCACATGACAGAATGTGTGTGATCAGGACGTTCAAACCAAATCAACCTGTTTGTCCCCAAGCTGCTGTTGGTCATGGCCTTTATGACACAGCCAACTAGACCAAGTCCCAAAGATGTACAGTCACTCACTGTGCGGTCTTCTATAGTCCCCCTCTTCCCATTTACAGCCTCACAAGTGTGGTCTTCTCCCACTTCCCGTTTGTATTTCTTGTGTTTGGCTTTGCCTTGCTTATTATGCTCTGTTCCTTAGATGACATCAGGATGAGGAAGGGCTTTCCGTCTTCCTCCGCAAACTGGCTTCTTTCACACATTAACTCTGAAGTCACACATTAACTGTGAAGTCCTACTATCACAGTGTCCCATCTGCAAAATTATTATAAGGATTAAACTAAATAAATTATATACGGTTTTCTAGCAGAGTGACCTTAAAACAGTGAAATCTTGACTGCATGGAAATGTTATTATTTTAAAACTTTTAAAGTGAACAGGGGAAGTCACCGTGGACTTGTGACATAGGCAGACTAACCACGTAGGAAAAAAAAAGTTCTCAGAAAAGAATGGTAAGATGTTATGTCTAAGGAGAAAATTGGACGGTTTAATTCTTGGGAAAGTAATAGTATGTAGATTGAAAAAAAAACCTGTTTAGTGCAATCACGAGAACTCCTAAGACATTTGACCCATTTCCAAGGACAGGCTGACATAAAAGTTGCACAGGATTGGAATGTTTATGAAACAATAAGGAAATAGCTCAAGGTTAAAACAATGGGTGGGGCTTATTGATTCCAGTGGGTAGAGATGCAGGAGCCAGATGACTGATTCGGACACTGGATGGATAATGGCATGCTAATCAAACTGCTTTTCTCCCGGGAAACCGGGTATCTCGCCAGGAGAGTGTGGCGCTGCAAGATTAACCATCCGGGAAAATGGTACTTGGGGAAAATGGCCAGCTTGAATTTGACATCAGTGAGGGGCAAGTGGGGAAGAGGTCTAAGAGTAACGTAGCAGTGACTAGGTCAGGCCAGGGTGTGTGTGTGTGTGTGTGTGTGTGTGTGTGTGAGAGAGAGAGAGAGAGAGAGAGAGAGAGAGAGAGAGAGAGAGAGAGAGGTACATTATCTTAATAAATTATCACAGTCCAACAATACTAGTTAACAGAACTTTTTTAAAAAAGGGAAACAGAATATCTTAGAATTCATGTAAGGCCATTTGGTCTACTGGTTTGGGGAGACTATGATAAGAGCTGCCAATGTCCCAGCTGGAAAGCTGAGGCCCCACTGGGTGCTTGCTGAACGCTGGTTCTGTTCTAAAATTCGGACTAGATTTCAAGTATATAGTGGTGAACAAAGGCAGTCCCTGCTTCCTTGGAGTTTAGAGACTACTCACAAAGAGTCAGAGGCAGCCATTGGTCAGGCGATGCCACTAACACGTAGGAAGGGAGCCAGGAGTGCAGCAGATCTGGAACTAGTGGGCTCCTCTGGACCTGAGGTATAATGGAGGGCTCCCAGGGGGCAGGAACACTCTAAAGCTTAGCCCTGAGTTAAACAGATAAAGAAGTTGTGATGAAGAGCATTTCAAAAAAAAGATACTGCACGTGCCTGCCATGGCCCATGGTGAGTATTCTAACACACAAATTCAGTGTAGCTAAAGCCCGGGGGGGGGGGGGTACAGGAAGAGTCCCTGAGCTGCCCGTGAAGAGTAGACATAGTCATCTTTGTTTTGAAAGCTTCAAGGTGTTTTAACTGGAAATCTTGGACAGCCAGAAGCAGAGAGGGAGCTCAGCTACACCTCACCTAAACAGGGACCGCTGAGCAATCTAAATGCGATGCCTTAATGGTGTCCAGGGGAGACGGGATTCATAGAACTGCACAAAACCCTGGCCCTCTCCCACATCAGTGGCAGGAGGAACCCACTGGTACAGGTACGATGCTCTGGAGGGCCAAGTAGGCAAACGGTCTCTAACAACATTGTCAAACCGTCTTGGCCTAAGGCAGGCCCCAGGAACAAATGCAGCCTCTGCCTATTTTTGTACAACCTGCAGATCATTTCTACATTTTTTAATGGTTGGAGGGAGTAGAAAAATTACATTTTGTGACAAGTAAAAATGACACGAAATGTTTCTCCAAATGAGGTTTCCTGGAGCCCAGTCATTGCCCTTGGCTTTCATACTTGTTTCAACCAAAGGGCGGATGTCGCAGACACTTCAGTTCCACCAAGCTGAAATTACTCTTTAGCTGACCTTTCACGGGAGGAGCCCAGAAATCTGACCATGTGATCATGCAACTGACAGATGAGCTTTTGTGGAAACCAATACAAAGTAGTGTACTTTGAGATAAAAAATATCCGAATTATTGACAAAGCGAAGACAGGACTCTGAGCTTTGAGATGACAGCTCAGGATCAGAGGCAGCTGCAGCAGAATTAAGCAAACTTCCTGCACGAGATCAAAACACAATGGATGGGGCTGGTTATCTGCAGATTTCATCTGGTGAGAGCCTACAAAGAGCTTTCCCAGAATGCAACGCTGAAAATCGGCTGGGAATAACGCACACACTATTGTGTACTTTCGCTTTATAAACCACACATAGATAATCAGGTATCACCGTGAGCATCTCCAGTCTTGGCTACACAGAAGACTGAGGCTGGAGGATGACTTGAACCTCAGGGTTCAAGGCCAGCCAGGCAACACTAAAAAGTGAATAAAAAGAAATCAGGGCTAGAGTGATGGCTCAGTGGTTTTAAGTGCTGCTGACTGCTCTTCCAGAGGATCGAGGTTCAATTCCCAGCACCCTCGTGGCAGCTCACAGTTGTCTGTAACTCCAGTTCTAGGAGGATCCATTGCCCTTCTGGTTTCCAAGGCCACTAGGCATGTACACGGCGTATATATGTGCAGACAAAACACCAATACACAGAAATTAAAAATAAATAAAAAGTTTAAAAGTCATACATACATATATAGTAACAGTTTGCATTTAATCTAGGAAGAATCGCCGTAAAGATTTAGAAGTTGTAGTGTTGAATGCAGGACTGAGGAATGAACTATCATCTTTTCTCTTTCTCTTTTTCTAGAGGTTAAGTGTCACAATTAATGATTGGCATCTATTAGGCATTCAAATAATATTTATTGAAGAAGGAAGGAAGGTAAGAAGAGGAGAGACAGAGACGGGGGAGAAAGGAGGGGAAGTGGAGGGAGTAGGGACGAAGAATGAAAGGTGGCTAGGGGTAATGGCCACTGAGCAGATCCACAGGGGTTTGGACTGGAGCTAAGCAAGTGAGCTAGCTGTGGAGGGTGACTCGAGGAAGCAGACAATGTTCCCTAAATCTCCTAGAGCTCAGGCAGCTAGGTGTCTCTGGTTGTTAGTTCCTGGAAAAGAGCCTCTAGAGAACACGACTGTCATATCCCCAGGATACGCGACATAATTTAGTTTCTGGGCAAGGTTGTTCAGCACAAGCTATTTTCCACCCCACTGTGATCCACCAGGCACTGGCTCCCCTCCTGCAAAGCCGCAGACCTGGTTGACCTAAGGACTGATGTTAAGGATTCCACAGTCCCATGCTGTGGAAGTCCTGCCTGAGTCTGACTGCACTGATTCTTAGACTTCTCTGACATCTTCCAAGGCCACAAGAGTTCTGCCCAGAGATCCCTGAGAACACTCAGTCCAAAGTGCTGCAGGTTCCAAAAGGCACAAAATAACTTTCCTCGGGTTAGTTTCTCACCCCACCCAGCGAATCAGTGAGTACCAGGGTTCTAGAATCGATGTTCACTACCAGATAAACAGGTAACTGTAAGTCAAAGTCCCAAGTCCCAGGAATCCTCTGCAGCCCCAAGCAAATCAGGTTGGCTACCTGCCAGACAGGCTCCATTATACATACAATGAGGCTCTTATCCACTCTCTTCCAGGATCAGGCCTGGGCCAGAGTTCTGCAGCTTGAAGCCTACAGTTTCTAATATTCCAGGCTCTTCCTTTTGGCTGAGGGTGGAGATAGCCTGCCTGAGGTGGGCAGGTCACTAGGGGCAGGATTCTGACCAGAGGACAGCTGGTATCTAAAGAGCGGGGGGTTCCCAAGGAAGTCAGCCAGCCTTTGGACCTCACTTCTGATAGCTGGCTTCCATCTCTAACTAGTGTCTATGTGTTTCTGTGCATTAAACCGTATGTAATAGCGGGGTAATTTTTAGAATTTACATTGCATGAAGTCTACTAAAGGGAAGGTTGCCTTTCATCTATCTTATTTGTAAGTGAACAAAATGTAAATTATTAAAATATAAATAACAAAGAGGATAGTAAATCTTTGCTCCTCGTGTAGAATAGCTGCAGTAATTATAGAGTTTATATATAATTACCATCTGGCATGATGGTTATGAGGTACTATTGTGTGCTATAAATTATACACCAAACTCTTTGTGATTAAGGTAGTCATTCCTGCTCAGTCAAGTGTGCTCCTGTAGCCAGGGTGAAGCCATTAAAGGTAATTTAGGCTTGGTTTTAATCTTTGTTTTTCTTTAGGGAGCACAAGCAATTCAGCAGCAGGTGAGCTTGTTATATTTCATTCTGGCAGGACCAAAATAAACATACTTTTTTGAGATAAAAAAAACTTTAATGCCATTTTTATTTATAAAAGAATTCTGAGAAAAGCTTGAAGCATTTGGCAAGATTTTAATCTAAATAATCCTCACAATAAGCTCTGGAGTTTATACAAAGGTCTATTGTTTAAAGTCACCAATGGTTAGAGACCACAACGAGTTACTTTGTATGCAGTTGCTTCTGATCCAGGTTTAATTCATGAATG
The DNA here is from genome assembly GCF_037038515.1 of Microtus pennsylvanicus. Classification (NCBI taxonomy): domain Eukaryota; kingdom Metazoa; phylum Chordata; class Mammalia; order Rodentia; family Cricetidae; genus Microtus; species Microtus pennsylvanicus. The sequence goes on along the minus strand of NC_134580.1, from coordinate 100,965,428 downwards.
TTATAACAGAAGGAGAATGACTATGAGTTATTAGTGAGCTAATAAGCATCAGTCAGTGTAGGAGCACCGCGCTCACCCCAGCACTTGCCTTTTCTTCCTTCTTATTTCTTTTACTTTTTTTTTTGAGACAGGATCCTGATTCAAAGTATCAGATGGGATGACCTCAAACTGATGGCAATTCTCCTGCCTCAATCTTCCCTGTGTTTAGATTACAGGAATGAGACACAGACACACCAAGCTTTGAAAATGTTCTTAGGAATGGCTTTCCTTGCTTGCTTTTGAAACTAGTTAGACATTTATGTTAGAGGGGAATGTAAAACTGTGGATGGGTGCCCTATGATTAAAATATTTTTCATGAATCTATCCATAAGTATTTTCAGGGCTCCTACTATATCTGATATTAGGTACTATGGATACAAAAACAGTTTAGGCTAGCTTCTTGACAAACAGCATTATACATACCCTTTAATTCAGGTGCCATGGTCTCTAATCTCCCTGTAGTAAAGTCAACGAGGGATCTATTTTGATCTTACAGTGTCCCTATATAGTAGACAGGACAAATATTCATTTCCTATCCTTCGCAGACAAGAAACAACCTCAGCAATAGTGTGTAGTAAGGGGGTCACAGACCATGGGGGACAAAATTAGAAGCTGCACAGATTCTGCCAAGTTCTCAGGTAGTTCTTATCTGAGATGAAGCACTCCCTCTTCTACCTTGTCTTCCAACTTCCAGGCCAGCTGCTACCTCCCAGACTTCACAGTGAAATGCTGACACCCTTAACCCCCATCTTATCATTTTATTTCCCTAAACACCACTACAGCACGAAGAGAACAACACTTAGCAATATTTGCTTTAAAAACTATAGGAAAACAAAACTAAAGGTATTAAACAATGAACTCAGTTGCCTACAGATCTGACTTATAAGGCAGATTCTTCTGACTGGGTAGATATCCTGCATCTGGGAGTCCTCCTGCGTCTCCTACCCAACCTAGGAGGGGCCTTTCCTATACTTGGAGAATTCTCTTGTCTGTCTTGGGACCTTCCTGTTTCCTCCCTTGGGAGATGTTTCAAATTGAAACTGTTCATTTTGTTAACAGAATACCCCCAGTGAAAGCATGTATCATATTACTAGCTGTGTATCACATCGTTATCACTGTTCACCCAACAGAATCCATGTCCGGAAAAGGAGAACACAGTCCAGCACATCCTATGGAAACCTGCTGTGACCACACACTCTGAAAAGAGAAAAGCATCTAGAATATGCAGTATTGAACCTGTTGACCAAGTGGCCTCTTCCTCTTTCAATATTTATAATCTTTTCCAGCCCTCCGCCAACTTATTTCCCAGGATGTACAGCGGTTTCATAGCTCTTGGTTTTCTGTGTATAAAAGTCTCTGTACACTTCCAGGCTTTCCTTCAAGTGGTTCCATTTGCTCACAGGGAAAAAAAAAAGATAACAAGGAAGACGATGAAGGAATTACTGACTTTAAGCACAGAAACCATGTGCGCTTGAGTTGTTGCTCTGTTTCCTAGCTGTCTGATCTTGACCAAGACACTTGGCAATCTGAGACAGTGTCTTTGCCTGTGTAGAAACAACAGGTATCAGTGACTGAGCATCACATGCTAAAAATTGTGTCTTGTTTGACGTGCTGTTTCCGTCTTTATCACATCCCTATGAAGTCGATACTATTACCATCGACATTTGGAAGGCAAGCAAAAGCAGGTTAACTTGCCAGAGACTACTAGGTAGGGGATGGTGAAGCCAGGGGGATGGTGAAGCCAGGATTCAAAGACAGGCCATGAGACTCCCAAAGCCATGTTTATAATCAATACCTTCTTCATTACCACGTTTAATAGCTAACTGAATTAATATAAGTCAGTCCTCGCATAGCACCTGGCACAGAAGCAAGTCCTAAGTAAATCTTAGCTGTTTTATCATGTTTAGCTTTGTTACTAAGAGACACATGGGCCAGAAAATAGGTTTTGACATAGATTTATGTCTGTATTAGCTAGGTTTCTTTCAGCTGTACTGGCAAGGCCTCTGGAGTTATCTAAACAATCTAGATATTATGGGCCACCTGGCTGAAAGGTAGGTCGAGTAGTTGGTGAAATGTCTCTTATGTATTACAAAAACAGAAAAAGTCCCCAGCCTGGAAAAGAGCATGAAGCCCCACATAAAAGCAAGCATAGTGAGTGGCCTTCAGCACAGTCGCAGGCCTTGCTGCTGAGTTCGTCACCTTCCAGCAGCTTGTCTGCTGTTTATAAACACCAAGTGCGGAGAGATGAGGCTGTAAAGGTGGTCATGCCCTGTGTCTATTGGCAAAGGTCTACTGGTCCGTTTGAAAGCACAGTGATATGTCATGCTATTAGTACCAGGGCAAGTGTAGGAACAACACCTCATGAGATGTAAAAAAAAAAAAAAAAGGAAAAGAAAAAAAGGGAAGAACAAAAGTATATTTCCAGGTTCTGGAGAAATTTGAAATACTGTATATTCTCTATTGCTGCAAAAAATTCCAAAATGTATCCAAAAAATAGCAGACATTCCTTATCTCACGCAGTCTCTGTATCATCTGCAAGTGGCCTTGTTGGGTAGTTCTGGATCAGGATGCCTCACGAAGCTTCAGTTGTCCCGAGTGGAGTCATCCAAAGGATTTACTAGGGCTTGAGGGTCCTCCGCTAGTGGTTCATTCACATGGCGGTTGTGGGGCTCTAAGCTCCTTCTCTTGTAGGCCTTTATGGTGCTGGATGAGTTCCTCATGAGGTAGTAGCTGTTTCCTCACAGTGCAAGAGACCCAAGGGTGACAATAGGAAGCAGATGCAATGCCTTTTATGACCTAGTCTGTATGTCACAGTCCCTCCTGCCATTTCTGTGCAGTATAGGTCATATGCCATTACTAAGTGCTGTCCACAAGCGAGAGGAAGGGAGCTGAACTCTCCTGAGGAGCGCGGCTGTCACAGAACTTAGGGACACACTGAAAATCACCAGTTTCTGCTGTCATCTAAGCACTGTCTCCAGAAGCCAGCAAGACAGGAGTCAAAACAAAACAGAATGCATAACCCAGCCCTCCTCAATGCAGCTTGCAGTAACTGTTCCCAAACAACCCATGCTTTTGTCTCCACTGTCCTGGAGCATCCATGGTCCTCCTTCCTTGAGGCTGTGTTCACAAGACTCTGATGACACTCCTGAAACATGGCAGACAATAAAACGCGCATTAAAATAAGACAACAACCTACTCCTAGAAGTTTGAAGCAGAGGGAGGAAAGGAAATCCCCAGTGAGCTCTCTCCTTTGGCTATGACCAGTGTCCTGATTGGTAATAATAATATAGGTAATAGTCTTCCCTTCCTGCTTTAGGGATCACAGGGTGTGTAGTTCAGGTTCCCTAGCTTGCTGTCATGACTGCAGCTCTGGGAGAATTGTGTGGAAACTTAGAAAAGAGAGATGACCATGGAATACAGAAGTAGCCAGTGTGCTCACTCACACATGACTCTAAGGTGTCAACAGTCTCAGAACCAAATGCTTTCATGCGATTTCTATTGTATTTTTGTGACTTGTAATTTGGTAAGATATAAACTGTTTTTAAAATACAGTCTTTTTGAAAAACCAATAATAATAATAATACAGTCTTTGTAAACACTGGGAAAGTAGGAGCTTGCAGACCACCACTGGAAGGCTGGAGGTGTAGGTAGACCCCTGACCTAACACGCGTGAGGCCCTGGGTTAGATCCCAGGAATCTCCAAAAGGGGAAAAATAAAGTCAGGAATTTACACCTTAAAAGGAATTTTCTGACTGTTATCTTTAGTCTTGTGCCTGGAGGACATTTGAGAATTTGACAAAAGATAAGGAAAAGAAGCTCACACAATTTTGGACAAGGAGCATAGCAGTGAACAACACAGAAGGAAGACACATTTGCTGAGAAACAGGAAACATAAGGCAAGCCAGAGAACTACAGACCATCATAGTCTTGTCCTAGTCATTTGACCAAACTAAACAAATTTTTATCAATTTGGCAAAAGAAAAGCTACCAAGATACCCACTTAGTTAGAAAGCCCTAAATGACGTTTCCCACCGGTCATCCATAACCAAGATCGGACCTGAGATTCCCCAGGCCCGTCTCCAGTGGAGGGAAATTGCGAGCAGTGACACCCAGCCCAGGAGGGGGACCTTTCCGCGACACACCCGAGGGCTCCTAGCGCACCGGACCTCGGAGGCGAGGGGGCGGGGCTGGGAGGAGCGGGGGCGGGGGGCGCCGCGTGACCACGCCCCCCTGCGCGCGCCCCCGAGTCGCGGGCGGCCTGCGTGTCCGCGCCGACCCCTCCCTCGCGCCTCACGGGCGGGCGCACGCGCCGCCTCGCGCAGGGGCCGGAGGAGGCCGGGCCTGTCAGACCCCGCGGCCGGCCTCCCCGAGCGGCGCGAGGCGGGCGGGCGGGCGGGCGAGCGCAGCGGCTGGAGCTCGGCCTCGATCCCGGTCCTGGACGCAGCAGCGCCAGCCGTCTGGGAGGGGGATGCGCGGTGGTGGCGGCGGCGGCCCGGGGTAGCTGAGAGTCGCGGGATCCCGAGCCACCCCGGAGCTGGCGCGCGGTCGGGGCGCGGCGGGCGGAGCGGGTCTCGTTCTCCTCACGATGGGCAGGGACGCGCGGCGCTGCCCTGAGGAGCCCGAGCGCCGGTGAAGGGGGAGCCGCCGGCCCTCCGCGGCCATGGCCGGCCCCGGCGCGTGGAAGCGCCTCAAATCCCTGCTCAGGAAGGACGACGCGCCTCTCTTCTTAAATGACACCAGCGCCTTTGACTTCTCGGACGAAGTGAGCGACGAGGGGCTTTCGCGCTTTAATAAACTTCGAGTCGTGGTGGCCGACGATGACTCGGAAGCCCAGGACAGGCCTGTGAACGGGGCGCACCCGGCCCTCCAGGCCGACGATGACTCCTTATTGGACCAGGACTTACCTTTGACCAACAGTCAGCTGAGTTTGAAGATGGACCCCTGTGACAACTGCAGCAAGCGGCGCGAGCTGCTCAAGCAGAGGAAGGTGAAGACCAGGCTGACCATTGCCGCCGTCCTCTACTTGCTGTTCATGATCGGAGAGCTCGTGGGTGAGTGCTGTCGCCGCCACCCTGGCCCTTGACTTTGTCAAGCTGGTAGCTACGCCTAACTTGAGGTGGGAACTTTGTTTTCAGGAAGCGAGTTAGGTGTGGAGAGACCTGTGCAGGGCTTGAAATGGCCACCCGATTCCAAAGTGCGGTTCCCTGGGCGTCCACAGAGAGCTTGCGGGGATATCTTGTAATTCCTCCAACAGTGTGCCGTCTCCTGTAGGGTTTAGAATCAAACTTGATTGTGTATCGTGTAACTTCTCTTTTTACAGATTCTGATAGGACACCGGGTTGCTCTCGGAACATCTAAAATGATTCTAACATTGCTTAGAATCCGAATTGTGTACGGTTAAGGGGCATTGCTGAAGACCATCTGTTTTCCCACATGGGGGTTCTGAAAGGGTTAAAACTTAGAAGGCCAACTTATTGGGGAATGGCAGAGCTATCTACAATACTATACTTTCTACAGTTGGCTTGTTTGATCGTTTTATATATCATTTACTTTATATAACCAAAGGCTTTACAGAATTCAGTCCTGCCAACTAACTGGAAGTTTATTATTATAAGGACAATCTAAGTGAGCTCGAGGGCTCCTCCACAGTTGCGAGAGCTTATTTTCCTTCTCATTTTTTGATTATTTCAGATAATAATTTCTCACTCTCAGGTTGGTAGTTTAGACCTTATTTTTGCTACCCCATTAGTTTACAGTCACCCCTTCATATCCAAGGTGGATTGGTTCCAGGAGTCCCCTCTACAAACCTGAATCTCGGGATGCCCCATCCACAGGCACCTTATATAAAGGTCCCTTGCATAAATGAAGCAGCCTGTTATTTGCATATGACCTACATAGGCACCCTTCTGTATTTTAAGTTATTCGGAAATTACTTCGACTACAAAATACCATTGTTCTGTATTGTTTAGAGAGCACGTCTATGCATGGTGAGTCGTGAGGCATGGTGTTTTTCAGATGTTTTCCATCCATGGTTGGTGGGATCCACGGATGGAGTACTTGCATATAGAGGGGACTGATGAACAACTTCTTAGTGACAGATTAGGAAGTGACATTGGCGAGGGAGATGGCTCTCTCCTGGTGTCTCTTACAGTGAACTATGACAGCACGAGACCTGGCAACCCAGATTTCCAGTGCTTGGGTGGAAGCTGTGTGTAGCGAATCATGTTTGTCCCCTACCTTATGCCATACCATGCTTCCTCAGAGTGAGCTCACCTATGATGATCCTCTTTCTTTCCTCAGGCCTGCCTTCCTCCTGCCCTTATGCCTTTCATATGAGTTGATCCCCCAATGTTTTTCAAACTTTTGTTGACTTCACTGCAATAAGAAATACACTGTAATAAGAAGCATTACACATGCAAACATAGGTACTTGCCTTAGGTGTGTGCCTATCCACAGATCTGAGCATAAATATGTGCCAGGCAAACACAAATCTTATAGGTTATATTCTAATGTCATCAGTTATCTCTCAGCGAAGTCCATGGCCCACTACCCAGATAGATGTGGCGCATCACCCACCTTCCAGCTTTTTCAAGCCGGTTTACTTCATTTCCATTACATGTGGGTATGGGGAGGATGAGTGTGTGCACATGACTGAGTGCAGGTGCCTAGAGGCAGCAGATCCCTGGAGCTGAGTTACAGGTGGCTGTGAACTCCCCCATGTGGGTGCTGGGAACAGAAACAAGAGTAGCAAGTGAGCTGACCACTGAGCTGCCTCTCCAGCCTCTGACCTCAGCTTTTATATCCCTGCCTTTCCCAGATCATCCCTTGGCTAGCTGTTAGTCGTCTCTCATTTCAAAAGACACCTCTGAAAGCCTCGTGTTTGACTGTCTGGAATAAACCTGTCATTTTCCCACTTTTACTGTATTTACATGCCTTTTATTTGCTGACGTATAAGCTGACTGCCTAATACCTCAAACAGTGAATGATACAAAACAGACATAGTAAATGAACTTTTGTTGAATTTTTAATTACAGTTTTAATTTCTCCCATATTGTATGCTGTTTATAATGAATGTTATTCATTATACACACCCATTCTTTCTCAGTGGGAACCTTCTTCCCAACACGGGTCCCACTTTCATATCATTTTAGGGTCTGTGACACCCTCAGTGACTTGTGAGCACTGGAGAAAAGTTACTTCGGAAGCATGGGCAGATGATCAGTGAGAACCCCGTGGAGAGAAGTGGCACCCTCTTCCCCAGAAACCATTAGCTGTCAGTAGTCCCTCGGGGAGAGGTGAAACCATGAATTCCTCTCTCTTCCAGATAAAATATTGACAGGCCCAATCTTGCTGCAGCCTTGTTAAGGAATCACGGTGGCACCAAGTCCATAAGCACTGCAGCTGTGCCATATGCAGAAGGCATCTTTTGTGGCACATCTCCCATCCTCCAGCTCTGAGCTCTTCCTCCCCCTCCTCCACATGTTCCCTAAGCCTCAGAGGAGGCTATATAGATCTTCCATTTAGGGCTAAATACTCTGAATTATTTTTTTATGTTAGAGAATTCCAAATGTGTGAACTGTTAATGCAGAAATGGTAAGTTGTAGTCAGAGCGTGATCTCATGACTTGAGCAGATGAAGTTCCAGGGACTTTCTCAAACTCGTGCAACTAAAATATCTTCAGACTTAGTGGTTTTTGAAGCTGATACTGAGTATTTGAAGTTAGTTATGTTAATCATAATTTTCTCCCTTAAAATTACTCTAGATGTGACTTCTCTTAAGTAAAAATTAACATTTAATTGTCCTGACTTCTCTTCCAGAGTCTCTTATTTGGTTAATACTTTGCAAAAGCTACATACTTTCCGATCTGAAACCCAAATATAGAAGAACCTTTTGTCAGTAATACAGAAATGATAGGAATCATAGTGCTCAGAATGTTATCTCTAGACTTAGATCTAGTGGAGTGCTTATTAAAATATGCCCAGAGAACTTAGAAATAAATCATTTATGTGGGAAGTTTGAGCCAATAAAAAATTACGTAAAGATTTGAAAGAAGCGACTTGATTTTGAATCTAGGTTTGCCTCTGACTTGCTCAAGACATTACAAGGGGTCCCTTATTTTCTCCCTTCTGTTCAGCAGGTCCTTTCTGGGTACCTACATGTTAGTTTGCATGCACTGTCCTACATGTTCTAGCTCTGTGATAGAAAGCAAGACTGTTATTATCTTAAGTTCTTGACCTAACATAGGAAACAAACATTAAATAGCCAAGTGATTAAATTGTAAATTCAGGTATTAAGTTCTACAAAGAAAAAAAATAGACATATTACCCAGTGGGATATAGTTTTGGCTTGATAGGAACATTTAAAACCAACAACAAAAAGGATATTAGGAATCATCCAAGCAAGGAAAACAACATGTGCAAAGGTCCCAAAACTTTCAGTTCTTTTAAGAAACTGAACGACTAGTGTAACTGGAGTGTAGTAGGCATAAAGGAAGGAGGCAGGAGGACCAGATAAACAAGTCCTGATAGACCACATTGAATGAGTGCAGTTTCTGTTCTAAGTACAATTGGAAGCCAGTGAAGGGCTTTACGTAGGAGGGTGACTTTTTACACGATCACCGTGGATGTTCTATGAAGAAAGGAATGGGGGTGCAAAAATGGGAGCGGACTTAGAGAGCTCCTGGTTAGAAACAAACCTGAGCAGATACAGAAAACTGCACAGCTGGAAACAGAGTCTCGAGGGAAGGGAGACAGAACTGACTGATCTGGATGTGGGGGTTGAGGAGAAAGCAGGTCCCGAATGATCCTGAGTTTCTCACTTACCAGTTGGATACGTAAGAAACATCATTTATGAAGTGGAAAGAGGGTGCAGAACAAAACCAGGACATGGACTCAATGACTGTTTAAACATGTTCATTTTCATGCTTCTGCAGACAAGGAGAAATGTCTGGTGGGCTATTAAATACAAACCTGTGCTCCAGAAGACAGGCCAGCACAGTAGATGTTGTCCCCAGAATAGGCAGAATTACCTGAGAGCCCATGTCTTGAGGACTTCCAACTTTAGAAAGGTAAACAGGCAAACAGATGTCCCAAAATCCAAGGAAATAAACTACATCAGTCCCCCTCCCTTACTGTTCATATCACTATCTATCGTTTTATTTGATTACAACGGCCATATCCAAAGTTATGAAATGGAAAGTTCAAGAACTAAATCACCCATGTTTTAAATTGTTCACTGTTGTAGGTACTAAGATGGAATCTTAGAGTCCTGCTCCATCCTGCCCTGGATGTGAATCATCCCTTTGTCTAATGTATCCACTTGTAACTTTTATTATGGTGTATTCTTGCAGCTGTCCTATCTTATTATTAGTTATTCTGTTAGTTTCTTCCTGTCCCTAACTAATAATTTAAACTTTATCATACATATACAAAGGATTGTATGTGTATGAAAAATATATGTACAGTATTTTGTACTAGACAAGATTCCAGGTGTCCAGTGACAATCTTGGAATACGTGCCTCAGGGTAGGATGAGGAGGACTATAGTATTTCAAAGAGGAAATAAGAGATTTTCTTAGAGGAAAAAAACTAAGATATCCTGTTGTAAGGAGGTTACTTGTTTGTTCCCGACTGCTCAGCCCAAAATAATCACAAGGAAAACCATATTATTTGCAATACTGTTTGACCAATAGCTTAAGCATATTTCTGGCTACCTCATATCTTAAATTAACCCATCTCCATTAATCTTTGTATCACCACGTGACTGTGGCTTACCCGGTAAAGTTCCAGAAGCTGTCTCTGGTGGGGCTACATGGCTTCTTACTCTGCCTTCTTTCTCCCAACATTCAGTATAGTTTTCCTCGCCTAGTTCAACTTTGCCCTATCAACAGGCCAAGGCAGTTTCTTTATTCACCAATGGTATTCACAGCAAACAGGGGAATCCCACATCAGTATCCTTTGAACTTGGTAACAGAAAGTCAGTATTTTACCTGTTTTTCTTGCAACTAAAAACACATAAAGATATATACACTTAACTTTTAGATAAAGAACTGGTATATTTAATTTTGCCCTGTCTTAAAGTATATCTTTAACTGAACTAAAGGGATTTGGCTTGTTGGGGAAGGGATAGATCCACACAGATGGGAAAATCTAAAGATGAGAAAAATAGCAAAACTCTTGTAAACTGGAAAAGAAACAGAGTTAACTGGCTTAGTACACTCAAGAAAGTCAACACCAGCTGAGGACCAACCCAGGTTACACTGCAGTAATGTGTCACAAGCTTTGTTGTACATCACAGTCACAAAGAGAACTCGTTAAAACCCAAAGTACTGATCCCACCCTCAGAAGTTCTAATAAGAGAGGCTTGGGATAGGGCAGAGCATGAATGAATGTATGTACTCTGAGACAGTCTTGCTACCATATAGCCCTGGCTGGTCTGGAACTCACTATGTACACCAGGCTAGCTTCACATTCACTGAGATACACTTGCCTCTTATCTCCTAAATGCTGCTATTAAAAGTTTGCTCCACTATGTCTGACCAGCATTTGCATTTTTTTTGTTTGTTTGAGACAGGATTTCTCTGTGTCACAGTCCTCGCTGTCCTAGAACTAGCTCTTGTAGACCAGGCTGGCCTCAAACTCACAGAGATCCACCTGCCTCTGCCTCCCAAGTGCTAGGATTAAAGGTGTGTGCCACCACTGCCTGACCAGCATTTGCTTTTATTGGAACCCAGGGAATCCCAATGCTGCCCCTACAGGACCCAATATAAGACTACTGCACTAGAGGATCCTAAAAAGGCCACACTGGACCATGTCAGATGCCTCAAAGCATGTATGTATAAAGAAGGCTAAATAAGGAAAGCTAATGAAAAACCTGTTTTAAAAACCAGTTATAATCATATAATTAGTATGCTGAGATAAGATCTTGTATCTGGAAAAGAAGAGGTTGTTCTGCAAAAGAAATTCAGGGTAAGCCGGGCGGTGGTAGCGCACGCCTTTAATCCCAGCACTCGGGAGGCAGAGGCAGACGGATCTCTGTGAGTTCGAGGCCAGCCTAGTCTACAAGAGCTAGTTCCAGGACAGGCTCCAAAGCTACAGAGAAGCCCTGTCTCGAAAAAACAAAACAAAAAGAAAAAAAAAAGAAATTCAGGGTAAAGGAGGAAAAAACTGTTGAACAATAAAAGCCTAAAAGGAACTTAAAAACAAACAAAAATCCAAAAACTCATAGAAAATTTAGAAAATGAGGGACAGGCATGGTGGTGCATGTTTTATATCAGTGCTTGGGAGGCAGAGGCAGGCAGATCTCCGAGTTCAAGGCCACCTTGATCTATATAGTGAGTTCCAGGTCAGCCAGGGCTACATAGTAAGACCCTGTCTCCAAAAAGGAAAATGAGTCATTATTCTACTCTCCAATAAGAGAATAAAATCAATAGGCGAGAAAAGAAAGAGTATGTATGTTAATATACATGCATACATACATTCAGCACTTGTGTGGTTGTCCCCCACTTGTCCATGGGGATGTGTTCCAAGATTCCTAGTAGAAGCCTGGAGTCCTGGAATCACAAATTTCAAACCCTAATGTATATTGTCTTATGTTGCCATAACTGAATACTACCCATTAGGTAATTTATAAAGCAGAAAAGTTTATTCAGAATACTTGTGTTTCTGAAGACTAGGAAATTTAAAATCTAGAGGCCACATTTGTTGTGTTTTTTTTTTCATAGTCTCAAAGCAGTATTGAGTCACATGGTAAGGAAGATGTTCCTCATTCAGATCTCTTCTTTCAATAAAAGAAAGGCCACAGTCCTATTAAACTGAGGCCTTCCACTTAGGGCCTCTCTTAACATTACCTCCCAATGATCAGTGTCGATTTCCAACATCTCAATACCTCGTAACGGAGATGAAGCACCAATATGAGTTGTGGAGACATGGACGCTCTTAACAAGCACACACCATACTATTCCTATGCCATTGGTTACAACATATTTTCTAAATACCATTTTTTTGTTCCTCTCTTCAGGGATTGTTATCTGTATTCAAAAACATAAGCTAAGCTAATGTTTACCCTTTGTGTGGAACCCATATTCACTGTATGGAACTCTTCAATGTCATTTTATGTTCAGCTCTTTCTGAATGTTTTCCTGAATACTGTTGCAGTATTCAGATACTGTAGTTATTAACTCACTATAACCATAGAATTACTAAGTTGAGCAAAACTTGTCACCTCTCTTTTGTATGCAAAGACACCATTTTATATAAGGTACTTGAACACACACAGATTTTGATACCCACAGGGGTTTCTGGAACCATCCCCATATAAATGGAAAGATGACATATATACTATTTTGCATAAAATTTTAGAATACTTTGATTCAGTTGTATCAGGATAGAAATTTAGCTCACAGTTATGTTTTGTAGGATGTGCATTTCAAGTTTGATTGCTTACATTTTTTTAGTTAATCTTCCTTCCCTTTCTCCCAGGTGGATACATCGCAAATAGCCTAGCAATTATGACAGATGCTCTTCATATGCTAACCGACCTTAGTGCCATCATACTCACTTTGCTTGCTTTGTGGCTGTCCTCAAAGTCACCAACCAGAAGATTCACCTTTGGATTTCATCGCCTAGGTATGTAGCATAAGTTTCTTTTGGTTTATGCTATTGTAATGCAAAGCTACAATGAACTATGACCCCAATTAACTGAAATCTTTAAGATGATAGTAGATTTGAGCAAAGCAAATGAAAATAATGAGACTTAGTCACAAAACTGTCTCCATGGAACATCCCACTCAGGCCTCCCTACACAGTACAGGATTATGCGGTTAGCTACTCATGTCTCCGTGTCTGAAGATGCCAGCATAAGGAGGCTTAGTTCCAGTTTATTGAACCTAGCAGAACCATCTGGGTAACTGTCTAATAAGCATTTGCTGCTGCTTTGTATTTTAAGAATTGCAACTGAAGCCGTATTTTAAGCATTTTCATCATATATACAAAATATGGTATGTAACTGACCTTGCATTATATCAATGTAATTTTGCAAATATATTCATAATATTTAATTTAGAAGGGTTTAAATCTGTATTTTAATTATTACCTACATAGCTCTGGTTCTTACTATTGCTGAGGTTTTAAACTTGTTACTTACTCCGAAACTACATAAAATAACTGTTTAACTATTATATGAAGGACCATATCAATGTGTATTTGCATAGAAGCCCCCAAATTAAGGTTTTTCTGCTTTGAAAAGCTCAGCACTTGATAATTCACATTAAAGAATTGAGATTAAAAATAACATTCTTTGGCTTTTTTGGATAAAGAACTATGAGATTCTTCATAAGGAAACAAAATAAAGGACTGGAGTTATTAGAAATTAGCACTGTATCAATGAACCAGATCAGTTGTTATCTGATAGTAGTAAACATCAATATGATTTAATGTAGTTGATTTTTTTAACTCTTTGCTCTTTGGGGGGTCCCACCACCCAGCTCCCAAATAATTACATGGAGATTTATTCTTTCTTATGAATGCCCCGTCTTAGCTTAGCTTATTTCTAGCCAGTTTTTTTAACTTAAATTATTCCATCTACCTTTTGCCTCTGGGTTTTTACCTTTCTCTATTTCTCTATATCTGTTCTTGCCTTTTTACTCCATATCTTCCTGTGTGGCTTAGTGGCTAGCCCCCAGTGTCCTCTTTTCTCTTTTTCTCCTTTTTATTCTCTCTGCCTGGCGGTCCCACCTATCCCCCTCCTGGCTAGCTATTGGCCTTTCAGCTCTTTATTAGAACAATTAGGTCTAGTAACTTCACAGAGTTAAACAAACACAACATAAGAGACTGCAACGTATCTTTGCATCATCAACAAATATTCCACAGCATAAACAAATGTAGCACATCTTTAACTAATACTCTACAACAGTTTAATTGTAGTTGTCATCTTAGTTCTGTGGTGTAGATGTTTTCTACTATTAGAGATCACATTTTCTGGAGCTGGAGAGGTCTCTGTTAAGAGCACATACTGCTCTTTTTAAATTTTATTTTATTTTATTTTATTTTAAGTAAAAGTTGTGGGCCATCATATGGGTACTGAGAATTGAACCCAGGTCCTCTGAAAGAGTGGCCAGATCTCTTCATTGCTGGGCCATTGCTCCAAACCTACCTTGCCAAGATTCAGTTCCCAACTATCAGCTGCTTGTAACTCCAGCCCCACGGTGGTCAGCTGCCTCTGATCTTAGCAGTCCTCTGCACTCATACATGTACCCATGTTCAGACACACACACACACAATTATGGTCTGTTGATTAGAGCCTTTTTTTTTTTTTGACTTTTCAAGACAAGGTTTCTTTGTGTAGTCCTAAACTGTCCTGTAACTTGCTTTGTAGAGCAGGCTGGCCTTGAACTCAGAGATTTGCCTGCCTCTGCTTCCCGAGTGCTGGGATTAAAGGCATGTGTTACCACTGCCCAGCTGATTATAACCTTTTAATGGGTATTTTCAAACACCCATGAGAAGAAGCATAGAAACCAATAGCTTTGTTCAAATCTTGGCTGTCTCACTTCCTACCAGGCTGACCTTAGGCAAGTTCCGCAACATTTATGTGCCTCCATTTTCTGTTTGTTTGTAAAGGATGCTAATGATAGTGTCTCCCACAGAGTTATTAAGGGCAGTAAGTGCCTCACTCTTTAGACCGCACTTAGGACAGTGCCCAGCACTTTAAGGAATCACCATTCTTCATTTAGTCAGCTTCATTTCTTCTCTGAAAAAATTAGAATGAATTCAAGGCTGCTGTGTAGCGTGTATGCATGTGTACAGAAAAGCCAGTAAAGCTCTTTGGAATATCCAGTCTTGAAAATGTTTGGCTAATTTTTATCATAATTTGTTAAGAATCTACATTCTGTGATAAGACAGAATTTGTGCTTCTTTGTAGGAAAGAAATGCTGAGGGCCAGTGGGAATGGGTGGGAGAGCTGTTACCCTCTTCCCTTGGAGCTGTCGCCACAGTCTCTTACAGTGCCACAGTTTTCCTCTTCCTTCGTGTAAAGCTGTGGACGGTGTGAAATCATTCTGGGTGTTCTTTATGTACACTGAGTTACAGCAGCAGGTTTATGTGGAGAGAGAGAGAGGGAGGACCGAAGCCTTGTTTCTAAATGTCTGGATTTATTTAATGTGATCATGTCTCTTTACTCTAAGCTAATAAAACTCAGGATTTAATGAAACCACAACGCTGAAAGAAATCTCAAATCCTCAGGAGGAAAAAGATTCTCTTCCAAGGGGGCCATTCTGAAGACTGTTGTCCCCATCTGGCTCTCTATGAATTACCTTAGGAATTGTCTTTATTTATATGGCATTTCTTCCAACTCTTCAGGGATTGCACTGATATAAAGACTGTACTAAGCAGAGCTGTTTGAGTAGGGGGGTAGGAAGAGTTTGTACATGATATGATCGCTTAAGTCCTCAGCCAATATCAATGGCAAGATGATAGTACAGGTATTGTTCAAAATGTTTGCTGAGCAGAGATCACGGTCAGAGCCAGCCAGATGTGTCTTGAGAAGCATTTGGCTACAGCACTAATTCTATATAGTTTGTTGTTTTATCCCCTGATGCTAGAGGAATAGAAAGAATTCAATTAAAAATTTCCTTTGTACAAGCATCTAAAAAAAGCCCTTTACCTAGTTGTGATTCATTTTTAGCAGCTTCCTCCTACCTATGACAAAATCCATGCCTTTTATTATTCACATCTTACTGCATTTTAAATCACATCCTATGAACTCTTAGAGGAAAAGAACTAGCAAGTTCTAGAACTTGCTAGAAATGAGAATTTAAATTGAGGCATAAGAAAGACATGAATGAAGTGGTCAACATTGGTACTGTAGGTGTGGTATACAGAGTGATAAACTTATTGTAAGCTATGTGACCAGAGACCAACCCAAAACAAGAAAGAGACATCTGGAGTGAGTCATAGTCTAATTGAACTTTTCCTTTTCTCTGGGAAGCGACTTAACCTGTCTTTGTATCTTAGTTAGAGTTTCTATTTCTATGAAGAAACACCATGGACACAGCAACTATTATAAAGGTAAAACATTTAATTGGGTTGGTTTACATTTTCAGAAGTTTTGTCCATTGTCATCATGGTGTGACATGGTGGTGTGCAGGCAGACGTGGTCCTGGAGAAGTAGACAAGTGTCCTACATCTTGACTTGCAGGCAACAGGAAGAGGTCTGAGACACTGAGTTTGATTTGAGCATGTATGAGACCTCAAAGCCTTCCTCTAGCAAAGCCACACCTAATAGTGCCATTCCCCTTGGGGACCATTTTCTTTCAAACCACCACATTCCACTCCCTGGCCCCCAAAGGCTTGTAGCCATATCATAACACAAAAAGGCCTCAGATCAACTTCAAAAGCCCCCATAGTATATCACAGTCTCAACCATGTTTTAAAGTCCAAAGTTTAAAGTCTTTTTTTTTCTTAACTATAATTCCCTATAAAATCAAAATCAAAAAGCAGTTCCCATTTAATGGCACAGGATATACATTACCATTCCAAAACATAGGGAAGGGAGCATAGTGAGGAAATACTGGATCAAAGCAAGACTAAAAACCAACTGGGCAAACTCTAGATGATGTAGGATTCCCCTCTGTATGCTGTAAATATCATTGGTTAATAAAGGAACTGCTTTGGGCCTATAGCAGATCCATAGGGGAACAGAGCTAGGCTGGGAAAACTAACTGGATGCTGGGAGGAGGAAGGCAGCGTCAGAGAGAAGCCACATAACCCCACCAGAGACAGACACCGAACTTTAGCTGGTAAGCCACAGCCATGAGGCGGTACACAGATTAATAGAAATGGGTTAAATTAATATGTAAGAGTTAGCCAATAAGAAGCTAGAGCTAGCTAATGGGCCAAGCAGTGATTTAATTAATACAGTTTCTGTGTGATTATTTCGAGGCTAAACGGCCAGGAACTAACTAGTGGTATCCTCCAACATCCAGACTCTACATCTCCTTGTCAAAATGCTCTTCAGATCTCCAATTCCTTTCAGCTTTGTTGTCTGCAACATACTTCTTTCTCTCAAGTTGGTTCTATTCCCTGTTAGCAGCTCTCCTAGGCAGGTATCCCACAACTCTGGAATCTCTAACATCTTGAGGCCTCCAAGACAGTCCAACTTCAGTTTCACAGCTTCACACAATGACCTCTCTGGGCCTCCAGTTCAGTGACACCCCTGACAGATGCTTGGCCTCAGTGGCTTTCTTTAGTTACAGTTAGGTTTTATAACCCTTTCTTTAGTCCTTGACTCTAAGGTCAAAACCATACGGCCAAAGCTACCAAGTTCTGCTTGCTGGAGCCTGGAGCATGGCCCCCATGTTCAATTACATCTTCACCAGCTTTGTTTTCACCTCCACTGCCTAAGCTTGACTGCCCTGAAACTGGATCTGTAGACTAGGCTGTCCTCAAACTCAGAGATCTGCCTGCCTCTGCTTCTCGCTAGTGCTGGAATTAAAGGTGTGTGCCACTACTGCCAGGCTCTAAGCTTTTCTTTAATTCCTTTTCACAAGTTGGAAGCTTAGCTGGGTGGGATCCTTCCCTGAGGTCACCACTCCCTTTATTCCATTTCTTAATCAGTTTATCTCCTTGAACACAGAATTTAGCTCTATTCTACTTTCTCCTCAAATATTTTTTCCTTGTTTAGCCTGCTCCTTTTCATTATATATCTTATTTAGAGTTAGCACTAGTAACAACAGAATTTATACTAGGTTCTTTTGAGATTTCCTCTGCCAATGGAATTAATCCAAAATTCTTCACTTTAGCTTCAGACAAACTTTTCAAATAAGGGCAAAAAAGCAGCCACATTCTTCACCAAAGTATCACAAGAATGATTTCTAGGCAACATACTAAAGTTATTCTCCTCTGAAATCTCTTGAGCCAGCCCTCACAGTAATCACACTCAGCACCACGGTCTTCTGTGCTACTACTGGTATGGTCCATTAAGCAGCACTTAAAGTGTTCAACTGTTTTTCTAATCCACAGTCCCGAAGTCCATATTCCCTCAAACAAAAGTATGGTCAGGCCCATCACAGCAGTACCCCAGTCCCTGGTCCCAACTTCTTTCTTAGGGTTTCTGTTGCTGTGGAGAGACACCATGACCATGGAAACTTTTATAGAAGGAAATCACGTACAGTTTCAGAGGTTTAGTTCATTATCTTCATGGTGTGACTTGGTGGTGTGCAGGCAGACATGGTGCTGGAGAAGTAGCTCAGTGTCCTACATCTTGACTTGCAGGCAACAGGAAGTGGTCTGAGACACTAGGTGTGTCTTAAGCATATATGAGACCTCAAAGCCTACCTCTGCAGTGACACATTTCCTCCAGCAAAGCTGCTCCCACTCCAGTAAAGCTACATCTCCTGATAGTGACACTTCCTTTGGGGGATCATTTTCTTTCAAACCACTGCAATATGCATCTTGTCACTTTAAATAAAAAAAGATTTTTAAGCAGTAATTATCTCTATTCCTGGTATTTTTCCAAACCTTGATTTATCCATAGTAAGAGAGCTTTTTTGTTTAATCAGAATAATCAATAATATTATTTGATTAGCATTTTAAGCCAGATAATGTAATCTGTGTTTTGTATTTCTTGATTATAAATCATCAGATTTTCCTTAGTATAATTTTAATGTTTGTGGCTTAAAAATTTTTAATTTAAAACATTACCAAAAAGAATAAAATGAAAAAATACCCTAAACCCCGATTCATTCCACTTCTCAGATACATGCTTTCTATCTCTGTCTGTCTTGTAATCATTAATTTCCCCAACTTTTGTTTTTCTTGTTATCTACTTTTCTTTTAAAATGGATAAGTAGGTGGCTGTTATCTACACTGTGTATATAATATTTAACCTTTTAAGTATTATAAGTAGGTGTCTGGTATCCTCACTGTGTATATAATACTTACCCCTTATAATACTAAATCTATCCCTTGCTGGATGTACATTTAACATATCTTCATGTGTGTGTTACAATGCAAAGCCTTCTAGATACCTTTGTATGCCTGTACTTTCCTACTTGTAAAATTGCTAGATCAAGAAATATATGCATTTTAAGTTTTAATTAGCTTTATAATTGGCTTTCAAAAACAGTAAAAACCTTATACCAAAGTAGGTCCTCTGAATGTGGGTGACAGTTGTATGTCTGGGGCAGTCTGTGGGGCCACTGGCAGTGGGACCAGGATTTGTCACTACTGTTTGAGCTGACTTTTTGGACCCTATTCTCTTTGGATAAATACCTTCCTCAGCCTAGATAGTGGGAGGGCCTTGGTCCTATCTCAAAGTGATGTGCTAGACTTTGTTGACACCCATGGGAAGCCTTAGCCTCTCTGAGGAGTGGATGGCGTGTGGGAGGGAAAAGTGAAGGAAGTGGGAGGAGGGGAGGGGGTAGGAACTGGTATTGGTATGCAAAATGAGAAAAGGTTGTTTTTTAAAAAATAAATTAATTAGGGTATATACCCAACAACAGTATTGCTGAGTCTTAAGGTAGATTGTTTCCTAATTTTCTGAGAAATCACCACACTGACATCCAAAGGGGCTGTACTGGCTTGCACTCCCACCAGCAATGCAGCAGTGTTCCCTTTACCCCACAACCTCTCCAGCATAAGTTGTCATCAGTGTTTTTGATCTTTGCTATTCTGACAGGTGTAAAATGGAATCTGAGTTGTTTTGATTTGCATTTCTCTGATGACTAAGTGTTGAGGGAGCTGCAGGCTGCATTCCTGCCGCCAGCTCCCGGCTGCCTGGCTAGCTTATGCCCCGAAATAACAACACACAAATTGTATTCTTTTAAACACTGCTTGCCCATTATATCTAGCCTCTTCTCTGCTAACTCTCGCACCTGGACTAGCCCGTTTCTAATAATGTGTGTAGCACCCCAAGGTGCACTTACCTGGAAGATTCTAGCCTACGTCCATCCTGGGTCAGAGCTTCATCGTGTCTGCCCCAGAGAGGAGAGCTATAGAGTCTGAGCTCACTTCCTCTTCCTCCCAGCATTCTGTTCTGTTTATTCCACCCACCTACGTTCTAACATATCAGGGCCAAGCAGTTTCTTTATTAATTAACCAATGACCTTCCTCCATCAACTAAGGATGTTGAGATTTCCTTAAGTGTCTTTTAGCCATTTGAGATTCATCTGTTGAAAGTTCCCTGTTTAGGTCTGTACCCTATTTTTTTATTGGATTATTTATTCTTTTGATGACCAATTTCTTGAGTTCTTTGTATATTTTAGAGATCATCCCTCTGTCCAATGCGGGGTTGGTAAAGATCTTTTCCCATTCTTTAGGCTGCTGTTTTGTCTTGTTGACCATGTCCTTTGCTTTATAGAAGCTTCTCAGTTTCAGGAGGTCCTATTTATTAATTGTTTCTCTCAGTGTCTGTGCAACTGGGATTATATTTAGGAAGCTGTTTCCTGTGCCAATGCGTCCAAGTGTGCTTCCCACTTTCTCTTCTATGAGGTTCAGTGTGGTTGGTTTTTTGTTGAGGTCTTTGATCCATTTGGATTTGAGTTTTGTGCATGGCAATAGGTATGGATCTATTTTCATTCTTTTACATGTTGATATCCAGTTATGCCAGCACCATTAGTTGAATATGCTTTCTTTTTTTCTATTTTGCTCAATCATACCCCAAGGACATGTGCTCAACTATGTTCACATCAACATTATTTGTAATAGCGAGAACCTGGAAACAACCTAGATGCCCCTCAGCTGAAGAATGGATAAAGAAAATGTGGTACATTTATACAATGGAGTACTACACAGCAGAAAAAAATAATGGCATCTTTTCTTTTTCTGGTTTTTTGAGACAGGGTTTCTCTGTAGTTTTGGAGCCTGTCCTGGAACTAGCTCTTGTAGACCAGGCTGACCTTGAACTCACAGAGATCCGCCTGCCTCTGCCTCCTGAGTGCTGGGATTAAAGGCGTGCGCCACTACCACCAAGCTGACATCTTGAAATTTGCAGGCAGATAGATGGATCTAGGAAAAAACCTATTAGGTGAGGTAACCCAGACCCAGAAAGACAAATATTATATGTATTCACTCCTAAGTGACTTTTAGACATTAAACAAAGGAAAACCAACCTACAGGCCACAACCCCAGAAAAACTAGACAACAGAGAGGACCCTAAGAGAGACATACATGGATCTACATAGGAAGGTGAAAAAGACAAGATCTCCTGAGTAAATTGGGAGGTCACAGGAGTGGGTAGAAGGGGAGAGGGGATAAAGGGAGGAAAATGGAGAAAAATGTAAAGCTCAATAAAAATAATAAAATATTTTATTAGTTAACTAAAAAACAAATACATGCAATAATGTAAATAAAGAAATCAAATAATAAAAAGCTAACCATTTAATATTTACATTAATATTCTTGCTAACTTTAGAAATTATCAGACTTAAATTTATTTGCCAACTTAACAAGGATATAAGAATTTTGAGGGGCTGGAGAGATTGCTAAGTGATTAAAAGTACTGGCTGCTTCTCTTCCAGAGAACCCAGAACCCAAGCGTCCACATGACACCCACAGCTGTCTATAGCTCCAGTCACAGGCTCCCATGTTCTCTTCTGTCCTCCGAGGGCACCAAACATACACATGACACACAGACATCCATGCAGGCCAAACACCCATACAAAGTAATAAAATACAATTTTCTTTTATTACATTTGTTATTGAGAATTTTTCCATTTCTTTCTATGACAGATTACTCTTTAGTTTCTTACTTCTTTTTAAAAATTATTTTTCTTACCCAATCTTTTCTTTTAAGTTATTTATTTTGTTGTTGTGCTGTTGAGACCAGTTCTCCTATATCGCAGGCTGGCCACAGACTCAGTATGTAGCTGGGGATAATGACCTTGAGTTTCCCATCCATTGACTTTACCTCATGAGTAATGGGATTACAGATGCACCAGCAGACCTGAATGAAGCCAGAAGTTGGCCCAGGGCTGTGTGCATGCCGAGCTACCTCACATGCCTCTTGTTATGCTGTTAAGTTGTCTGTGGTCACATTTCCATTATTTTTCTAGTCTACGGCCATAGCACCCCGAACGCACCCGATCTCATCTGATCTATTATTTTTCTGTTTCAGTTTTACCTTGTGAATAGCCTGTAAATATACATAATTTGATAAATAAATAGAGGATGGAGATGAATTAGTTAAGGGTCTAGACAATTCAAGTTGTAAAATACTTAAGAAAAATGTTTTATGACAAAAATAAGATAGTGTTGTAAGTAAAAAACTGAGCAGTGTTTAGTTGGTATACAGTGTAACAGCTGTGCTGAAGATACATGTGTTTTCCATCTTCCCTTCTAGAGGTTTTGTCAGCTATGATCAGTGTGATGTTGGTGTATGTACTTATGGGATTCCTCTTATATGAAGCTGTGCAGAGAACAATCCATATGAACTATGAAATAAACGGTGACATCATGCTCATCACCGCAGCTGTTGGAGTTGCAGTTAATGTCATGTAAGCACAGTGTTTTCTCACATGCTGTAAGCGAAAAGACAATTGCATATGCATGCATTCAGGCATAAAATAGTTTCATATTCAAAATATAGTACATCAGTTTTATTTGGAGCGTGCTAAACTCATTAACTTGCCCATGTGTTTAACACTAAGGAATTTAATTATAGCCAAGTATGTTGTTTAATATTTAATAATCTTACATTAGCTACATTTTAAGTTTTTTGCATATATTTTATTTGTGTACACATGCTATTGTGCACACATAGAGGTCAGAGGACAACTTATAGGAAACATTTCTCTCTTTTGACCATGTAGGTTACAGGAATCAAGCTCAGGCTGTCAAACTTAGTAGCAAGCACATTTGCCTGCTGAGCCATATCACCAGCCTGTTAGCTAGCTTTTAGAATCAATTTTCTTCCTCAAAACTACTGAAATATGTTATATACTTAATCATTTAGAGCAGAAGTTAGCAGACTTTCTTTAGAGAATAGATGGGGTTATAGGCGGAGCTTAGTGATAGAGCCCTCCCTAGCATGCATGAGGCCCTGGGTTGATTCCCACACTTCTAAAACAACAAGAAGCCTCGTTAGTGAGTCTTTGAGAGCTACACGATGTGAACAAAGGCAGCCATGTTCACTGTGTGAATACATATGCCTGTATTCTAATAGAACTTCATGTTTAAAAAACATAGCCAAATATGGTCTAGTGGCCTCAGTTTAAAAATCACTGTCTCGTGGCTTCTATTCAAATTTAGAATAAAGATCAGAAGTCCCTACAACCACCTTTTAAAATAAAACCCTGTGCAGCCCCCATTTGCCTTAGTACTTCTTACTTTCCTTATTTTGGCCACAATGCCATCCTTTTCTCAAGTGCATGGAGTGCAGTTTCATTTTAAGCCTTTGCCTGCTGCTCTTCCTAGAATACGCATCCACCATCTGCTCCTGACTTCTGAAAGTCTCTGCTCAAAGGATTCTGAGAGAGCGCTTCTGTGCCACCCCACCCACCTACCCCATCACCTGGCCCCTCATCTTCCATACGTCTACAAAGCTGTATACATTCCAAAGCATTTCACATTAACTGGCTGTGTGCTTGCACTTCTGAGGTCCCATGCAGACCATAAGCTCCATGAACCTACAACAAATTTTCTGTGTAGCAGTTGCTTTCATCCTTCTTAAATGACTGTTCTGCATTGCTCCATTACTGTCTGAGTAGTAATAGATGTTCTCTCAATAATTTCAGAGAAATAATATGTTTTCTTTCATTTTTAACAGAATGGGGTTTCTGTTGAACCAGTCCGGTCACCACCATTCCCACTCCCATTCCCACTCCCTGCCTTCAAATTCTCCGACCATGGTATCTAGTGGACACAGTCATGGGCAGGACAGCTTGGCAGTGAGAGCTGCATTTGTACATGCCCTGGGTGATTTGGTACAGAGTGTTGGTGTGCTTATAGCTGCATACATCATAAGATTCAAGGTAAAATGGTGTGCTTTCTACTTCAGACATGTCTAATGCTTAGTTTAAAAGCTAGTCCTTTATCAATGTACTGGACACTAATGCCTTTTTATTTATTTTTCACTGGTGTCAGATTAATTGGCCGTCGGTATAGTTACTTACTGTCAGTAGCACAATGATGTCACCTTACTAGCTGATTTACCCGTAGTGGGCTTTGATAACACCTTCACTGTAAAGCTCGCTGTTAACCCTTGTCACCAAACCACTGCATGAGCTGTGCGCTGAGGTTCTCATCTTTGCAGCAACTCTAAATTTTAATTCTGTTCTCTCCAGTGAGTATTTCAGTCCAGATGGCTGATACAGTTCTTTCCAGCTTCAGTATGTTATGCTTCTGATTTCAGAATTCAGAGAAGGCACAGAGGAGAATAGACAGAATGACCAAACTTCCAGAAAAGGCATGCGAGGCAAACCATTTGAAAAATCTTAAGAGTGAGGATGTTTCTCAGTTAGTGTCCAAGTTTTAAAAGTATTTTCCACTTCCTGAAAGAGGACATCAATTTGTTATCTCGTACCAAATAATCAGATGAAAATATAGTATATTCTTTTATAAGAGAGAGTTGTCTTATCTCTTTTCTATTTATTTGTTTGGAGAAGGCTGTTAAACAAATGTGATAACTTTCAGACCTCCCTTTATAATTTCAGAATTTTTATTATTTTAATCGTACTTCGTTAATACTTTAAAAGTTACATTTGTAAAATCATAAGGTATGCTTTCACATTTGCATTCTTTCTGGTTGCCTAATAAAAGATGGTTTTGAATTGATTGATACCACTTATTAAAAAAAAAAGTATTTTCCAATCCTGTTAAAGAAAGATAAAGAACGGGGCTGTGTGCCTTGCTTACTTTATAGTGTTTAATGTCAGTCTCTTTAATCATATAACCTTCATCTGTTTGCCTTTTAGCCAGAATACAAGATTGCTGATCCCATCTGTACATATATATTTTCATTACTTGTGGCTTTCACAACATTTCGCATCATATGGGACACAGTAGTGATAATACTGGAAGGTAAGCACTCATTAGCATCCCACTGTGGATTTACCCCTCCCTAGTGGAGATCCAGCTAGGGGATTGCTCTGGCTAGGAGCCATGTCTGGTGTTTTACTGATACTCTCTTGTACATAGCATACAAGAAGCAGTACAGTCCCTGGGCCATGCACTTGACCCTTTCAGGGTAAAGCAGACAGTTGAGTGAATTGACATTTACAAACAAAAAAAAGTATGTAAACATTTTATACATGACATTCAGTGTCATGCTACTAATAAACTGTAAAGCTAGGATAAAGTGCAGCTTCTGATTCTTAATGCAGTTATACCTTGTGGTTTATTTAATTCCTTCATGTTATTTAATTTGTGACTTTGTTATATTTTTTGACATTCTTGTCTTACTGAAAGCATGTCTAAGCATGAAGAGAAAAGTTCTCAGCAATAATTTATCATTATTAACTGTTCCTAAGCTGGGCATAGTAGCACATGTCTGTAATCCCAGCACTCAGGACTCAGAAGAAAGTAGATCTCTGTGAGTTCAAGGTCAAGCTGATCTATATAGGAGAAGTCCAGGCCAGCCAGGGTTACATGGTGAAACCTTGTTAAAAAGATTTTTTTCTAAGCTAACTTATTAAGGTTGAGCTAAATATTGTAAACTGATTGTTACTCCACTTTGGTGAGAATTAACATTTTTAAAGTATGTATTGATTCTTGTATATTTCCTATATTTTTATAAGAATGTCTGTATTTATTTTAAAGTGTAAACAAAGCTTCAAATTCATTGGAATTAAATTTGGCAAAACCATTTGTTTTCTTTAAATGTAATATAAGATTTCCTACCAAAGTAAACTTACAAATTATTTGTTCCAAACTAATAGGTGTACCAAGCCACTTGAATGTAGATTATATCAAAGAGTCGCTGATGAAAATAGAAGATGTCTATTCTGTGGAAGACTTGAATATCTGGTCTCTCACTTCGGGGAAATCCACTGCCATAGTTCACATGCAGCTAAGTATGTTGCTGATGGGATTCAAAGGTGTCTGATTTTGGAACCAACATCTGAGCTTGTCATGTGTCTGACGACTTTTCTGATAAAAAGACTTAGTGGAGAGTGAGGCTCTTCAAAAGATGAATTGCAGGTCCAAAGGGCTGGGAAGATAGCTCGGGGTAGAGCACTTGTGAGGCCCTGTGTTCAGTTCCCAGAACTCCAAATAAAGAAATAGTAGCATTTATTTTTTTTGTAATTCTTTGAGAGAAGATATTACAAATTGATATCTACCTGCATTTAAAGGTATTACATACTTTTACTATGCCATCTTTTATACAATAAAAACCACACTCTTGTTTAAATCATTTCAGAGACTGATGGCTTTTTAAAATCAAAATAATATATGCATTTGGTTCTTTCTTAAGGATCATAAGGTCCTTAAACAAGAGGCTTGTATTCAGCATTCTCTCTATTGAGCGTGGAAAGACTGAGATCGTGGGAAGCCATTCTGGGCTATGTATGACTTCTACAGCAGAAAAGAAGGGCTTAAGAGAGGGGGCATCAGACTGATGAGCGTATGGTTGCAGTGTACTGTTGTTTCTTCTCTGAATCTTGCTTACTAATAATATAGCAGTGTACAATAGATAATGTGATATTTTCTTGATATTGCAGTTCCTGGAAGTTCATCTAAGTGGGAAGAAGTACAGTCCAAAGCTAAGCATTTATTACTGAACACATTTGGCATGTATAAATGCACTATTCAGCTCCAGAGCTACAGACAAGAAATGAACAGAACTTGTGCAAATTGTCAGAGTTCCAGTACCTGATTCTATGTACTTGGGGTCTACAGCCTTATTTATCCTACAGTCACAGACTTGAGAGCAATAAACGTATACTAATGGAGTCCCTGACAGCTGTGTACATGTCAAGCACCGGTCTCACAAAAACAGTCCCTCCGATCTGACTGATAATTGCATGATTTTCGGGTGAAGTTTCCAAAGTACTGTTTACAGAGTAAGCTATAGCTCTGCAGATACCTCATAGAAGACCGTTCAAGACCGTACTTCACTCATTTGACAAAATACCCAAGATGCACAGGAAGACTCAGAATTCAGTATTTTCATCGAAAACTACTTTTTACAGGCCTGTCGTATGAAGTGAGTGCTAGCAAACTCAGTGTTGAATTATTTGGGATTTTTGTGTCTGTGTAACCTTGGCATCTAGTTTCTGGAATTGTGTTCTCTTTTTATAAAAATTAGCCCTCAACAGATTTCAGAAAGTAATAATACCCAGAAAATGGAATAAGCATGTATTCCTAAGTGTTTCAGAACTGTTTTATTTCACAAATAACTCTTGATATTTGTTAGAGTCATAATTTATAAGCAAATTTTCCAGATCTTACTGGGTTTTGAATCTCAATGTTTTGATTATTTGTAATCGTACCAGAAATATTCACATAATGTGGTCACTATCATTGAATTATTTAGGAAATTTTTAATATAGCTCTGAATAACAGACATTAGATTTAACCTTAAATCACCTTACCATATGATGATCTAAACCAGAGGAGCAAGCGGTGGGGTGTGAAGGTTTGCATTTCTGTCTTCCCTGCAAATCACTCTGTGCTTTATGTAGAATTGTCTTACGAACAGTAAGAGACAAAGCTCCCCTTTAAAGAACTGCCAGCATTGTTAGTAATCGTTTGCTTGGTACCCTGTTCTCGTGTGTACACCAGGTCATCTGTATGCATCTTTCAGTGACCAATAGAGTACCTGAGTTTATTAATGCCCACCATGCAGAGTACCCTGTTGCTCCAGAGAGAGTTTCTGTTTTATGATATGGGTTAGGGGTTCTCTGTGCATTACAGAAAGCCCCAGATACAATCTTGAAGTTTTATAATAGTGCCATAGTATAAAATACAGAGGGCTGGGTGGAGAAAATACTCTGAGAAAACAGAAAGGAAAGGGTTTTGTTTTTATTCTTGTTTTTTTTTTCTTGTCATGTATGTGCGTGCACAAAAATGAACTAAGGATGGATATTAAAGCTATGTCTAGGGAAGAAGCATAAATATTTCCAAGCTTAAGGGAACATGATTGGCAGAAGTTTGTTAAAGAGATAGTCATGAATATTCATATTTCATTTCCAGCAGTTGTTTTGAGACAATCTCTTTCCAGCATAGACACTTCATATGGTCCTTGGCTCGTCAGAGAATCACAGTAGAGTAACAGTGTCTCAAACAAGTTGTGAATTGAAATCCTAGAAACCCAAATGATGTGTAAATGAAGAGTGAGAAATAGGTATTATCTTCTTACTTCAGACTTTCCCTACGTGTAAAACTAAAATAAGGAAATCCGGATTTACCCATTGGAAATTGATAGTATCAAAAAATAGCTGTTGTTACCTAATAAAACACAGTAGTATTTGCTGAATTCAAAGTTGCTTTGAAAAAAAAAAGAGGAAAGTTAACTTTGTTGAATTTTTATTGTGTTTATAAATGTTTAAATTTCAAAATTTTAGACAACAAACTAAATAAAATGGTGATAACCATATGAATAAGTAGCAGGCATTTAAGTGGCTGCCTGGGCATGTGTGGCCTTTAGGTATCTAGGAAAGAAAGGGAAAATGTACATTTTGTACTTAACGTTTATCATACCATGAGTTTCTTATAGGCATCCTTTATCACAATGTGGGCATATCTAGATTTTCATAGTGACTTGTTCCTTAAGTTATTTGATAAGACAGCCTAAAAATCTATTTGAATATTGAAAGGGGTTGTTTTTTAAAAATACAGAAACACTGAAAACTTGGGAATCTTAACTATCCTGTTCTACTTAAGGTGGGGTGTGCCTGAAGTTTCTGTGCTTTATTATTGCAGCAAGAGCTAGACCTTGTACTTTACTGCTTCCACATGATGGAGAACTGGTAGATTTTACTTTTTAATTTGTCAGTACCCGCAGAGGAGGACATTAATTCAGCAGTTACTCCAGGGACTACACAGCTGTGGGGTTTGGGCTGTCCTTCACTGCTGAGCTGTGGAAGCTCTTTGCTCTGTGAAACGAGAGTCTGAATTGGAGAGATGTGGTGCTGGTTTTGCACTGGGAAACATCACAACATAAAAACTTGGCAGTTCTCCATTGCAATACATCTACCGAATATTTGCAGATAATCAGTTACTGTAGACATTAACCTGTGTTTCACAACGCTGGCCCCCTACCGTCTTTTGTTTTACTAATTTTACTATTTCAGTTTACTGTTGTCTGACTAATGATCTTGTTGCCTTAACAAGATTAACGAGAATGCAGTGAATAAGACATACTTGATAGTCAGAACCTGGAGAATTGTGATTCTTACATACAGCTATATTGTTTCCATGGCTGCAGGTCCTGATGTGAGCAGAGATCTTCATAGCTCCCATCAACACTGTTTGCTGGATCACTGGATTTCTTAGTTTACTGTATTTCTTTTCAGTTTGGGGTTGGGGCTTTACTTCTCTCTAAAGTGTTTCCTAATTATGAATTCTTTAGCCCAGGAGGTTCACCTGTCAGTATTTGTCTTTAGGTGATCCTTCCCAGAATGGACACAGGAAAGATCATGTAGATACACTGCTTCTCTCTCATTTTTCAGAGAGAGCTTTCCAGGTGAGAAAGGTTTTATAACAGCAGATCATCCCCTGCCTAGATTTCTGCACGCTGAACTTAGTAGAGCATATGAAACAGAAATAGACTGAGCCCCACTTGAAGGACTCTTGGAGATTTTGACTCTGAAGCACGCAGTTCAGCTGCATTTGGCTTTATGTATTTATGATCCTTGGTTCATCATCATAAGATGCTTTTACGGAATCTGAACCCTTTTCAGGTACAGTTTTGGGCAGTTTTGCTGTTGACCACCTTGTGTATAGCCAGAGTTACAGAATTTGTCCCTACATACGGGATGAGTTCATCTGGTCTTAGTTAGACATGAACAGTGACATCTCGCTGGATACTGTGCTGAGGGTAGCAAGTCTGACCTCCAGGTGTCGCCTAACGACAGAGCATCATTGCACACTCCAGCTCCAGGGCTGTCAGATGGGTCCTGCAGGGCAGCCTTTCAGATTTGATTTGGCAGTTAGATACATTATGATATTAGTGGGCGCTGCAGACTGGAAAGAAGAAACGGGATTCCTCAGTGTTACAAGGTCTCCGTTTATCAAGCCAGTCACTGAGTTCTTGGTTTCAAAAGGTTTGTGGGGAACCAACAGTCATTATCTGGTTTTTGTTAAGATTGGTAAATGTCTTTGGAGACTGTGACAGCTAAATCCATGACAGTGTCAATTTAAATAGTGCCATCAAGAATAAATGCAGCACAAAGCTGAAATGTGCCAGTCTGTCCCTTTTATACCTAGAAGAGACCTTGTATTTGGAAAGTGTCTGCCTCTCTAAATATGTGACTAAATAAGCCATATCACGGTTTAAGAAATTGTATATACTTTCCTGTACACCCCTCCAAAAACCAAGTATTTTGCATATGATTGATTTTAGAAAGATTTTGTAGTTGGGGTTTATCTGTGTAATGAAGATCAGGTTCTTTGTATATGTACTGTATTTGCCATTTTCAAATGAAATTTCCTATATGATTATTAAATAAAGTGTTGTTTTGCCTTGTGGTTTATTAAAAACGAGATGTACAGTGCCCTAAACTTTTGCTATTTTCATTGATTAATTAATGGTAAAAGGCCTTAAAGCATACCATCTAACTTTGTAGTCTCAAACTGCAATGCACTCTTAAGTATTTAAGAAGTAAACCATTTGTTTATAAATTGTCTAGGTAAGACAGGATATTAAAGAGCCTTTTTCTTCTGGTGCCAATGACTTGTAATGCCCCTCCATTAACAGAAACCTGCAAAAGGGACAGAAACTACACGAAAGTGAGACGGATGAGTAGTGTGAAGAAACCCTGAGAAGAATAAGCCTCTCCAGTGTTTGGGGCCAGCTATAAACCCTCCCTGGCCAGGCCTTGCCTGCAGCCATTTTTGTTTGACCCAAGAGCTCAAAGTGGGGTTTGCATCTCTAAATGTTATTAGTCAGTGCAATATTTCATGATGTGAAGATTAAGTTCCAGTGGCCATCATGTTCCTATGAAAATGGGTCCTTACACAGCTACACCCACGGCTGCTCTCATGCTACAGCGGCAGAGGTGTGTGGCTGTGATAACACTAAACTTTTACTGTGGAAACTTTGTAGGAAAAGTTAGCCATGTCCTGGGGTAGACTGCAGTCCTTTTGCAAGGCTGGAACAGCATGTGTGGTTTGAGGTGCCCACTTGGAAGTTTATGGAGCTGGTGAAACTGGAGCATCTTTCACGGCTAGGGCTTTCCTTGACTTTGTCTTTATTCCCTTTTGGGCCTGGGGCAGAAATATCCACATAGCACCTCAATGATCTTTCCCAGTGTCCATCAGAGCCGTCTGCACAATGCATGCTCACCATTGCCCTGGAAGTGTGCTAAACTAAAAGACTGCACTTCAAATTCTCACTGGTTAATAACAAAACTAAGTCAGATGTAGTAAGACTGCAAATGATAGGAAGTCTTCAGCCTTGTGACTGACCCACACGCGTCATATTTAAGATTATGAGATCTAGAAATCTACAAAAGATACCATCTTTTGAGCAGTAACCTGGTTTAACAGACTTCTTGTGACGTTTACAGAAAATGACAAACTGCAAAGTTTGGTCTGTGGGTATGGCACAATAAACACCGAGATAGTACTTCTGGGTCCTGCTCTGGCAGACATGGGTTTCAAACTTTTGTTATGGTTTCATTTTCAAATTCCTTTGGTTTTTCTTGCCAGATTCTGCACATTGGTTTGTGTATGGGGAGGGTGGATTTGGGTTTTGTAATTTTTCAATTTAACAAACTGCTGACGATATAGAGAAAATGAAGGCAAGGAAAACACTTGCCTGCCTTCCCCAAAGCTTGGATTCAAATCCCAGCACCACAAGAAATAAAATATATAGAAATGTATGTGGGTTGGTTTTTCCTCAAAATATATTGAGCTGTTTCTTGGTAAGAGAGTAGGTTTCTTTTTAAAATAGAAAACTGCTAAAGACCTCATGAGAGTAAGGCTAGCCTTAAAGGAAAACACCTAGCTCCCTCAACTTCCCTAGGGGGTCCCACCCTTTTCCTGACACCTGCTTTCATTTCGACCCAGAGGAAACCTGCTAACTACTTAAAGGATGGCAAGGATACCTGCCTCCGAACAGTGATGGTAACTATAACCTCATTCAGGGCATGAAGGAGGACCTGGGGGAGATACGGTGCAATTCCTGGCCATCTGCTCGCTTATCTGTTGTAGGCACCTGGGTCAGCTAAAGGGAAAACTCTTGTTCCTTCAGGCTCTTAATCAGTTACAGCCAGCATCCAGTGTCATCAGAACACACACGTCCACTCCATTCTCCCTTTGCCTCTTTGTGTGACTGCAATACCTTTCAAACCCCTAACACACTATTATATAACTTCCAGTGTGTTGGCACAGATGTATATTTGTCTCTAGAAACACTTCTCTCTAAGATGCCGTGATAGATTCTCTAAGATTCCATAATTAAGGCGTCTCAAAGGGTTAGTGCACTAGTATATGGGAATTACTTGCAAATGCCTTCCATTTCCAGATCCTTTAACTAAAACTCGACCTTTAAAGATCACCTTCCTGCCACCTATCATGGCGTGGGACAGAGCACGGAATTGCTATGGGTTGTTAAACAGGAAATAGTGTTAAATATGGGGACATCTGGGACCATATCCTACCCCTTACAGATAGGTTTATACTTGTCATCCATCCAGATGACTTCAGAACCTGACCCGCTGGATAAACACACAAAATCCTGTCACCACTTAGCTAACCACCCCACTGCTACATCTCCCCTGCCACTATCCTACCGCCTCTGTGCCAGTCATGCCAAACCACAACCAGCTTTGGCTAAACTGGGGCATAAATCACTGCCTGCATTTGTTCATCTTTATGCCTTTGAGAAGCTGTGCTATGTGCCTGCCGCACACTATCTTAGTCAGTGCCCAGGATGGTACTGTGAAGGATATGTAATCCTCATCAGGAGAGGACAGATGCCTTCCCCAAAGTCCTGTAGGAAGAGTTGCAAAGCAGGAGTAGGGCACGCACAACAAACAGGTGTAACTAGGAAGATGTGACTTGAAGGGATCCAGTGTCGACTAACGTAGTTAAATATCACAGCCAAGCTTTAGGTAACATAAACATAATGGAAAACAATCTTTTAGGTGCACTCTCCAAAGCTGCATGCATATTTAGATGATGATGGTGATTGATTGATTGGTGATATGATGATGTAGCCAAATTTTGCTGTGTTATGTCATTAGTGGAAGGCGAGCACCAGACTAGTATCGAATAAAGGCTCTTGTCACTGTGTCTTCTCTTAGGTCCTTTCAACAATGGCTCTCAGGCTTCTCCTGACCTTTGCTCTCTAACTGGCCCCTGCTTTGCCAATGGGGTGTTATATCCTCACTTGGTCTGGTCTTTGATAAGAGGAACATCCCATGGCCTGCAGTGGTCATAGCACACCTAAGAGAAGGTAACACAAAGCAGAAGGGACTAGACCCACACACAGTTCATCACCAAGACAGGATAGAAATGAAATCGCTCAGAAATGCTGCATGGAGCGTGAGTCCACCAGAAACAAAAGCTTACAGCTCTGCAAAGTCGCAGAGCTGTGCAGGAAGCCAGAATTGGGGGTTAAAGTTGATCTCATCTTGGTTGGTGAGTGGATAAGATGCAGTTGATAGAGTTAGTTACAAGGTTGCTCCAAACCACATGCATGATTTTGTTGTGAGCTCACACAGTGACAGTTTCGCTCAAAACCACCCGGCTGGGCTCCATCTTGACTCCCTCCTCAGCAGTGAAGCTTGAACAAGATCGCTGACTTCTCCATGCTCCAGTTTCTCCACCCATAAAATGGGGTTTTACCTGACTCCTCCTGCTTACACCCTGCCAGCAGGAGGCCCATCTCTCACCAAGCTGCCCCACTACCCAAGGGTGCAGACCCAAGGGTTCCCCTTATTTCCCATCACCCTCCTTGGTCTTTCCTTTTAGTCTATATCTGTAACGCACCATGCCCATCTGCGCTCTATGTGCTACCATACAGTTCATGAACCGGGCAAGGGGCTGGAGATTGAAACACACAAAGACACACAAAGAGACACAGGTCATCCTTGATGCCAGAATGCCCCCTTTATTGTGTCCAGGGGCAGCTTATATAGGGCTAGCCACGCCCCAGCCAAACCCACCAGAAACCACTCCCCTGCCATCAGGAACACCTGAGGGTCTCCTGCTCAGAGCAGCTGCAAGCTATCTCAGAGCAGAGGGAAACAAGTTGCTTACAAGAAATTCAGGATCTGGGGGTTCACAGCTCCCAACACATATCCATCCCTTTTTGTCAGCTGCTGATCTGCAGAAACATGTCCTACCAGGGACACCCCCCCAGAGGCCACACTGGGCTGGGGTGCAGATAGGAGACTTTTACTATTATTCCTGTCCACAATCCCAGCTTCTCCTGAATTACTCTTTGTCCTGCAGCCACCAGCAGGCAGAAGCCCTCCCTCCCATCCCACCTCCACTCTCTGGAGAATCTGACTCTTAGCAAAGATCTCAGTGGTAAGCATCACCAACAGATTACAACTCATAAAAGAGTTTCAGATCTTAAAGACAAAGTAGAAGAAATGGTCAATTTAGTCAAAGAAAATGCTAAGTTTAAAAAAAAAGCAACAACTCATATACAAAACTTTCAGGAAATCTGGGATACATGATACTACGAAAAGCCCAAAACTACAAATAATAGGAATAGAGGAAGGAAAAGAAGCCCAGGTCAAAAGCACAGAAAATATTTTTAACAGAATCATAGAAGAAAATTTCCCTAGTCTGAGGAATGAGCTGCCTATCAAGGTACAGAAGCATACAGAACAATGAACAGACAGGATTAGAACAAAATACTAAATGCAAAAAAACAAAGAAAGTATATTGAAAGTTGCATTGGAAAAAGATCAAGTAATATAAAAAGGCAGATGTATAATGACATCTGACTTTTTAATGGAGTCTCTGAAAGTCAGAAGGACCATGACAGATGTTCTACAAACTCAGACTATAGATGCCAGCCCAGACTACTATACCCAGCAAAACTGTCAATCATAACCAAAAGAAGAGAGAAAATATTCCATAATAAAACCAAAATTAAGCAATTTCTATTTGCCAATCCAGCTCTATTAGGCACTAAAAGAAAACTTCAGTCTGAAGAAGCTAACCACACCCAAGAAGACAGAAGGAATAGATAATTCCTGTGCAGCAAATCAAAAGAGGGAGGTGAAGTCCACAACATAATAAAAAGTAACAGAAATCAATACTATTTATTGATCATCCTCAAATTAATTCCCTATCAAAAAGACAGAGACTAATAGATCAGATGTCCACTCTCTGTTTGATAGAGTACTTAATGTCTTCACTAGAGCAATAAGACAAATGAAGGAGATGAAGGTGAAAGAAATAGTTAATCAAGGGGTCAGAAGATCTTTATTTTCAGATGTTATAATTTTATACACTAAAGATCCTTAGAGCTCCCACCAGAAAACTTCTACAGCTAGTAAATATTTTCGACAAAGTAGCAGGATTACAAAATTAACAGGAATTCTATATACAAATGACAAACATACTGAGAAAGAAATCAGGAAAACAGTGCCTTTCACAATAGCCTCAAAAATTATTTTGAAAATAAATAACGAAAATGGCCATTCTACCAAAGCATCTACCAATCCATGCTCTCCCCATCAAAATTCCATCACAGCTTACAGAAATGAAATACAATCTTAAGCTTCACATGGAAACACACAAAAAGCCCGGGACAGCCAAAAACAGCAGCAGCACCACCATCACCAATCCTGAATAATAAAGGAACTTCTGCATCACCATCCTAGACTTGATGTTGTTTTACAGAGCTATAGCAATAAACTCAGTCCGAAATGGAATTTTTCATCAAACTCCTCCCCTCAAGGCTCAGGGACCTATGCAGAAGAGGAGGCAGAAAGATTCTAAGAGGCGGAGGGGATGGATGACTGTAAGGAAACAATGTCCTCCAGACCCAACAACAGGACTGATCTGATGCATGTAAGAAGTCACAGAGACTGTGGCAGCAAGCATAAGACCTGCACAGAACTGGAGTTACAGATGGTTGTGAGCTGCTATGTGGATGCTGGGAATTGAACCCAGGTCCTCCAGAAGAGTAGTTAGTGCTCATAACTACTAAGCCATTTCTCTGGGCTTGCAAAAGCCCTAACGATGCTGCCCATGGCCATCAATATTCTAACCTTCCTAACCTTTTTCCTACAATGTATGTGCTGTCTCATGAAATCACTCCAGACCAGCCATTTCACAATACACAGAAGAGAGTTTGCATAGTGTGTATTGTGCGTTTCCTCATGCTACAGCCGTGCAATCTTTGTTTTAGGATATTTTTTCCAAAATACCCCACCCTATTGCAAAAAGGCAACTAAAGTGCTGTTAACAACCATCAGTTCTGATCATGTGATCGTCTCCCTGCCTGAGCCCAGGGCTGACACTGAGCTGGTCCATAGCAGCTCCAGCATGCATGGCAAGTGTGCTTTCCTGCAAAATTCTACAAGACTCGTTGATAAGGTGGTCATTTTTATCTTGAAGCTGAGTAGCAGCTCACACCACTTTCCAAGTTCTGGCCATGTTAGAACTCATTAGTATTTATTCTCACTGTTACAATATTAGCTGTGTGCATGTGAACTCACTGCATGAAGAGGTTGAAGAACTAGATTTACCGCCAGCTTTAGTAGGCATACCTCGTTGAATATGTTACTCTTTTATTTTTTTCAGGGCTTCAGTCTGACCTGGCTGTTTAGAAATGTAAGATACAATACAGTATGTAGCACTGTGTATACTTGGAAACGTTCCTAAAAGCTTTTTTGACATTACCTCAATGTTATTCTACCAAACATCCTGATGACTTATTACCCCAGTTGTACACCCGAGGCAACTGAGGCAGAGAAAGGTAGAGAAAACCCACTCGGCTTAGCCGATAAGCACAGAGCAGAGATTCCGTTCCAGACAGTCTGACTCCTGCGGCTCCACTCTCGGCCTTTACAACCTGATTAGAGCTGAGACTGACCTTATCAGTTATCGAGTGCAGCCCTGACTTGTGCTCTGCAAGGGTCTTTGGTGGCCCAGGCAACGGTAAGAACCTGCGGGCTTGGGCAGCTGTGTGGGTGGGGGCAGAGGGGAAAGGCGAGGTGCCCAGCAGCAGCAGGCTGGCTTTATCAGTATTTGCCTGACTGAATGCAGAATTGCTGAAGCCTAGCTGGTGCTTTTTGTAAACAAAAGCCTGGAAGGGGCTGTGCTTTTCTCAAACACTTGGTAACATACTCCACAGAAATCCCTAGTATGAGGTGGGTCTGGATCCAGCCTACAGCCAGTTCAGTTTCAAACCTGCTTGTTTCATACATGCAAGTTGGCATAAATCTAAACCTATGCCCATTTTCAGCTATCCAAGAGAATAAAATCATGTCTCGTGTGGAGCCTTGGGGATGAATACAAGGATCACTCATAAAATCTAGCAAGGTACTTAGTACCAAATTATTTTCAGTCTCTACCCTCAATCCATGACAGAGACATTGTACATATTCTTACAGACACTTCTAGGAAATCGAGTTTAATTCAAGTAGATTGTCTCCTCAGGGATTAATTTGAGAATGGAAAGTATATAAGTGTCTTAGTTAGGGTTACTATTGCTGTGATGAAACACCGTGACCAAAAGTAACTTGGGGAGGAAAGCATTTATTTGACCTACATACCCTGAGGGAAACCAAGGCAGGAACTCAAACTATGAGACAACCTAGAGGCAGGTCATGGAGGAGGGCTGCATACTGGCTTGCTCCTCATGGCTTGCTGCTTTCTTATAGAGTCCAAGACAACCAGGCCAGGGGTAACACCAACCACAATGGGCTGGGTCCTATTCCGTCAATCACTAATTAAGTAAACGAGCTACAGGCTTGCCTACATCTTGATCTTATGGAGGCATTTTCTCAGTTGAGGTTCCCTTCTCTCAGATGACTCTAGTCTGTGCCAAGGTGGCATAAAAAAAAAAGTCTGCACAGGGTATTTATTATACCAGTTCACCTGTATCAGCTTCAGATCAAGGGAGAGATAGCTCTAAGTTTAAAAGCCATTCGGTGAGTGTGACCTGGACCCGTGCTTTCACTGGTAAAGTGGGAATCATTGCCTGACTTGTAGGTCTCTCCTGCGTTCCAGGCCCCTGGCAGAAGCTGAGTATTTCACAAACTGTCGCTGCATTTTGCTATCCGTAGTATCCCTGGCCTCCATCTTTACGGACACTCCACAAACAGACTCAAAGTCTCCCGCCTCCGTGTAGGGTGCAGGACGGGCTTCCCAAGTGACTCACTCTGAATCATCCTAGCCCAGAACATTCCATCAGCTCAGAAATCACACCCTATCACAGCCCCCCTACCCTTGTTCTCCCACCAAAAGCCTGTCACTGGGGTTGCCTCTGAGGAACGTGTCCTGAGGCAAGAGGTCATCAGTCATGCGCAGAAAGATCTAAAATTTTTAAGAAGTCTCTCAGTTCAGCACACCCACACCCATCTAAGTCGTAGCCCGAAAATAGTTTCTAGTGCTGACTAGAGTGTTCTCTATGACGTCACAGTGTGAACTCTGAGCACAGGGAGTTCTGTTAGCCGTGTCTGCTGCACTGGGCTGTCCCCATGCCTCATCAGGAACAACCCCTACTAACACAGCCATGTCCTGACTCTCCCTCACCAACAGCTGCAGCCCATCCTCCAACCGCCATCTACGCACCTCATTTGTGCCGGGTCACCTCAGTCACCGGCCCCAGCCCACCCTCCTGCCTAACTCCTCCATTTCATAGTCTCGCCGAATCCTTCCTCCTACTTGTTGGCAGATTTCAACAACAAATACATGTTGTGGGATGATCTGTTTGTATACTGTGAAGATGTGTCTTTGCCAAGTGCCTTCTGCTTGGTTTAATAAAGAGCTAAATAGTCAATAGCTTGGCAGGAGAGAACAGGTTGGACTTCCGGAGATAGAGTGGACCGGGCATGAGTATAGGATCATGGGAGCTGCTGGCAACGTGGACCACACCGGACGTACAGAATAGAGGAGAGGTAATGAAGCAACGTGTCAGAACATTGATTTAAAAAAATATATGGCTTAATTAGGTTATAAGAGATAGCTGGAGACGAGCCTAAGCTAAAGGCCAAGCTTTCATAATTAATAAGAAGTCTCCGTGTCATTGGGGAGCTGGCAGTTCCCAAAGAAGTCAAACTACAAATACATCCACAGCCAACAGAGTCCATTTGGCTACAAGCACCTTAAGAACAAGGTCCACATGTCAGCACAGTGACTCCATCTTTGCTCAAAGAGTGAGAAGTCAACAAATTCAGATTTTAGACAAGCATGGAAGCTTCTCCCTGGCACCAACCCGCTCGGGGAATGAGTGTCCTCTAGAACTCTGTGACTCGATATGATGGCTACTAACTACCTTATGCTGTTAAACTAAAGTTAACTAAGATTAAATTTTACCCTAGGATCCAAACATTCCATTCTTAGGCATGTTCAAGGAAAGTGAACTCATATGCCTAAAAAACACCAATATAATGAGACTAATAGCAGTGTCTCCCCCCACGTCTAAAATGTAGGGTTGAAAACACATTAATTCACAGATGAATGGAAAACCTGTAGTAGTTTAATGTGATGGAATACAACTGAGTGACTAAGAAAAAAATCATAAAATTTTAAATTTTATTTTATTATTTAAAATAATAAAATTATTAGTACAAAAACCTCAAAATATATTTTGGAGATCAGTCCTCTGTCCGATGCGGGGTTGGTGAAGATCTTTTTCCATCTGTAGGCTGTTGTTTTGTCTTATTGACTGTGTCGTTTGCCTTACAAAAGCTTCTCAGTTTCAGGAGGTCCCATTGATTAGTTGTTGTTCTCAGTGTCTATGCTGCTGGGGTTTTATTTAGGAAGTTGTCTCCTGTGCCAATGCATTCAAGACTACTTCCCACTTCCTCCTCTATCAGGTTCAATGTAATTGGCTTTATGTTGAGGTCTTTGATCCATTTGGACTTGAGTTTTGTGCATGGGGATAGGTATGGATCTATTTGAATTCTTCTACATGTTGATATCCAGTTATGTCAGCACCACTTGTTAAAGGTGCTTTCTTTTTTCCATTATATAACTCTGGATCTTTTGTAAAAAATCAGGTGTCCATAGGTGTGTGGATTAATATCAGGTGTTCATAGGTGTGTGGATTAATATCAGGTCTTCAATATGATTCCATTGGTCCACGTGTTTGTATTTATCCAATACCAAGCTGTTTTCATTACTGTAGCTCTATAGTAGAGTTTGAAGTCAGGGATAGTGAGGCCTCCAAAAGTTCCTTTACTGTACAGAATTGTTTTGGCTATCCTGAGTTTTTTGTTTTTCCATATGAAGTTCAATATTGTTCTTTCAGGGTTTGTGAAAAATTGTGTTGTGATTTTGATGAGGATTGTATTGAGTCTGTGGATTGCTTTTGGGTAAGACTGCCGTTTTTACTATGTTGATCCTACCTATCCAAGAGTATGGGAGATCTTCCATTTTCTGGTACCTCCAATTTCTTTCCTCAAAGACTTAAAGTTTTCATCAAATAGGTCTTTCACTTGTTTGGTTAGTGTTACCCCAAGATATTTTATGGTTACTTGTGGCTATTGTAAAGGGTGATGTTTCTCTGATTTCTTTCTCAGCCTATTTATCATTTGTATATAGGAGGGTTACTGATTTTTTTTTTAGGTAATCTTGTATCCTGACACATTACTGAGGGTGTTTATCAGCTGTGGGAGTTCCCTGGTAGAAGTTTTGGAGTCTCTTAAGTATACTATCAAATCATCTGCAAACAGCGAAAGTTTGACTTCTTCCTTTCTAATTTGTATCTCCTTGATCTCCTTTAATTATCTTATTTCTCTAGCTAGAACTTCAAGTTCAAATCAAAAGAACAGAAAGGAGGGAGGGAGGAAAGAAGGGAGGGAGGAAGAAAGGAAGGAAGGTCATGGCCAGAGCACCAGCTATGACTTGGCTGAACCTGGATGAGGCTCTGTGGTAACTTGGGCTAGCTACCTCAGTTTCCAGCGTTTGCACACCAGACCGCTGGGTGCCATCCAAGGAAGTATGCAGTGTGACCAGCATCAAGCAGGTGCCTAATAATCACTAGTCTCCCTTCTTCTCCTCACACTGCCAAGCCCCAGGACCCCACCTTAGCTCCATTAGCCCTGTTCAGACAGGTGGATCTATGAAGGTTCTTTTTCCCCCTGGCTAGGCACCCTCTAGTCATGTAGTTTTGTTTCTTTCTAGCAGGAAAACAGACCCCGAGGTACCAATCCATCGTGGACACAACTAATGGTAGGGAAAATACGAGGTTCTTAATGCTTTTATCAGAACAAAGTAAAGTGTCTTTCTTATAAACACAGCACAGGATATAAGCTGGTGAAACAAAATGGCTACGACAGAAATCCCCATGGGGAAGTGCCGTTCAGTCAGTGGACAGGAAAATGACACATAGAGCCTTGCCTTGTTACCTAATGGATTCTGCTAAGGAAGGAATGGCAATGAGTTGCTGATGAATAATAAAAATTGACTTACGGGTTTTACCCCACAGTGCAGCAGATTCTGCAGTGGGATATTCTTGGCAGAGTAAACGATTAAAGAGCTGGATATGGTAGCACTCACCTTTCATCCCAGCGCTCGGGAGGCAGAGGCTACTGAATTCGAGGCCAGCCTGGTTTGCATAGCAAGCTCCAGACCAGCGAGGATACCCTGTCTCAAAAACCAAGAACAAACAAACAAGATTAACCCGGTAATGCATAAAAACTTCAGCTCAAGCAAAAGAAAAATCTGTGTGTCGTGCCACTCTTCTGGAGACAACTGTCAACCACATTCAGAGGAACTAGTTTGGTCCTATGCTTGTTTCTTCCCAGTCTGCCTGGAGTTGGTGAGCTCCCATTAGCTCAGGTAGACTGTTTCAGTGAGTCTTGCCCTCTTTGCTCATATTCTCACTCCTCCCACTCTTCAACTGGACTTTGGGAGCTCAGTCCAGTGCTCCAATGCGGGTCTCTGCCTCTGTTTCCATCAGTTGCTGGATGAAGGTTCTATGGTGATATTTAAGATAGTCATCAGTCTGACTACAAGGCAAGTTAAGATCGGGCCACCTCTCCTCTATTGTTTAGGGTCTTAGCTGGGGTCATCCTTGTCGATTCCTGGGAATTTCTCTAGAGCCAGGTTTCTTGCTAACCCCTTAGTGGCTCACGAAATCGAGATATCTCTTTCCTTGCTCTCATCTTTGTCCTTCCTCCTTCTCCACTATCCCATTCCCACAAGTTCTCCTCACCTCTCCCCTTCTCCCCTTCTCTTTACCTTCACCCTCCCTTCTCTCCCCACCCCCACTCTCCCAATTTTGTCAGGTGATCTTGTCTGTTTCCACTTTCTAAGTGGATCTATCTATGTTTTTCTTAGGGTTTGCCTTATTACTTAGCTTCTCTAGGATCATGAACTATAGGCCCAATATCCTTCATTTATAGGTATTATCCACTTACAAGTGAGTACATACCATATTTACCTTTTTGGGTCTGGGTTAACTCACTCAGGATAGTGTTTTCTAATTCCATCCATTTGCATGCAAAATTCAAGATGCCAATATATTTTTACTGCTGAGTAGTACTCTAATGTGTAAATGTGACACATTTTCTTTGTCCATTCTTCGGTTGAGGGGCATCTAGATTGTTTCCAGGTTCTAGCTATTACAAATAATGCTGCTATGAACATAATTGAACAAATGCCTTTGTAGTATGTTTGAGCATCTTTTGGGTATATGCCCAAGAGTGGTATTGCTGGATCCTGAGGTAGGTTGATTCCCAGTTTTCTGAGAAACTGCCATACTGATTTCCAAAGTGGTTGTACAAGTTTGCATTCCCACCAGCAATGGAGGAGTGTTCCCCTTACTCCACATTCTCTCCAGCATAAGCTATCATTAGTGTTTTTGATCTTAGCCATTCTGACAGGTGTAAGATGGTTTCTCAGAGTTGTTTTGATTTGGATTTCCCTGATGGCTTAGGGTGTTGAACATTTCCTTGAGTGTCTTTCTGCCATTTGAGATTCTACTGTTGAGAATTCTCTGTTTAGTTCTGTATCCCATTTTTTAATTGGGTTATTTGGAATTTTGATGTCTAATTTCTTGAGGTTTTTATGTATTTTGGAGACAAGTCCTTTGTCTGATGTGGGATTGGTAAAGATCTTTTCCCAATCAGTAGGCTGCCCTTTTGTCTTACTGACTGCATTCTTTGCTTTACAAAAGCTTCTCATTTTTAGGAGGTCCCATTTATTTATTGTTGCACTCATTGTCTGTGTGCCTGGGGTTATATTTAGGAAGCGGTTTCCTGTGCCCATGCATTGAAGACTACTTCCCCATTTTCTCTTCTATCAGGTTCAGTGTGGTCAGGTTTATTTTAAGGTCTTTAATCCATCTGAACTTGAGTCTTTTGCATGGGGATATAATTTTAGTTTCTTTATCAAAAATCAGGTGTTCTTACTTGTGTGGATTAGTATCTGGGTCTTCAATTTGATTCCATTGGTCAGAGTCTCTGTTTTTATGCCAATACCAAGCTATTTTCAATACTGTAGCTCTGTAGTAGAGCTTGATGTCAGGGGTGG
Organism: Microtus pennsylvanicus; assembly: GCF_037038515.1. Classification (NCBI taxonomy): domain Eukaryota; kingdom Metazoa; phylum Chordata; class Mammalia; order Rodentia; family Cricetidae; genus Microtus; species Microtus pennsylvanicus. The sequence goes on along the minus strand of NC_134580.1, from coordinate 100,921,621 downwards.
TGATGCCTCCGGAAGTTCTTTTGTTGTACAGGATTGTTTTGGCTATCCTGGGTTTTTTGTTTTTCCATATGAAGTTGATTATTGCTCTTTCAAGGTCTGTGAAGAATTGTGTTGGAGCCAGGCGGTGGTGGCGCACACCTTTAATCCCAGCACTCGGGAGGCAGAGGCAGGTGGATCTCTGTAAGTTCAAGACCAGCCTGGTCTACAAGAGCTAGTTCCAGGACAGGAACCAAAAGCTACAGAGAAAACCTGTCTCAAAAATCAAATAAATAAATTGTGTTGGGATTTTGATGGGGATTGCATTGAGTCTGTAGATTGCTTTTGGTAGGATTGCCATTTTTACTATGTTGATCCTACCTATATAAGAGCATAGGAGATCTTTCCATTTTCTGGTATCTTCTTCAATTTCTTTTTTCAAAGATTTAAAGTTTTTGTCAAATAGGCCTTTCACTTCTTTGGTTAGTGTTACCTCAAGAAATTTTATGTTATTTGTGGCTATTGTGAAAGGTGATGTTTTCTGATTTCCTTCTTGGCTTCTTTATCATTTGTATATAGGAGGGTTGCTGATTTTTTTAATTGATCTTGTATCCTGCCATGTTACTGAAGGTATTTATCAGCTGTAGGAGTTCTCTAGTAGAGTTTTGGGGTCACTTATATATACTATTATATCATTGCAAATAACAAAAGTTTGACTTCTTCCTTTCCAATTTGAATCCCCTTCATCTTCTTTTATTGTCTTATTGCTATAGTTAAAACTTCAAGAACTATGTTGAAGAGATACGGAGAGAGTGGACAGCCTTGTCTTGTTCCTGATTTTAGTGGAATAACTTTGAGTTTTTCTCCAGTTAATTTGATGATGGCTGTCAGCTTGCTCTATATTGCTTTTATTATATTTAGATATGTTCCTTGTATCTCTGATCTCTCCAAGATCTTTATCATAAAGGGGTGTTGGATTTTGTCAAATGCTTTTTTGGCATCTAATGAAATGATCATACGTTTTGTTTTTTCTTTCAGTTTATTTATATGATGGATTACATTGATAGATTTTTGTATGTTGGACCAGCCCTGCATCTCTGGGATGAATCTGACTTGGTCATGATGGATGATTTTTTTTTTGATGTGTTCTTGGATTTGGTTTGCCAGTATTTTATTAAGTATTTTTGTGATGTGGGAGTCTGCTGTTTTGTGTTGATTTCATTGGTTAAATAAAGAGACTACCTTGGCCCTTTAATAGAACAGAAAATTAGGTAGGCAGAGTAAACAGAACAGAATGCTGGGAGAAAGAAGCCGAGTCAGTGGGAGTCGCCATGATTCTCCCACTCTAGACAGACGCAGGTTAAGATCTTCCCTGGTAAGCCACCTCGTGGGCTACAGAGATTATTAGAAATGGGTTAGATCAATATGTAAGAGCTAGTCAATAAGAGGCTAGAACTAATGGGCCAAACAGTGTTTAAAAGAATACAGTTTCCATGTAATTATTTTGGGGTAAAGCTAGCCAGGTGGTGGAACGCAGCCTGGCCGCTCTTTCTTACTACATTTTTGCATCCATGTTCATGAGTGAGATTGGTCTGTAGTTCTTTTTCTTGGTTGAGTATGTGTGGTTTTGATATCAGGGTAACTGTAGCCTCATAAAAAGAGTTTGGCAATGTTCCTTCTGTTTCTATTATGTGTAACACTTTGAGGAGTTTAGGTATTAGCTCTTCTTGAAAGTTCTGGTAGATTCTGTACTAAAACCATCCAGTCTTGGCCTTTTTTTGGTTGGAAGGTTTTTGATGACATTATATTTCCTTGACGTTTATAGGTTTACTTAAATTGCTCACCTGGTCTTAATTTTGGTATATGGTATCTATCTGGAAATTTGTCCATTTCTTTTAAGTTTTCAAATTTTATGGAGTACAGGTTTTTGTAGTAAGACCTAATGATTCTCTGGATTTCCTCTGTGTCTGTTGTTATGTCCACCATTTCATTTCTGATTTTGTTAATTCGGATGTTTTCTCTCCGCCTTTTGATTAGTTTGGATAGGGGTTTGTCTATCTTGTTGATTTTCTCAAAGAACCAGCTCATTGTTTCATTGATTCTTTGTATTGTTTTCTTTGTTTCTCTTTTGTTGATTTCAGTCCTCAATTTGATTATTTCCTGTCTTCTACTCCTTCTGGGTGAGTCTGTTTCTTTTTGTTCTAGAGCTTTCAGGTATGCTGTTAAGTCACTAATGTGAGCTTTCTCTGTTCTCTTTATGTGAACACTTAGTGCTATGAACTTTCCTCTTAGCCCTGCTTTCATAATGTCCCATAGGTTTGGATACGTTGTGCCTTCATTTTTGTTAAGTTATAGGAAGTCTTCAATTTCTTTCTTTCTTTATTCCTCGACCCAGGAGTGATTTAGTAGTTCACTGCTCAATTTCCATGAGTTTGTAGGCTTTCTGAGAGTAGTATTGTCGTTAAATTCTAACTTTAATCCATGGTGATCTGATATAACACAGAGGGCTACTCCAAGTTTTTTTGTATCTGTGGAGGTTTGCTTTGTTACCAAATCTGTGATCATTTTTAGAGAAGGTTCCATGAGGTGCTGAGAAGAAGGTATATTCTTTTGTGTGTGGGCGGAATGTTCTATAGATGTGTTAAATCCATTTAATATCAATGGACTCAATTCACCTATAAAAAGACACAGGCTAAGAGAATGGATACAAAAACAGGATCCAGGGGCTGGAGAGATGGCTCAGTGGTTAAGAGCATTGCCTGCTCATCCAAAGGTCCTGAGTTCAATTCCTGGCAACCACATGGTGGCTCACAACCATCTGTAATGAGGTCTGGTGCCCTCTTCTGGCCTGCAGACATACACACAGACAGAATATTGTACACATAATAAATTTAAAAAATTTAAAAAACAGGATCCATCCTTCTGTTGTATACAAGAAACACACCTCAACCTCAAAGACAGCACTACCTCAGAGTAAAGGGTTGGGAAAAAGGTTTTCAATCAAATGGACATAAGAAACAAGTGGATGTAGCTATCCTGATATCTAACAAAATATATTTCAAACTAAAATCAATCAAAAGAGATGGAGAAGGACATTTTATACTCATAACAGGAACAATCCATCAAGATGTAGTCTAAATCCTGAACATCTATGCCCCTAATACAAGAGTACCCACACATGTAAAAGAAACATTACTAAAACTTAAATCGCACATCAAGCCCTAAACACTAATAGTAAAAGACTTCAACACTCCACTCTCGCCAATGGACAGGTCAACCAGACAGAAACTTAACGGAGAAATAAGAGATCCCTTTAACTTTTACACAACTAATTTTCACCTGTATAAGCAGCTCTATTCCAGTTTGATTTGGTCATACTCATCATTGACCAGTAGATGGCGCCCTGAACTTGTATCTGACCCTTTTACTCAATGACTTTTCAACTAATCTTTCTAAGTATTTGTCAAGGAAGGAGAACGAAAGAGAGAATATATTTTCCCAAACATAATAAATAGACGGGAAATTACTAGGACTAGATCTTCAGAGGATAGGAATATATCCATCTGTGAGAGGAAAATGACGCCTCAAAATACAGGACAAAGAAGTCTTCACCAAAATGCAAGGAACCCAGATAAAGGTGTCCTGAAGAGGTGGCGGTAGAAACAGCCTCAGAGGAGTCACCTACCGCGGATACACATAGAGGATGGTAGTAGAGCGCCGCATGGGGTCGCTGTTTACAGAAGGCAGAAGGCAGGCATTCAATCTGAGAGCAGTGCCTGGTGGCGACGGGTGGGGGTGGGGTGGGGAGGGAAGGGGTCGGGGTGGGTGAGGGTGCTTGGTCAGAAAGTTAGGCATTTATTCCTCTTTGCAGCTTTAAGTCTATTTTGTGATTGCTGAGAACTGCCTTGACAGACTTTGGAAACCTAGTAAGAAGGCAGACCCTGTCCTGTGCAAGATTGCTATCCTGAGGATTTGCCTTGGTGCAGCTTCTTGGCTCTCCCCAGCACTCAGCCCAGGGGCTCTCCCGGCTTCAGCTGCCCTCAGGCTTGGACAAGCCTTGCATTCTATCATCTTCTCCCTGGCACTGCCATTTGACCCTATGTGGGTCAAGAAACCAAATAACAAAGTTTCTCGAGCATAGAAACACATGCCCATGCTCAAAGGAGACCCGGTAGAGGGGCCCTGCCAGCAGAGAAGGCTGGAGAAGCTCTTCTAAAAGGGAGACATCTGCAGTTGAGGACCTGGAGAATGTGTAGGGCTGGAACCCTTTCTCCAGGTTTCTCAAGCCCTGGACAGGACCCTCACTTTTGGAAGTGAGTACATGGTCCATGGACAGGCATGGAACAGGCAGAGGTTCAACTCATTGCCTGGGTCTTTTCGCCACTGTGGGTCATCAGCTCAGGTGTCCTCAAGAGAGATAGACTATGTGTGGGCACCCTTAAAATATGGCGGATGAGTTCTGCTCAGCTTTTCATCCTCCTTATTAGAAATGTCCAGACAAGAGTCACATCCATGCAGAGCAAGCGAGGCACCCTTGCAGCCACGAGATGCAGGTGCAAGGCACAGACGGGACGTGGCCTCCCTTCCTTACTTCATGGGGTGTGTTGAGCAAGTATGAGTCTTAGTGATGTGGTAATTCTAACCCTCAGAATTTCACACCTCCAAGGGGAAGAGCTTTGCAGCGTGTGCGAGGGCTTCCTGGCTCTGGGCCACCGGGGTAGGCATTTAGAAACTGGGCTAGGGAAGAGCCATGCCAGGAAGTGGCGTGTCTGCTCAGGCTGGGGAGCCAGGGCCGAGTTCTGTTCCTGCATGTCTGGCTCTATGGGGACTCTTAGGCCTGTTGACAGTCACCTGCAGGAACAGCTGAGGCTGTCCAACATCTGGATGAGGAGAGGAGCAGCAGCCACAAAGGTGGCGCCCTCTAGAGTTTGGGGCTTGCCGTCTCTCACTTTTCTCCCAGTCCAGGCCTTCACAGCTCACAAGGTCTAATGGTTAATTCTGTAGTTTCTCAGCGCAGCTGTTAAACCATTACAGCTCTACACCATATGCTATAAATATGTACAAGAAAATTGGCTATATTTTTTTTTAAAGAAATACTCAACATCCTCACTTTCCAGTGACTGTACCACATGGCCCGTGACAGACCCTTCCCCGGGATTCATACCCAGTGTGACAGGATCTAGAGCAGCTTGGGCATCTCTTCCCTGTTCTGCTTTCTATGACATCACGGTGGTTTCTCTCATTTCACCACAGGCAGAGGGTAAACGCAATGCAGGGATCAGCAAAACCTACAAATCACGGTTTTCTCCCCCAATGCCTGTATATCATATTTGCCAGAAAGTCACTGAGCCTGGCCAGTGGTTTCTAGGACCCATGATACTGGGGTGCTAGTGCCCTGGGTCATCCAACCACTGCTACCTTCAGCAGACAGAGAAAAGACAGGAGGAAGTGGGAGGAGAGGGGGTGCTATGCCCAGGGACACACCACCCCTAGCCCAGGGCCCAGCCAGACTCTATTTGCCTGGGTAGAGGGACAAACTTTTGGGAAATGAAGGAAAGAGGAATCTAGGGCCATGAAGGCCTTAAGGAGGTCAGTTTAAATTAATGAAACTGGCCTGTGGGCAGCTAGCCTTGTGGTTACTCAGAACAGGCAGCCACAGAAAGCCAAACAAATTTGTGTTCTTGTGACCACAAATGGACCAGACCTGAGTCATCCAGGGCTGAGACTCCCCATGACTCCTGTTGCTAGCACCCTAGTACCCGTTAACAGGGTTAGTTGAGTAACCGTGGGAGTGGCAGGATGTTTTGAGGGCTCTGGCCGGCACAGGAAGCCCTCCCAGGACACTCCCTCCTTGGCCCCTTAAAGTTCCCCGTCCCCTCCAGCTCCCTCTCCATACCAGTCTTCCCACTCACAGCTAAGGCTTCTTCTGACTTCACACTAAGCTGACTGCCCCCTCCTCCCTCCATCCTGCCCCCAGGCCTCTGACCACTCCTCCTCAGGCCAAAAACCTCTTTCCTGTGCCCTTTCTAACAAATGCCCATGACTCTGCACTTACCAGACACTGACAGTCTCTTACTCTTTTGAAAATCAACGTTCAATGAGATTTCACCCACTGGATACTTGCTCAACAGTTGATGGGTCCTTATCCTGAGCTAGGGGCAAAGAATGTGTAGGTGCCCAGGGGATCAAGGTGACATAAAGAGTCAATAAATTGTGTCAATGTTTCAGGACAACAGTGAAAACACGTACACAGTCCTCCCAGACCACACTGGGGAACCAAACTTTCATTCTGAAAAAACAAAAACAAAAAACAAAAAAAAACCCCATAACTTTCTTATTATTTTTTATTTTTGAGGTTGTGGTTTAATTATGTTTCTCCCTTCCTTTTTCTCTCTCCAAGCCTTCCCACACAGACCTCCTGATCACCTTCAAATTCATGACCCCTCTTTTTGTGGTTATTACATGCATATTTGTAATTGTGTATACAGAAATATTCCCCCTGTTGAGTCCATATAATGTTCATTCTGTGTATGATTTCAGGGCTGACTGTTTAGCACTGGACAACCAATTGTGTGCTCCCCTGGGGAGGGCCACCCCTCCTGCTCCCAGTTTCCCTCCGTTGCCTGTAGTTCTCTGTGTAGGTTCGGGACCCCAGAGGCTTCTCCCCGTTCAGTTTGGCACGTTCGCTGGGGTTGTCCTCGTTGCTCACCTGTGGGCAGTCATGTTTACGGGTGGAGCATCTGATGTTACTAGGAGACACAATCTCACAGCAAACTCCCTGATCCTCTGGTTCTTAAAATCTTTCCACTCCCTCTTCAGCAATGGTCCCTACAACGCCACTTTCATTTAATCTGCTGAAGAAAAATCAGCAGTGAAACCCAACCTAGCCCTCCCTGTCTTTGTCACACAGCCGTATGGTCACGGTGTGGGCACACTGTAGGAAGCCCGTGACTTGTGTGCTTTCACAGCAGAGTGGGGGCCATAAAGCTCAGAATAGTTACTCGTTAGCCTTTACAGTAAACGCCTGCTGGGCTCTGAACCCTGACCAAAAGTGTTGTGAGATTATGGTGAGGGACCAACCCAGAAGGAGGGTCTGGGGCTGGAGATGTGGAGCAGAAGTTGGGAACCAGCTGCTCTTCCAGAGAACCTGAGTCTGATTCCCAGCACCTACGCAGTAGCTCACAACTTCTGTACTCCAGTTCCCAGAGATCTGACACCCTCTTCTGACTTTCATTGCCAATCAGGCACGCACATGGCCCACATGCACGCAAAACACTCGTACCTGTGAAATAGAACAAATAAATTTCTAAAAAAGGAAGGAAGGTCTAAGTCACTCGGTGATGCAAACTCTTACTCCCCATCCTCTGAGGTGAGGACAGGAAGGTCAGGAGTTTAAGTTCACCTTGGCTCTACAGCCAGTTGGAGGCCATCTGGGACTACATGACAGCTTGTCTCCGTGACAAGAAAGACTGGGAGTTTGGAGGAAGCCAATAAGTATAGGTTTGACATGATTTCCCTGGCAAGCATGTTGATGTGAATTAGAGCTATTCAAAGCCGTGTTCTGGCAAGGGGACTGCTTCCACAGACCTCATAGACAGGACTGCTTAGACCCCGTCACCCCCAGCTCTGGATCAGAACCCTTAAAGTGCAAACCTATGCAGTGAGCCACTCCCCGGTGCTGGCTGGACTCTGGCCCCAGCCTTCCAGACCAAAACCTAAGCAGAGATCCCCTGGCTAAGGCCTTCACTGATTCCTTATTGCTCTTGGAGCGAGGTCCCTCTTAATCAGGGCTCCTAATGCTGTGATTAAAGGCCATAACCAAAAGTACCTCCTGGGAGGAAAGGGTTTCCTTCACACGACAGCTTAGAAGTCTATCACGCTAAGGGAAGGCAGGGCCGAAGCGTGGAGGCTGTGCATTGAGCAAAGGCCATGGAGGGGTGCAGCTTACTGGCTTGCTCAGCCTGCTTTCTTGCAGAGCCCAGGACTACCTACCACCCCAGAGATGCAACCCACAGAGATCTGGGCCCTCCCCACATCAATCTCTAATTGAGGAAATGTACTGTGTGCTGGGTGTTAGGTGTAGGGTACCACAGTGAGCACACTGTTTCGCGTCCTGCGCTCTGGGGGACACAGACATTACACAGATGCTCACGCTGTGATATGTGCTGGTAAAGAACTATTTCCCGTCAACTCCTGCTCACTGCCCCTGCCCCAGCATAGGCTCTTTATCCTTCTGAGATGACACACCCCATGGGGTTGCCAACTCTCTCTTCTGAAGATGCTTCTATGTGGTTCCATGGCACCTGTCCCACCCTGGGTCCTGCATCTCTAGAGCCTAACACAGAACTTGACACAGTAGACACACGGGTCTCTCTAATCCATGCACGCGTAGAGTGGTTTTTAAAAGTAGTTATAAAATTCTTTCTTTTCAATCACATAGTCACAAAAGGTTGGTTCTGGGTCCCCGTGAAGATCTAGGTAAACATTTCTTAAAGCAAGAATGTTTGTGAAGCCCAGGATCTTGAGTCACCGAGTAAGCTGGTAGAAGACAGATCACCAGGGAGGCCAGGAGCAGCACCGGGGGTTGGTGGGAGAGCAGAAGAGCTTTTTGCCAAGAGAGACTAGAATTTCCTCCCCACCTGGGCTGCATCCTAGAACACAACATGCACCAAACACCTTAGATGCACAAACATGAGAGAGGCAGATGCTGCGGAAAGCCCGGAAAGCCCGCTAAGGGGCTTGCAGCTGGCCGGCAGCTGCTGTTGCGCACATGCGTGCCTCTCACTCCCTCGCAAACTCCCATTTTTGGGAGCGCTTTATCCCTCGTTATAAACTGTCTCCGTTTTTATTTCTGATCACGTGCTCCTAGTCCAGTCCTTCCTCCTGTGTCACAGGAGTCAGTCAGGTGCCGTCTTCTGTCCTCAGGCCCACCCTGTCTGTGCAAATGGCTGCAGGAAGGGCAGACACAGCTGCTCGCCGCCATCTTGTCTCTGGGCTCCAGGCCCACCCATAATCCCCTGCTCACCTCCAGTTGCTGCCTACTTCTGCAGACCCACTTGACAGGTAGATCCTGAGGAGCCCCATTTCAGACAGAGTCCTCCCCCGTGCTCTTCAGAAGACCTCACTGCACAGAGAGGCCAAGGAAGAGACTGGACAGGCCTTGCTATGCACGCCACCTCCAGCCCCATCAGATATCTCTGTCCAATCACAATCCCACACAACTACCATGCATCCGCTAAACCCAGACAATGAACTATCTATACCCCCCACCTCAGAAAACATGTTCAGGGGGCTGGTTGCACACAAGCTTGCAGAAAGGTGTGTGGGACTTGTCCACAGGCCAGGAAGATGATGAACCCCAAATCCACAGGGATAAGCCTCTGTGACCCAGACCTTTCCAGATCCCCCCAGGTTTCTCTCCATCTGGCTGACCATCGGTATTCTTTCAAAGGCTCTTGGTGATAGGGCAGGGAAAGCGTTGCCCTGACTGTCTCTGTGCTGAAATTAACCAGGCTCCTAGAGTGGTGTGTGGGAACCCTGGCAGTAACTAGTTAGAGACGGTTCAGCGGCCTGGACCTGGGACTGGGGCTGTAATGGGCACTGTTGGGAACTGAGCTCTCAAGCTGTGGCCTGAGGGACCTACTGCCACATCCAGGAACCAGAAACACAGTACCAGTGCTGGATGGAATTTGATGTTGGAGAGAAACAACTGAAGGTTCGGGGATCACGGAAGCGATACGTGTTTCTGCATGTAGTGATTTGCTAGATTTGTTTTCCTCCGTGTTCTCAGACCTACCTACTCGGCGGAGGTATGTGGAAGAGACTTTGTCCTGCCTGAGAGTCCCCACCCTTGACTCCCCACGCTGGACAGCTTATCTAAGAATCCCACACGGCTTTTTGAACTTCCTTCTTCCGTGGAATTAAGAGTCAGATCACCTGGTCCACGCCCTCTAGTTTACAGGTGAAACTATGAGAGAGATTGAGTTTCCAAAATTCACAGCAGGAAAGGGAAAGAGAAGAGGTGCATCTGTCCTTTGGGCAGTGCTGGCTGCTTCCCAGAGGCCACCCCACCCCTCATTTCTCCAGCAAATTGGAGCTCTGAGGTCACAGTTCCAACAAATGAAACAAGGACTATAGCCGCTGTTGTTCCTCAGCTTTCTGGAGAGAGGTGGGAACAGGCTCAACTCCCCCTCACTGGCCTCTCCCAGGCAGCAGCACAGCAGAGACTTCCCAGGGCATCTGAATTTCTGTCCGCCTAGAGAAGGAGAGACGCAGAGACTGGCTGGAAGGAGGAAACTGCAGCAGGTGTGGCTGCTCCCCTGTCAGCTAGTGTGAAGTCCCTTAGTAAGTCCTGAAGCCTTCCTCATTCCAGCCAGCATCTTCCCACCCAGCCCCAGCGCTACCGTGGTTCCTTTAGCCTCCAAAGCCCTTCCCTGTGGCTCCTTTCTTCACATCCTTCCACCAACGCCCTTCCTCTCCTTCCTCTTCTATCTCTTCTTCCTCCTCTTCCTCCTCCTTAAACCAGTACAGCCCAATAAAGAATCTAACACAGCTATGAGCATGTACCCTAACTTCAGTGACAGTAACGGTTCCTTTAACTCTCAATTTGTAGAGTCCAGCACATCGTAGATAACCCAGTAAAAGGAAAGAAAATGCTTTCTTTTTTATAACTTATTTTTTTATAAATAAGTTAATAGGTGGATCTAGTTTCTTTCGGGGCTAAGTTAGGGAGCAAGGCTTCATTTATTACAGGGAAACCCTTCTGGTTCACTTTTCATCAAATGCTTGTTGAGCGCTCCTGTTTGCAGAGCAAAGGCTGGACAGAGGCAGATACGGCTCTGTCCTTGGGAGGTTTATGTTTTCAAAGCTGAGATGTGGCAGCAAGAACACGAGTTAAAGGGAAAAGCCTGGCACTTGCTGGCCACCCTGCTACAGGCGGATCGGTGCCCTCAACTGTAGAATAACTGCTTCAAGTGGGCATTTTACTATCTGTGTCACAGATGAGGGAAGAGAGGCTCTTGACCTTGGTAAAGCTGTTCGTGAATCATTGAGACAAGAAGTGAGTTCAGGAAGCCTCCAGACTTCTCCTGCCCAAGCACAGCACTTAAGAGAACCAATGACAGGTATGCAGCCAGAGACTCTGCCAGGGGAGCCGGGCTTCAAGGAACTTTCCTGAAGAGTCGGTACCTGAGATGTACCATGAAGAACAAGAGGGAGTCCATACACGGAGAAACACGTACAAAACTACAGAAGATACAGTGTCTAGATTCAGCTTAGTACACTGGAGGCCTTCAGGTTTGCTTGTCCATTACCCACAGATACTTGAAGTGCTCGTGAAGGTACCAGTGCCCAAAAGATCCCAGGCCAGAGGTGCTAAGGCTGTGTTTCTCAACCTGTGGGTCACAACCCCTTCGGGGGTCAAACGACCCTTTCACAGGAGTCGTATATCAGATATCCTGAATATCAGATATTTACATTATGATTCATAACAGTAGCAAAATTAGTTGCGAGTGGCAACAAAATAATTTTATGACTGGAGATCACCAGAGCATGAGGGAGTTTGCTAAAGGACCGCAGCGTTAGGAAGGCTGAGAACCACTCTTCTAACATGTTGAGTCCACGGGGTAACCTGGGACCAGGGATCCTCAGGTGCGGGCCAGCTGAGAACACTGCTCCAGACTGAGAGTGTGTATGAGAGCCACCTGCAGCTCAGAAACTCCCTGGGTTCCTTGTGACCTAAGCGTAGAGAGGCAGAGGTACCAGGCCTGCTCCAGAGAGGCCCTGGCACCGTGGGCAGGGCTTCCTCGTGTTCTTTCTGTGTCTCAGCAGCTATGACTGTGCCGTGGCCCACACTTGCTAAAGAGGCCTTGGGGAGGAAACTCCCTGTGTGAGGCCTGCAGAGCACCGCCCAGCTCCACGTAAACAGGGCCAAGGCTGCCAGCCACAGAGACAGCAGACCCGAGTGGGCAGTCCGTGGGTTGCAGACCTGACTTACAATGGAAGGGACTGGGGGAAGAAAGCAAAACAACAACAAGAAGAACACTTCACCCCGGTAGATCCCAGGAGGTGGGTGTATCGGTAGAGGTGGCAAAGCCAGGGAGGGTTCCTGGCTTCACCATCAGAAAGCTGCTCCCAGCAGTCTCCAGGGCCTAGGAAGCCAGCCCAGCTGCCTGGCCTGAGCTTCACCTTCCACCCCAGGCAGTGACTCAGGAGTAGATATGGAAAGCAGACAATGACTTCCGCTCCTTCCCCCACAGGATGGTGTGACCATCGCCCAGAGTCCTCTGAGGAGCCTGGGGTCCCAATGGCATTGAGGCTGGCAGTGCGGGGTCCGTGTGTGCAGGGAAATACAATATGTTTACCGGCAGCATGCAGATGCCCTGAGCCTCCTGCTCCTCACAGAGGGATTGTGCTGCTCAGAGGTTGATGCCTGTGAACGCTGAAGTAACATTAAAAGTGGGACTGTTATCTCCTATTGTGGCGGGCCACAGCCTGTACCAACAACCTGGTCCTCTAGAGAGGCCCTGCCGCTGGGAACGACGGTGCTAGCCCGCCGCTGGGATAGGAGGCTTGCTACCAGACAGGTGCTGGCCGAGGAAGGCAAAGGCACTGTGTCACAGGCAATCACCCTCCCCACTGGCTAAGCTGTCCCAGAACCTTGCCTTTTTCCTCAGAAATCCTTCCTGAAGGGCCCGAGTCCCTCCCTCTCCTATTCCTCAGACATCATGTCTTCTGCAGCTGGTGACTAAGGGAGAGGTCATTTTCTTCAGAAGCTGATTTTCCAGGTCTTTTGTGGAAAAATCACATTATTTCACCCTTACGTTGTACCCAAATGTGTCTCGTTAATTTAAAACTGGTCCTGTCTTGCAAAGAATACAGCCTAAAATACTTAAGGGCGAAGCAACACCCTGGGTCCTGTTTTTCATTGGGTTGTCTTGAATGAAAAAGAAAAAAGACAAGATAGGACAGACAGACAGCAAAGTGCCTGCCGTGCAAGCATGAGAGTCGGCATTTACACCGCTGATACACGCATAGGGTGTGCCTGGCAGTGCACATCTGTAACACCAGCACGTGGAGACCGGTACAGCCCGGGAGCTCGCTGGCCAGTCAGTCTAGCTTTACCAGTGAGCTTCAGATTCAGAGAGAGATCCTCTCTCAAGAGTGAGGTGGAGAGCAATGAAGACACCCAATGCTAACCTCTGAGCTCCATCCAGACTCACACAGGTGTGCTCCCCTGGGAATACATGCCTGCATGCATGCATGCATACTTACATGTGCCACACTTATACAGAGTAGGTGGGCACATAGGTAGACAGGAAGATAGATAGATAGATAGATAGATAGATAGATAGATAGATAGATAGATAGATAGATAGATAGATAAACAGATAGTTTTGAAAGAAAATTATAAGAAAATGAGGTTCAGTGTTTATAGTGGAAATATAGTAAGGAACATGGAAGTTCTTTAAACTCTTTCTATAACTTTTGTGCATTTGCAATTACTCCAAAAATTATGAAAAGTATATTTACACATTGCAATCTCTACCTCTTGTATCTCTAAACTTCCAGTTTTCATTACCATGTTACTAAACACGCAGCTATGCCCGATGCATTTTCTGCCCTGCCCTTTGCTATCCCAGTGCCCCCTGACTTGTAGGGGGCTGCACATCTTTGTCATTTTCAGTGGTGTACTTCAGACAGCCGTATTTTCATATTCATATTTTAATTTTCATACTTTAGTGCCGCGTGATTTTCCTTCTTTTTACGAAGTACTTTGCTCCCAACACCGCTGCCTTTGTTAGCGGGCCCTCAGGGTACCATGGCAGAAGCTCTGGACACAGGTGGCCGGCTGCGCTCCAGGGAAGCTGGTCCCACATCCTTTTGTGTCCCGGGCTCTGTCAGTGCTTTCACAGCCTGACAAAAAACCATTTTGAGAACTGGGTGCTGTGTGGTATGATCTTGAGCCAGTTTGCTTTGATACTCACTTCCTTCCCTCCACTGAGTTGCCGGTGGGAAAAGGAGCCCCCTCTGAAACACAGTTCAGAGTGAACGAGGTGGGTGGGTGGAAGCCTCCTCTGGACGCAGTAGAGCCTCCTGTCTGTGTCCATGGTCCTGTCCTCTTCCTTTGATAGCCTTATAATTAACCTTTTGTGTGCATCTGGGAAATTATTTCTCCCACCACAAGGCTAGCGCCCTGTGAGGACCTAGTTTGTGCCGGCAATTGATCACTTGCACCTGGCCTGTGTCTAATATTCATTCATCTAAATAGCCAACAAATATGTGGGTGTCTGAAGATCTAGTGATCATATAGCAGCGCTTGGTTGTGGTGTGAAACTTCACTACTGACTATAACCAGAAGACATTTGAGGGACACGTACCATATTCTAGACACTCTAATCAAGGGGAGCTGGGTCAGGAAGGAAAATAATCTGGCTCTTAGAAACAATGCTCAGGACAGTAGTGGACGGGAACCCTTGCCACTGCTGCCACGGCCCCACCTTTTCTTCCTGTGAAAGAGACCACGAGACTACGTGATGCAGGGGACGCTACCAGACAGACTACGTGGTGCAGGGGACGCTGTTTCCTCCTGTCACGGGACAAAAGTTGTAGAAGACATCCTGCCCCCAAGACCAGAACTGGCCTGCGGTCTGAGGCTGATTTCCAAGGCAGGTGGTGACTCAGAAGTCGAGAGGCAGGAAGTTTGATGCTGGGCGGGGAGCTCAGAGTTGGCCCTCACATCAGTCACACTGGACTTCACAGGTCCAGTCCCAGCTCTGAGGGTCACAGGTCTGAGTGAACAGGGCAGGGCACCCATCTCTCAGGGCAGGAAAAGTGGACAAGGGAGCCCCTTGTCTGCCTTTGGGCTGAGAGAGAGAAAAAGTGACATGCTGTTTAAAGTATGCTTGGAAAGGTGCCTGGGGCATGAACATGGGAATTAGCCTAGTGATTTCCCAAAAGTCTCTCAGTGAGAGGAAACCCAACATCACCTAAGTGTCAGCCTTGATATCGTACTTGGGGGAATTTAGGACTAGGAAAGACATCTTTTGCTTGGAACGCAAAGCATCCTTAACTGAAACTGACCATCATGGGCATCTGAATTTGTTTTCAGCAGGGAGTGAGCCCGATGTGTAAGGGCAATAGAGCAGGTCCTTCCTTGGAGCTGGGCTCTGCGGTGATGTCCTTGCCACCACTGGTTCCTCTAGTGCATGAGGTCTTCAGAGAACAAACCCAGGATGTGCCTTCCCCAGGGCCAGCACAGAGTGAGGTCACAGGCTGGTGTGAAAGACCTTAGAAGCAGCCATGCAAGGCACGTGGGCCACAATGTCCATCGCCAGCAAGGACAGGCATGGTCACTCTGTCCCTCTAAGGCTCTGCCTCCAGAGCTGCTCTTGCTAAGTTTTAGAACGCATAGCTGCTCTTCCTGACTTGCTCAGTTCCCCTTTCTTCTGATTGCCTTTATTTCTATCACTGTACTCTCAATACATTGGGGTTTAAAGAGACCCAGGGCAGCCTTGAAGCCCCTTTTTCTCAGGTGTGTGCCTTTGCTATGTTTTAGGCAAGCATCCCTCAGAGGCTGTGTTAAAGTCTTGGTCCCTGCATGAGGTGTTGTTGGGAGCTGGTGAAGCCTTTAGGCGTGGGGCCAAGCACTGACTTTTTCTTGGTCATTCAAAGGCATCTTCCCTCCCACCCATTTTCCTGCCATTGCTTTGGCTGGCCATGGCTCTTATCATCTGTCCCAGGGATCACTGGCATTGACCCTTGATCTTGACCAGTGCACATTTGCCACCTCCTCTCGCTAACAGTCACGTATCTATTCAGATGTCATCTCTTTCCTTAGTTTAACCTCCTTTTCTGGTACTTTTGTAACTTAGGGATAATAGAAGGCCTTTTCAGTATCTCCCACTTCATACTCTGATATGAAAAATTGCATGCAGTACACTCCTTCAATTTCCCTGCAGACATCAGCTGTTTTATGCCTCTCTGCTTGAGAAGACCTTTCTAAAAGAAGGCGCATGGGCTCCTCCCCATGGGCAATCCCCTGGAAAATCAGGCTATTGAGATAATGGATCCTAAGCTATTGGAATTTCCCTGGAATGTCATGCTGAAAAGAAGGCTAGAGCCTGGTGGCAACTGGAGGAGCCTGTTTCCTTGAAGAGACTTCTCGTGGTTCTCCATTGTCACAGTGCCTTGCAGGGGAGGCTGGAGCCAAGACAATGACAGCCAGTAATGAGGACCACACTTTCCCAACTGCTTGGTGATGAAACTCGTCCTTTCTCTAAATCCGAATCTCATGTCAGAACCTGAAAATGGACTTGGACAGGATCGCCTGGCATCTTCCCAAAGTGCCCATATGGATCTTTATTTGACCAGTTGAGGATAGGTGTCTTAGCCTAGCTTGTTAGCGACTGCCAGAACCCACGTTATGATCCTAACAACTTCGGTAACATTTTGAAATGGCAGACATGAACAGCAAATATGGTAATGTATCAGCTGGAAAAGATGCAAGTTCCTAATTCTAGCCTCCCCACTTCTCTGCAGATTTGAAATTAAAGCAGTATTTGCAAGCAGGTTAAAAACACTTTGAGCTTGTTTTTTTAATTTATTATTTAGTTTTTAGGGTTTTTGTTTTGTTTTTGAAATAGGAACCTGTCATGTAATTCAGGCTGACTTTTGAATTCACTATGTAGCCCAGGTAAGGCTCGAATTCTTGATTCTGCTTCTGCCTCCCTAGTGGTGGAATTACAGACAGATGCCACCATTGGCATCCTAAGATCACAACTTCAGGAACAAACTAGAGTGTTGTGGAAATATAGCCCAAATGAAGGCCTCTGAAGCCATTTCTCTGACCTTCTCCTGCCTGCCTATCCCTTACCCCTCCTTCTTCCCCAGAGGCAAACTGTAGAAAGTCAAAGTCCTCAGTCTCAGGATGGGTCCCAGAAATGAGGACAGCTCCTCTGAAAAGCCAGCCATAAAACCTGGTAAAATATTGCTTTGACTTCCTCCCACTTTTCTACGTGAGAGCCTGCCAGAAACAAATGTCTGCTCTACCTTATATGTCCTCGAAAGCACTGGGCTCCATTCCGAGATGGAGGGCAGCACAGAGCAGCCTTGCAGAGTTTGCAAAGGCCTTGCTAAATTCCCTGTCTATCCCCCTACTCTACCCCCAGGTCCAGCTCCCCCACATCTAGCAGTAGCTGGAGGCTTCTGGATGCAGCCAGTTTTCTACCCAAGTGACCATGCTTTGTGGAAACTGAGCATAAACGTAGACAGCTCATCCTAGCTTACCTTTGGCCCTAAGAAGAGTCTATTATGCTTTTGTCATAAAGATGTGGGTCTGAAAGACGGCAAGAGATAGATGTGCCCTTTCCGGCCCCCACAGCTGCCACCGCTGTGCTTGCTCTCCCCTCACCCACCTGCAGACCTGCACCCTCCATCGCCAGGTTCATGCTGTGTGCAGTCAGCTTGGTGCTGGGAATGGTTCAATCGTCCTCCCAAGAGTGCTTTCAACTTTGCCCTCGGGGTTGGCTAACCACCTCCAGGCCGTTCAATTTTATTTCCCTAAGTGGGATCATATTCTACTTCAAAAATTTAAGCAAATAAAAATGTAACTCCCAACGGTTATGTGTAATCCCTGGGACCGGCCATCAGAGATTTCCCTCTGAAGCAAAGGTTGAGAGAAATAGTCTACTGTGGATCCTTTCAGAACTCCCAAGTGCCAGAGGGTTCTTATTGCTATGAAAGGACACAATTTAGCCCTTTTCATATATTCCCATTACATTCATATAAAAATTAAGAAAAGTATGTTTACCCCATACTCTAATAGTTAATGATCTCGGCTACCTAATAAAGAAAAGTGAAAATACGTGGCCTGGAGAGAAGCTTGCTCGTGACTGTTCCTGTTAGCATCACTCCCCATAGCCCAAATTAGAAACATCGCCAATATCCATTAGTTTCAGATGCACCGACAGCGTGTGGGATATCTATACAGCATAATAGAATTCCTCACCAAACGGATGGGGTGCTGAATCCTTGAAGACAGATCATAAGCGAAAGTCCACACATGGTCCTATTTTTATGAAATGTCCAGATTAGTCCAAGCCCAGAAAACAAAAGCTGATTAATGTTTGCCTTGGGCTGGGAGCAGAGGGATTAGGGACAGTGATTGCTCATGGGCACAGCGTTCCTTTGAGGAAAACGCGAAGGTTCTAGAAGTAGATGAAGATGATTGCCCAACTTTGTAAATATAATAAAAACACTGAGCTGTGCAATTTCAGTGGGTTACTTACTAAGACATGAGAATTATATCCCAATTTCTTTTACACTCCATGGGAAACAGCCCTCTCCTGATCGCATCTTTAAGAGCAGTCAAGGGTGGGATAGCAGGGGGATGGGGAGATGGGTGGGCATTCTGGGTATGATGAAATCATCTCTCTCAAGTCTCTGGCCAGACTCTGCAGGATGCAGGCCAGGGTTCCCCAGCCCCCTCAATCTCCCTACCCCACCCCCCATCCCACCTGCTCCATCCTCCGTCCTCCTGGGAGCAGCAGGGTTCCCACTGGCACCTGCAGGGCTCTCTGTGTGCCTCCGGTTCCTGTTCACCAGCTCTCCATACAGCCCTCTTGCCTGTCTCCACTTCCCTTTCCTCCTGAGCCTACCGCATTCACCTTCTTCCAAGTTTTGCACTTGTTCTTCGCTTTACTGCAGACAACACCTGCTCCAAAGGTTTCTGGGGTGAGGGGGAAAGGGCTCGGGGAAAGCTTAGAAATCTGTACTTGCTGGTATTTGAAAAATGGAGTTTTATGCTTCAAAAAATGTGGGTTTTTTTCCCATAAAAAGATGGTATCATACTTTTAAAGCTAAATAATTTTTGAGATCTCTTGCATAAATAATATTTTATTACAGGCAATAATCTAATTTATATATGGTCATACATTTCAAGGACTACACCCAAGCATCAGGAACATTAAATTTCAAATGCAAAATTGAAATTTACACCAACAAACACAAAAAATTTTTTTCAGACTATGTGCTACCTTCAATTGCTTACACAGGATCCAAAGAATGCAGGCAAACCCTAAAATCGTAGCAGAAGCATTTCCGCACACTGGTATCAAAATCTAGTTTGTGCTGAAGTGTTTCCGCTAGATTCATAGAGCATTCTTCGGAAGGAAGGAGTGAAGAGCCATCATCTGGTTGCCCTCCGGACTTTCTGCAGCTCTTCCACGGGCTTCCACTGCTGGTTGATGGTTATAAGCTTGAAAAACAGAAAGCAAGCCGCTTTGTTAAGGATCTGCCCTCCGTCCTCACATTCCCTTAGGGGACCTGTCCTTCTCCCTGAAGGAAGACTATCACTATGGAATCACCTCTCCTCGACTCTGAATCAAGCACAGATTAGCAGACTGGCCAGTTTCTTACCACACCACTCCATCCCCTAAGACCTCTGGGTCTCCGGGTGCCACAGGACCAGGGAGAGCAGTCACGCATCTGTCCTGCTTACATTAGTAGCGTCGAGACTTTTAATTTGCTAAGATGGCAATTAAATTCAAGGGGTGCATCAGTTCCTTGTAAAAGGATGGACAATGTTCAAGGCACAGGGCAAGTCACACAGTAGGCTCCTAAAATTCCCTCCTTGCAGTTGCTTCACAGAGGCACGAATGAGCCAATCAGCTCTCATTTAGACACCCCCATTTGTCCCCAGCAGCGCTTTCTCATCCCAGACCCTGAGACACAACGATTCTGAATGCCTCTCCTTGACTTAAATGTTTTCAGAGCTTTGCCTTTTGTGAAGTCTTTTCTACCAGCCCTAAATGGCGTTCATTCTGGCCCCGTGCTTGTAGCCTTCAGAATATTTAAATTATAAAAACTAAAACCTAGAGTGGTGAGCTGGCAAGAGGGCTGAGTGAGTAAAAGTGCTTGCACCCAAGGCCTGCAACCTGAGTTTGGTTCCTGAGATCTACGTGGTGGGAGAAGAACACTGATGGTGTCCGTCATCCTCTGACCGCCACACGTGAGCCACAGCACAGGCGTGACTCCCTGCCCCCAACAAATAATTATTACAAATAAAACCTTTCGAGTAGTCTTTTGGAAATGAGTGAATGACAGCTAACTCCACTGAGAAAAAAAAATCCACTCCATTTTCAGGAATTCCTATTGTTTATCCCACCTCATATTAATTTTAGTTAAGTAATAGGGAAACAAGGTAATGTATTTCAAAACTGATAAAGATTTATATTTGAGTGGCTAAATATGGGCTGGGCACTATGCTAAAAGTCTCTGTATTTAGATTCTTTAAACTCTAAGGGCAAGTTTTATCATCACAATATTTCACAGAGTCAGAGAAGCCAAACTGGGTCTGCTGTGTCTGTACGGAATAGAATAACAACCTGAGCTAGGTCTCTAGATCACGGTTTCCAAAATGACACCAGATGTCCACTGTCGGTGCAAGGGACATTCCTAGCTGAATGTCAATCACACCTTGTAACTTCAGCAATACCTTTTGGGGTTGAGTAGGATCCACCATTTCCCAAGGTTCAGGGTTTCTTTTCCGATCAATACTAAAAATAAAAGAAGATTCATTAAATGAAGGTAAATGTGTTTATACAAACCCGAGAGAGATTGGGTGTATAAAATATCCAGGGACTGATTCGGTCTTCACACAGGAACTGTTAACTTTGGTCACCAGCTGTAACCGCTGAAGTGAAAGACGTGTCCACTGAAAACTCAGGGTTTGCTTCGAGCTTTAAGGAGCCCTTCCTCTGTAGTGCAGGTAAGAGGTCTATTTGCTTTATTGGGCGGGATTGGAGACTGCGCCCACAAACAGGTAGTCATGGAGGTGAAAGGACAAGCAAGGGCCAAGTTGCTAGCAGGGATGGGGGCTACACTGAACTGTGCAGGCGCTGGTTCCGGGCACCACCCTCTCTGCCTGTTGTTAGAGCGCCTGTCCTCTCTGAACCTTGGACCAGCTGTAGCCAGTCTCAGAAATATCTCTTCCTTGCATCCCAGGAGACAGAACCTAGCTAGTACTTTCCTTTACCCAAAACTGAGAATAGAGTTCATTGCAGATAGCTGAACGTTTCAATTCTACCACAGTAGGAGAGAACTTTCTCATTAAGTTGACATTTTGAAACCTAAAGCAATTATGCTTGATGATATGTACCCCCTAAATATTTATTTAAGTATTTCAATTTCAACGCTTAAACTTAAAAAGAAATCAAATTTTACTTCGCTACAGGAGAGTCGAGGGTTCATATGTAAGAAACAAATGTCACCGTCTGTCAGCCTCTCTAACACCAGAATTCTTTTTCAGCCCACACTTTGGTGTTCTGATTCGTAGGAAAAAACCCAGACACTGACGGCATGTGTTTCAGAATCTGCAGGTGGGAGAAAAGCAGGCATCCCTACACGGGAGGCATTAATACTTACACCACGTCGGTTTTTTTCAAAGCATACATAGCGAAAGATGAAGCTCCAGTGGCCGCCACGGTTATGATAAACGCCAAAGGAATGAGCTAAGACAGAACAGGTGGGGGATAGATTCAGTATGAAACCTCTGAAATATAACAAAATAGTATAAAAATTCAAAATCTTCACCATCTTTTATTTCTTCTCTAGAGAGAGAGAGAGAAAAAAAAAAAACCCACACACTCAGAAGTCAAGATTTACCGGTTGCTTTAAAAACTTACTTCCTTATTTTTCGACAATCTCTGGAAGATGCCCATGATGACTTTAGTGTAGAATTCCAAATCTAGAAGGAAAAATCCGAGATACTGGTCAAAAACATCCTCCCCTGGGGCCGGGGGAACCAAGCCGTCCAACAGACGCAGAAGGCCCGGGAACTTTCCAGAAAGAGACGCACCTGGGTCGGCTGTGGCCGGGAGATGTTAACGCCCAGCAGAGAGCCGGCCTTATATGCAGCCAACTGCTCGGGAAGGGCCGCGTTCTGGTCACGCGGGGACCGGTCCGACGGACGCACACTGAGACAGCTCACGCGCGCCCCCTGCAGGACGGTCGCGCAGCGCGGCTGCTGACCGCGGTCCTTATCCGCGGTCCCCTTCTATGGTCCCCATCGCTTTCTGTGGGTCCTGCACCTCCAAAAGTCTGGGAGATTACAGTGTGATGGCCAAAGCCTGGGTGAAAGGCACCCAGCCCTTCTAGAAAGGAGGGACTGAGGGAGGGGTAAGGGAGGGCAGAGGCTCCAGAGCTGACTGCAACCTTCTCCCTGAGTACCAGGAAAGGATGCTAGGTTCAGGGCCGTGTAAACTGGACCAAATTCAACCACATAAAAGTTCTAAAACGTGACATGTCGCACACGGAGATTGCTAAAAAGTAAATTGTAAAGTTCATATAAACTCCAACGGAGTCCTGATGCCTGCCCCCTCCCCCCAAAAAAAGTCAGGGTTAAGGGAAAAGAAACAAAGTTCAACTGCAGAAGATTCCAGGTGTCCTTTTCTGCTGTGGACTCAAACTGTTGGCTTCATCTTTGGGTTCCCCCCAGCTCAGAAACTTGGGATGGCAGTTTGCTTTGTAAGTAATTCCTCTAACCCAGCGACTGTGGCCACTGAGCCAGATTCCTGGACCGGGGCAGAGCGGGGCGGGGTGTGTGTGTGGGGGGGCTATTCGATGCAGAGATGGTCAACGCAGGCAGCTAGTGAGTAGTAGAGATGGAATCGGAAGGGAAGTCCATCTCCCAACACCAGCACTATTAGTGCACCCTAAATCAAAACAAACTTGGTACTTTAAAGTTGTTTTAAATCACACTGATGGTAAAGTTGTGTCGGTGGGAACCCCTAGCTCAGGATGTACTGGAGTGTCCAGACTGTAGCCCAGGAATTGCAAGATAACCCAATACATTTACAGATGATATTACGCCACAATATCAAAAAATTGGATAATCCTGTGGCTTGGGTTAAATTTCCAGTACAAAATCCTTTTGCAGTAAAGAAAACCTTTGGCAGGGGGGTGGTGCGCAGGGGTTGGGAACAGCTGTCTTACTACAGCCTAGCCCAAGTAGGTCTCAAACTTAAGATCCTCCCACTCAGCCAGGTGAGTGTTGGAATCACAGATGTGTGCAACTGAGCAAAAAGAGAACAGCTTTTAAATTTGTATTTTATTTGAGAATTTTACTCAAGGTATTTTGAGCATATTCACCTCCACTTCTCCTCTAGTTCCTCCTGGATCCATCCCTACCTCCCTACCCTCCCAACTTCGTGGGGTCTTGTGCTTGTTTGTTTGAAATAACTGAGTCCAGTTTGTGTTCCCATATACTCTGGGGTATGCGGTCATCCCCTGCTGGGGGCCAAATCCTTAAAAAAAACTGATTCTCTTGGAAAAACCATCGACTGCCTATAGCTCCTCAGTTAAAGGGGGGGTGGTGGTCATGAACTCTTTCCCCACCCCTGTAACAAACTACTGATTAGTTTGACCTACAGAGGCACCCAGCCACCATGAGCTCAAGTGTGGTGGTCCTGTCATGTCCAGAGGACACTGTTTAGTTCCAGTGCCCCACACCCTTGGTTCTTACACACACACACACACACACACCCCTCCCCCATGATGATCACTGAACCTTGAGCGAGTATGACAGAGAAGTCCCATTTGGTACTCAACTGACAACTTGGCCTCTGCATTTTAATCAGTTCCGGTTCCTGCCCTAATAGTGTCCACTGCACAATAAACACTCTCCTGTGTCTGAGAGCTGCACCTATTTACCAGGAGAGAGACGGATTTAAAGGGCAGCGACGCTATGTCTACCAAACATAGGAATCATAGTAGGCTCATCCCTAGGGCCTCTGGACTCCCCAGTTACAGGCTCTCGGGCAGAGTTACAGTAACAGACGTGGGTTTCCTTCTGTGGAGGGGATCTTAAATCCAATCCGAATTTCTTCAATCCAAACTTTTTAGTGGTTGGTTAACCCCGTAGCATCTATGCCACTACTGCACCCATGGCTACAGCATAGCCCAGGCTGGCCTCACACATTGGTCACTACTGTAGTTTTCAGCTGGGCAAGGCCATTGATGACTCCCCCACTCCCCGGCCCACCCCTGCAACCTACACAGCTCTTTCCAGTACACTTCCGGGCATCTTTCCAAAAGAGTCTATTTCCTACCACAGAGACACATGCCCATCCATGTTCATAACTGCTCTGGTCACAATAGCTAGCAAATTCACCATAGTACTGATCATTCAGTGAAGTCGCTACATGGTTCTATTTTTTGTTTCCAATTTTTTAGGATAAACTGTTAAAGGGACTGAAATATGTATCTACACATAGAATGTGCTCATACAACCATTAAAATACACTCATGTCTACTTGTAGCAATGACAGATCCAGGAAGCCACACTTTGGACCTTTTGCATGAATGCCCAGGTACGCTGAATTCTGAAAGACGCAGGGGTAGGGTTATTTGTTTTGTTTTTCTCTTGGGTTCAAGGAATCACAGCAATTCAAGGTAGTTTGTATTTAACCACCAATCTCACTTACTAAGGTAAATGCAGCAATTTAAATATTAAACTATCTGCTCAATAAATATTATTACAAAAATAGGTATATGCTAACAATTCGTATCTTTTGGTCTTTTTTTTTCTGAGTGCTGTGGGCAGAACCATCTAGAATTTTTCACCACCCAGTTCTTCATACACTTTCCCTAATAAGATTTCCCACTTCACAAACACTGAACACTGGCAGTCAGGTGGGGCGCCAGGCCACTGCTGCCGGGGAGACCAGGATGTGAAGCAGGTGTGGCTACCACCCTTCACATTCCAAACTTGGGCAGGCCCCCCGAGGTCCCATCAGGACACTATGTCCTTGATAATTCTTTGAGGAGGCTTTGTCTCCCCAACTCCCAATGCTAGACACTTAGAGCCTTCTGTAGGGAGGACAACCTGACTTACACATCCAGTCATGGTTGTTGAGCTCTCTCCCATGGAATGTAAACTTAAGCAGCAAACCCCCTAGCTTCAAAAAATTTTTTAAAATAATTTGTATTGTATATACATCGGTGTTTTGCCTGCATGTCTGTGTGAGGGTGTCACACTCCCTCGAACAGGAGTAACAGACAGTTGTGAGCTGTCATGTGGGTGCTGATCCTGGGAGTTCCCGGTGTTCTTCATGCTAGGGCCAACAACTAAGGCTCTAGGGCAGTCTGAGCTCAGTACAGCGGGAAATAAACACTGCCAACTTACTGACAAGCTTTCCAGGCCAAGTACTCACCTTCCACAAAGATTTTGGTGTGAAAGTAAAATGAATACTGTAGTTGATTGTTTTACTCTTTGCTCCTCTGGGGGCCACCACCCACTTCACAAATAAATCACACATGGAGGCTTATTCTTACTTACAAGTGCCTGGTCTTAGCTTGGCTTGTTTCTGGTCAGCTTTTCTTAACTAAAAGTATCCTGTCTGTCTTTTGCCTCTGGGCTATTAGCTTTTTTCTGTAGGCCTTTCTTTACATCGCAACATCTGGCTGTAGTTGTAGCCGAGTGGCTGGCCCCTGGTGCCTTCCTCTCCTCTTCTTGCTTCCTGAACCTTCTTTTTCTCCTTCTATTCATTCTGTCTGCCAGCCCCACCTATCCTTTCTCCTGCCTTGCTATTGGCCATTCAGATCTTTACTAGACCAATCAGGTGTTAGGCAGGCAAAGAAACACAGCTTCACCGTTAAGCAAATGCAACATAAAGAATGCAACACATCTTTGCATCCTTAAACACGTTCCACGGCATAAAAAATGCGACACATTTTAAAATAGCATTCCACCACAGGGGAGTATCTGGGCTAACAGAGTAGACCATGAGAAGGAAGAGGTGGAGAAAGGTAATATGAACACAGGACATGCGTGTGAGAATGTCACGAAAACCAGCTTTAGTAAACCATAAAGTCTAAGTAAAAACCAATTTTTTAAAACAGTCTTGGAAGTTGTCCAGAGCAATCTTCTGATTGTGGAAACTGAGTCACAGGATGTCCTGGTCAGACTCTGCCATTTCCTGGGCATTTCAGTGACAGGCACTTAGGTGCCACCTTTGGCATCTAAGGTAAGGTGCTCCCTACACATTGCTTAGTGAGAACAGCAGTAAAAAACTGAGTGCTATCATTACTTCAGAAGTTAAAAAAAAAAACAAGAATAAGAAAGTTATATATCAAAGGGTTTTTAATCCTTAATTGCTTCTATAAAAATAAAAACATACAGACCAAACTATGGCCTCCAATTACAATTGCAAAGTAGGGGAGTTAAGACTACAAAGGAGAAACCACACAATGGGTGGACAGGATGAACATCACCAACGACGCGGAGCGCACTGTGCCTCCAGCGGAGAGGATGAAGAACAGCCACGGTGACACAAAAAACGTACATCCAAAGAAGTGCAGACGTGCTGGAGCTGACTGGTCTACCAAAAACTGGTCTGTTTCCAAAGATGTTGAGGCCAGGAAAGACCGAGAACTGTTTCCAAGTAAAACATGGAAGGTGCATGATAGCTTAACTCAAGGTGTAACCCCAGACTCGATCGTCTGACAGAAAAAGATGATTACGTGATGATTACGTAGGCCATCACAGGGACAGAGAGAGGAACTCACTGGATACATTAAAATACTGTGTTGGTGTTGTATTTCCTGAGCTTGGTGAGGGAACTGCAGTATGAGACAATGTTATTTGTAAGACACACGCACTAAACACTAGCTAGAACGGAGGAGGAGTCAGACAGTGTTTAAGAGACAGGGATGTATGACAGTGACCTCCCAAGGCTTTCCCTTACGGTGCGGTCGCTGTTGTGCTTGAATAACCGCGTTACTCGATGGCGTTCGGGACAGAACCGCCTAATGACACACTTCTTAGTGTCCTCCCCAAGAAGAGTGATGTATGACTGTATCCCAGTAGCCAACTGTTCAGAAAACTGTGTGTGTGGAGGAAGGACAGAGAACAATGACGAAATGCTAAACGAAAGAATCTGGGCTGGAGAACACTGAAGTCCTCCGTTCTAGTCCCGCAACTTTCCTGTAAACGTGACATCACGTCAGAGCCACAAAAAGAGACCAAAAATAACTATCCTAACAAAATCACACACACACACACCCTTTTTATTAGTGTTTTAATATACTTTCTAGAAGTAAGATGGTGTTTATCAGGGCAAGTTTCTCTCTCTCTCTCTCTCTCTCTCTCTCTCTCTCTTTCTCTCTCTCTCTCTCTCTCTCAGGAAAGTGTGAAGTTGCAAACCGTAAGAAAGTGAAAAACTGAATAAAATAAAAATTTAATTATCTTCCAAGGCAGAAAGTCCTTTCTTAAATAAGTTTTCATACACTGTCAAGCTTTCCCGACTCAAGGACGGCTTCACAGTCCTAAGCGATTCCCTGAAGTGCTCTTGTTTCACTGAGGTTGCTTCCAGTCCATTCTCTTGCAGAGCAAACAAGGCAGCCTGATGACAGAGACCAGCAAGAGAGAACAGTTAATTTGCTTCTTTTAAAAACTAACAATAACATCAACACTGCAGTCTGGCAGTAAACCTTTGGCCTCACGTCAGAGGAGTTCAATGCCATTACAAACATTAAGCTAGAAGTTAAGGTGCCTAAAAATCCACCCTACAGCACAGTTTTGTTTTGGTTTTGGTTTTTCGAGACAGGGTTTCTCTGCAGCTTTGGGACCTGTCCTGGAACTAGCTCTTGTAGATCACAGTGACCTCAAACTCAGAGAGATTCGCCTGCCTCTGCTGGGATTAAAGACGTGCACCACCACAGACTGGCTGACCACAGTTTTTTGTACATTAAAAATCTAGCTGTAAATGGGCAAACTGCAGAATAACATACACTCTGAGTCCACATATAGTTTAAGATGAGAGGAACCTTAACCTGAACATAGGAAAGTTTACACAGCACTGCTCATAAAAGAAAAGATGACATGTTTTATGGCTCAGCAAGTCTCCTTGTAGCCATGTACATGTATGGAAGATGTAACGACAAACTTCATGGCAGAGTGTAGAAACTCAAAGTTCAAAAGCTATGAGGCGACTTAGGGCAGGAGGGAGCAGTGTTGGGTCTCCAGTGTAGAAGTGGGCAGTGAGGTGATCTTTGTGGAGCAACAGGGGACAGAGGGTAGGAAGGAGCCTAGGAAGATTCTAAAAGTCTGGTCACTTCACAATCACTCACTACTATATACTTAAGATGTATGTGTTCTTCTGAATTTTATAGTTAGTCAAGTTTACAGAGGAAAAAAAACCTACCGTGACCCCTCTGCCTCAAAACAAAATAGCACAAACTTCAAACTTACCTCTTTGCAGAGGTTTCTAAGATCGGCTCCAGAGAAAAAACCCGTTTCTGCCGCTAGCTTTTCTAAGGAAACATCAGGTCCTATTGGCATGTTGTTTGTACAGACTTTTAAAATAGAAAGCCTGCCCTGGAACAAAACCAAAGACAAAATGTTTACAATCCTTAACATTCATGTTCAACACTGATACATTAAACATTTTAAGTTCAAATTTTTTATCGTATTACAAAGTGTGTGTGTGTGGTGTATATGTGCAGTGTGTGTATTTGTGTGTGGTGTGGTATGTGCAGTGTATATATTTGTGTGTGTGGTGTATATGTGCAGTATATGTATTTGTGTGTCGTGTGTATTTGTGTATGTGTGGTGTATACGTATAATGTATATATTTGTGTGTGTGGTGTATATGTGCAGTATATGTATTTTGTGTGGTGTGGTGTGTGCAGTGTATATATTTGTGTGTGGTGTATATTTGTATATGTGTGGTGTATGTGAATAATGTGTATATTTGTGTGTGTGGTGTCTATGTGTAGTATATTTGTGTGGTGTGTGTAATGTGTGTGTGGGGTTCATAATCAATTAAAATCATTTTTGCTTCTGAAAGAGAGAGATTGAGTCATCAGTGGTCCACACAGTAATGGTGAAAAGTAGTTTCTTAATTATGGTTGAAGTAGCCAATCATAACCATTTCTTCTTATGAGAACAAATACCACTATCAGAACAGTCTTAGAAACAAACACATGAATTATCAGATACATTTAGAAGCATCAGACATTACTTTTTTTAAAAAAAAAAAAATCTCTTTAAAACTTGATAAAAGCCCAAGGAAGGAAAAATTAATTCTTGGAGCCCTTCACCATCTGCGGGTTGCTCTGTGCATCTGAAGTGAAGGATTTCCTGACTGAACGCACTACAGTCCCTGCAGCCCCAAACACTGCCAGAGCCTTCAGCGCCTCCTCCATCCCAGTGCACAACAGTACCCAGTGCCCTTGGCACTGCTGAGACACCAGAGTCACTTCCAGGCATGCTTCCCTGAAGGCACGGACAAACACCAATCAGAGAGAGCACGAGGCTGGCCCACGCCCATCTGGAACTCAGGCAGACATGGATGCGCTGCTGAGTGCAGAGGAAACATCAGCCGTTACCTCCTGATCAGGAGGGGGGACATAGATCATCTTATCCAGTCTTCCAGGCCGCAGCAAGGCCTCATCTAAGACGTCAGGCCTATTGGTTGCCACAACGATCATGACATTCCGATGAAGAATCTCTTGGTATTCTGTGGGAAAGCATACAACACAGAGTCACGTCAACAAACTGCTACTCATGAAAACGCTTTCAAGTAAGTCACACATGACAAAGTGCAGTTTCAACAAGAACAACCTCTCCTCAGAGCCAGGATGCTCACTCGCCATCCCAGACACCTTCTTGGTACCCACAAACAACTCCTTAATCAAAGAGCTACCTGTGTGTCTGAAAGGACAGTAGTCCTGACAGGTGTTTCTCTGTGTGAGAACTGACGGAAGGACACCTGCCCAAATCCACTCAGGCCCCTGATGGATGACAACTATAAACAGACCGCTTACAAAGGCAGACTGCGTGGCTAATGGGGGCCATGACAGTTCTGGAAGGTCTAGCTTTCCGTGTCCCCAAAGATGGAAATTTCATCTTTTTTTTTCCAGAGGCAGAAATGGTCAACCTGCGCTGCAGTTATGCAAACCCTGGATAAGAAGCAACATGTGCTTCTGTTTGAAGTGGGATCGCATGGACCCCTGGCTACCCCCAAACTCTCTACCCAACAAAAGGGACCTTAAACTTCTGCTCCCCTGCTCACACCTCCCAAGTGCTGGGTTTCCCAGCACAAACCAGCACACCTGAACCAGCACCCCTGGTTTTGCATAGTGCTGGGACAGCGCTCAGGGTTTGGTCAGGCCAGGCAGTCACTCTATCACTGACCTACATACAATCCCAAGCCCGAGAGAAGAAACAGTTCAAAGCAAGACACGACAAGGCCTAAAACCAAAATCATTCATTGAGCTGGATAATCCAAACAGTTCTTCAGTGTTTACCCCTCAAAGCAGCAAGTTTCCCAGCATGCTAATGGGAACCCCTGCATCATGAGATCAGGTTATTGTGGGCCCCTTCTAATTTAGTGTGCTTTATTCCTACTGAGTGGTTAAGATGCTCCTTCTGTGGAATAATTTAAAAATGGGAAAAAAAACAGGAATATCATTATAATAAATCAGGTATTATCCACTCAGGACAAGAAACCACTCTTTCTGAAGCAGAGGCTCACAGAGGCAGAGGACTCACTGACTTCACTTGCTTTCAACTACTGAAGTTACTCAAGTATTAGTTTGTTTTGTAATTGAAGGAGGATAAGTCCTTCTCAGGATATATTCTCATATTCATGAGAATAAATTCCTTCTCCATTAAGTAAGATATATTTCTCATTCTTTAGAAAATAAAACTCACATCTAAGATAAATATAAGACTTTTCACTTATTCTGCCCAAATCCCAATTTTTATCAGTCCTATAAAAGCCCTGAGAAGTCAATGACATCCTATAACCCTCCAGAAGATGGATCCAGCCCAGGAAATGCAGTCATGTGGGAATGCTACCTAATTCTGGCCTGGGATTATGGTGCACCCTGGCTAAAGAAGAGCCCCAGCTCCTGGTATTTACCCTGGTGGTCTGATTTATTCCCTCTTCTCTCTACCGTCCTAACTCCCACACCATCGAGCTCATTCAGCAGAACTGAAAGAACTCGCTCCCGAGCATCACATCCCAAGGTGCCGACTGAGCGAGACCCCAAGACTGAGTCAATTTCATCCAAAAACACAAGTGCTGGCGTATTGGCTCTTGCTTGTCGAAATACCTTAGTGAGGGGAAAAAAAAACATAACGTCACACGCCATCCGGTGACTATTTTCACTCTGCTATCTGCAAACATTAAAACAGAAAAATGAAGACTCTAAGTGCTTAAGACCTGGGAAATTAGTAAATAAAAAAGTCAGTGATAGATAGTCATTAAAAGTTGTCTTATTTAAAGATATTTAACACGGAAGTGATAATACTTTTTTCTTTTAAAACAGGATTTCATTATGTAGCCCGGGCTGGCCTGGAACTCGCAGAAATCTGTCTGTCCTGAGCACTAGAATAAAAGGCATATGCCACCACACCTACCTGATAACAAATATTTAACTTTAAAAACCAAGAGAGATGGCTCAGGGGGCTAAGGCTGCTTACTGCTCTTACAGAGGCCCTGAGTTCAGTGGCTAGTATGTACCTAAACTGGCGACTCATAATTCCCTGCAACTCCAGTTCCAGGGGAATCCAGCATCCTCTCTGGCCTATGTGAGCACCTGCACACAAGTGCACATGCCACACATGGGCACACACATGTGCAATGATTTTTAAAAACTAAAAATAAAAGTTTAAAAAAGATAAAACTTCAGATTGATAAAACCTTACCTCAACATCATTCAAAACCAGAGAGAAGACATACATGAAACAGTAGCAGTGGGTGGAAGAACTATGGGGAAGAGGGCTCTTATTTTAAACGTAAGCATGTATAACTTTTACCACTGGGGAAAAGACAATACTTAAAAACAAACGAACCTGAGACAAGACTTTCTCCGAATCTCCAACGTAAGGTGAAAAGAGGTCGGCCCCACTCACTGACACAAAAGAGCAGCGGCAGCTTGTGGCCAGGGCCCTCACCAGAGTGGTCTTAGCACATCCAGGGGGGCCATAGAGGAGAAGGCCGGTTGGCTGTTTCAGACCCATCCTAGCAAACTCCTGAGGGAACTTCAGAGGCCACTCAACACACTGTCAACAGGCAGAGAGACAGAGATGTTAGCATACCGGGCACTTCCCAAATCCCTCCCCTCATCGGACAGTCCCAGAGCGGGCTGAGCTGAAATAGCCTCCTGTCCTCAGCAGCCCAAGAACCCAGGTCCCTACTCCTTGGTTCCATCTGCACCCAATGGCTTTCACTTGGGGTACCAAGCTATGCCTGAACATTCTCCCAACAGTTCTCTGTGGCTTTTCTCTTTAAACTTTTAATTATCTTTAAATTTGTGTTGTCTGGGTTTGCATATATGCCTGTGTATCGTGTGCATGCCTGGTCCCTGCAGAGGTCAGAAGTCACTGGATCCCCTAGAACTGGAGTTATGATGGTTGTGAGTCACCATATGGGTGCTGGGACCTGAATCTGGTCCTTTGTAAGAGCAACAAGTGCTCTTAACTGCTGAGCCATCTCTTCACTCTCATGTGGCCAGTCTCTAGCTCTCCAACCTCACCTCAAATTACCTGCTTGGAGAAGTCTTCCCCAAGGACCCTGAGCAGAAAAGCACCTCTTCTCCCAGCCACAGCCTGTACTGCCTTCCACTGTACTTAGAACATTCAGAGTTGATTACTACTCTTTTCCCATGTTGGGTTGGTCACCCTGTTCCCGCTACAGAATCAGCAGAGTTCACGTCTCAATCCTCAAGACCCAGAGTAACACTTGCCTACAGCAGGCACTCAATAAATGTTACTGAACAGTGAAGAAGTCCTAAACGCTCGAAGGGAAATAGCTTTACGATCATTTTACAGACTCGGAGACTCAGGCCTATGAAAGTTAGCCGTGACTGGTGAGTGTCCAACTTAGTGCTGGTGAGGTGGCAGGACCAACAGTGACCTCAAGGAAGAAGGGTGGCAGGTGAGAGCTTTGTTCCAAAGGAGACAGACTTTTAAACTAACTAGGCCAAAACAGGCACCCCAAGGAGAAGGGATACTACAAACAAAGGTGAATGAAGCCATCGAACTATAGAACTGACTGTCCCAGCAGTGAGCAGAAGCAATGGAGGTCAAGTGGGGGTGGACCACAGTGGGCCCTGCAAGCTCTAACTGACAATGCAGAAATATGTAGAGTGCTCTGGAAGGGAAGGACACTGAGACAGGGCGATCAGTCAGGTCAGAAATCTCCTGCAATGATTTAGGCCACAAAAATCCAAAAGGCTGGATGTACCGCAGGCAATGAAGACAGCAAGACAGAGTAGTCACTGAAAGATGAGGAACTGCATCTCACAAAGTTCTGGCACCATACTTCTGACGGGAAACTGCTTGCTGGCTGACCGCAGCCACCCTGACAGGGAATCTTAGGTGTGGAGGTAGCGTTTTTTCAAGACGGAGTCTCACTATGTAGCACTGGCTGTCTCAAAGTCAGAAATTCAACTGCCTCTGTCTCTCGAGTGCTAGGATTAAAGGCATGTGCCCTACACCTGACATTAACTGGACCATAGACATGTCACATTGGCATCCCTGTGGTTATCTAGCAGACAGATAGCTAAGCAGTCCTGATGACCTCAGGAAAAGTCTATTCAAGACTTTTCAAGTAACGACGAAAACGGTCTTAGACACCGTGACAATCACCTTGGACTACAGAAAGGATGTCTAGGGCTGGAGAGATGGCTCAGTGGTCAAGAGCACATGTTGCTCTTGCAAAGGACCTTCCTAGGTTTGGCTCTCAGAACCTACATGGTGGCTCACAACCATCCATACTCCAATCCTAGGGCGTCTGACACGTCTGTATGTGATGACCATATACACACGCAGCCAAAATACTAATAGGCATAAAATAAAAGTAATTTTAAAAAAAGATGTTCATGAGTCTGTAAGAGCACCAATATCTCAGGGAATGGAGAAGAGAGCCCAGAAAGGCAGGAAGTGCCACAGCCAGGCTAACAGAACAAAACAAAGGGGCATGGCTGATGTCTTTCAGGAATGAATTTAGGACTGTGAAATAAGACAAGCCCATGGGAAAGGCTCACCACAGCTTCAACCCCAGCCCCCAGGAGGAATAGCACAGTGTTTGCACATAACCTGCATCTATTTGCTGTAAATGCCTCCACCACTCATAATAAGTAAATACCATGTTCATAGTTGGCATATTATATTGTTTAGGGAAAAGATAACAAGAGCAAATGTTGGATCTGTTCAGGGCAGACAGTAGTTTGGACAGCTGGTTGTATCCACAGATGCAGAATAATGGAAACATCGGCCAAACGTTCTCATTTACAGGCTCGAACTGCAGTGGCAAAGGAATGACTGACAGCCTGCATGTCTCAAAAGTTAAAGCATTTACTATCCAGCTTGTCACGGGAGTTCTGCCGACCTGTGTTCTAGATGAGAATGAACTCCTCAAAGCAAAAGTTTTTAGAGAGGGTTAAGATGGAGAATCACAGAAACTAGATTTGATGTCTGCTGAGCAGAATTCGGGTAAGATGGCAAGTGCATCTGATTGCGGCATTTCCATTATAGACACAGAACGCTACCATGGGACTCAGCTGGACAAGCTGATTAATAACCGTTACCTGCTTTAACTTCAGCTTCACATCATCAAGTCCCCCTATCTGCTCCCAGCCAACAGGCTTGATGTCCACCAGCCCAATAGAACTTCGAAATGATGAGGGCTGAATCTTTTTCAAAGCGTCAAGAAAGTCCGTTTCATCAATCTGAGGACTGTCCTGGTTCTGAAGAAACCCCAAGAGAAAAATCAAGCCAAATATTAGGCAGGCTTTTGCTATAGCATACACACATAACAACCTAAAGAAAAAAATCTCTCTCTTTTGAATGTATAAATCTAATTACCACTAGTCTCAAGTTCAAGCATCTCAGACAATCATGTCCTCAAAGTGGAATTGCTGAGCTCACAAGGCGCAAGGCCTAAATTCAGACAGCTATAGCTGTTAAGGGACTGTCCTCTCAGGAAGCCACAGCCACGCCTGCCCTTCTGGCTACAGGAAGCTGTTCTCCCCAGACGACTCTAACAAACTTTTAAGTCTGCCAGGAAGAAATGATACTCAACATTGTGTTGATTAAATTTCTTCAAACTAGAGTGAAATAGAGGAAATAACAAGTAGAAAGACATCGGTGTTTGTGACTTCCTATAAATGCTGTTCTGAGTAAGAACACGGAGGAGAGGACATCTTCACACTTCAAAGCATCTCCTCGTACTATAACTCCACGGAGGAACCGTTCAGTATTCAGTTCATAACACCAACGAGCAGCTGAGGGGCCCCATGCTCCACATGGTAAAGACACAATCCTGACTATGTACTGTTCCCATTAGGGACGTATACCTGGAATCTGACCATTCTACAAGATAACCCAAATCACTCATGTGAAAGTCACAAATCTCAGATTAAAAAAAAAAATCCTCAAGTGGCCCCTATAAAACAAAAAACATGCCCATACACAAACGCGAGTGCACACAGACAGACAGACAGACAGACAGACAGACAGACAGACAGACACACACACACACACGATGGACAAGAGAGTATGATAATACTAACTTAGCAATATGTTAAAAATTATGGATCTGGATAAAGGGCCTGTTTAAAATCCTCTGTAACTGTTTTGGAACTTTCCAACAAAATTAAAATGATTTCAAAAATAAAAAGTTAAAAAGAAACCTAACAGGAAGCGACTTTTAGAGAAGCTAAGCAGACTGATCATATTTGCTGGTGTTTTACCGTCTGTGCCTGTATCTTTCCTCTCAGGTTGCTGCTCTTGGCTGTCTCTGAACCTTCTCTCCGTATGAAAATGATGGGCCCTAGTCACGTCTGCAAGTTTACTTATCTGTCCATCTCCAGATGTTCAAATAGCAAGTCATGCCCTTATTGGCTCTTTTCGTTATACTCAAAGGCCATCTTCCCCTAACATTAGGTATTAATTACGATTTTCTTGATCATCCCAGTGAAGCACAATTTTGGTTTGCTCAAAGCTTCTTTGATGGGGTGGGGGTAAGTGTAGGGGATGGGAGGAGGGTAGGGAGTGGGAACTGGGATTGATATGTAAAAATAAAGACAGTTTGTTTTCTTTTTTAAAAAAAATAAAATAAATTTAAAGTAAATTAAATGAAAAAAAAGCTTCTTATGTTCATTTCCATTTTACCTATATTATTGTTAAGTAATTTGCCTTCATATCAAATGTTACAGCTTTCATATCTAAGGTGATATTTTGGGCAAAGTTCACTTTCTTTATACTTGGTTCTCCTATTGAGTTTCAGTTGTGTGTTTGACAGGGAAACATTCTGACAAACTTTCGCCAGCTGATTTTGCCATTCACGTGCATCTGTTCTATTGTTGATGAGAAGACTCACGGAACACATAACCACCGTTTTCTGTTTCGTTTCTTCGCTTTACTGGCTTGCGGTCTTAGACTCTGGGCATGGAATACTCATTAATTTTAGATATCATCACCTAGCATTTGAAGATCTCACTTCACCACTGACTCTCTGCGTCCTTGCAGGCATATATATCCTTTCGTCTTCTGAA
The DNA here is from genome assembly GCF_037038515.1 of Microtus pennsylvanicus. NCBI lineage: Eukaryota > Metazoa > Chordata > Mammalia > Rodentia > Cricetidae > Microtus > Microtus pennsylvanicus. The sequence goes on along the minus strand of NC_134580.1, from coordinate 100,885,078 downwards.
TTCATTAAACTGTGTTCCTGATTCCTTAATTGGACTATTTCAGAAAAACTTTAATGGATTCCTTGTCTGCCCTGGTACACAGCCTCTCACCTGCCTAGTGGGAGAAGAGAGATGAGTCAGATCTTCCCAGACGTCTTTGCCCCTTCTTCCCTCCACTTCCCTTGGGTTGTTTCTGAACTCAGCCATCACCTATGGAGACTAGACCCCTCCTCAACAGCAGAGAGTGGCTGGTCCACTTAAGCCAGAGACGCTTAAGATGAAGCCTAGAACTTCAATGTGAGGAAATTTAAATGCACCTCCCTTCCCCTCTTTGGAACTCTCACCCCTTCCCACAAAGGACACACATTCTCACACCTTTACACAGGATCTCATTAAAACTCTAGGCAGTTTGGTACCAAATCCATTAAAATGGGGACTCAGAAGTGCATCTAACTTCTTCCCACCATAGAATGAAAATAGTGCAAAATTAGGAAAGATATAAATTATTTAGTTGAAAATAATTTAGGATGCTATGAACAACATTGAAATGTCCCAGAATCCTTAGCTGTTTAAACTATTGTTTGCCGAAGAGGTTTAGGGACTCCAGTTATCAGATACTAAATGACTTGATTTTTAAATTAACAGTATTAAAAATATTACATTTAAGATCATCCTAAATATTTTTAAAGTAATTATAAATTCAAAATTTGAAAATCAGTGACAATCTTGAATAAATACAATTCCAAGTATTCAATTTCTCTTGGATTAGAAAACTTCATTTCTCTCTACACATTTATCAATAATAAAGAAAAAAAAAACCAGTCTTCTGGCAATGAAGAAATCTTACAGATACCATCTTATTCTAGAAATCAAACGCTGAAGTTAATCATCAGTGCTAAAATTCTTGCTGAGGTATCATGGCTGTGGATTATTTCTAAATGTTTTAGAAAGACATGCACACATGTAAACTCAAGCACACAAGAAAGAAAATGAGAATTAATCCAGCAGATGTCATGACTGGAGCATCCGGGGGAAAGCTATACAAAAGCTCTTAGTCCTGCGTTTGCACCTTTCTGTCTAAGTCTCAGGTGGCTGCTTAAAAAATTTCAATTAAAATCTGTCAGATTCTTCTAAGGGGCAATATCTTTCCTGGCTGGTCTGGCTCTAGCACTAGGGAGTTCCTGTGGCAGCGATGAAAACTCACTGAAGAAACTGCCTGGAAGACTCAGCCATTTCCTCATCTTCAATCATATATTTATACAGCATTGAGATGCAAATCTATGAGGTAAATTCATATACATACGTTCACATACAACACACACACACATACACACAGAAGCAGCCATGGAGAATGCCAACCATGCCAAGGAACGTACTGTACTTACCACTTCTTTAACCCCAAATTAATTTGTCGTATCACCAGGAAAGATGAACACGGCTGGTCATACGTTAACACATCTTACCTTCTCATTCTTAAGAAGGGCACACATGGCAGCCTCCCTACAGAGCGCGGTCAGGTCAGCACCAACGTAGCCAACTGTCATTTCTGCCAGGAGACCTAAGTCAATGTGACTGGAGACGGGCATCTTGGAAGTAATCACTTGCAGAATTGTCTCTCTTTGTTTAAGTGTGGGAGCCCCAATGACGACCTACAGGTAAAGCAAAACATAGAAAAATTAAAACGATACAACTTAAATCCTTTCTTTAAAAGCATCCTCTCAAATCTGCCCGCCTGCATCTGCCTCCCGAGTGCCAGGATTAAAGCCATGTGCCACCACCGCCCAGCAAGGGTCTCTTTTGTAATGACACTCAAATAACTATTCTTTGTCATCACATCTGGGAGAAGGGATCCTCAACTGAGGAATTTTCTCAATCAAATTGGCCTATGGGCATGTCTGCAGTGTTTTCTTAATCGCTAATACATAATTCTGGAACTTGTATCACGACCATTTATCACACCTTAGATACTAAATATAAGAAAATACTAATTCCCTAATGGACCAACAGAGGCTGGGAATTTGATCAATGAAAATTATATATTTCACTGAAGAAGTTCTGGCTGACAAGGATCAAACAATAGGCCAGATCATCCAGGTCCTTGCTCTTTGGGAGAAGGGCCTTTAATAAGATGGTGCAAGGAAGAAACCCACTCTTGGGCTCAAAAGAGTTAAGCCAAAGTATGCAATTGCTACCTCTCTGCAGAGTCCTCCCAACAAAATTCACGTATTGCTTAATTACTAGTTATTCTAACTATTCCTCAGCAATAAAAAAAAAAATCACTTGAAGACCAAAACTCGTAAAACAAGGCAGCTGTGAATATTCAACTTTCTTGACAACCCAGGAAGTCAACTGTAGAACAGGAAGCTGGTACCTTGACACGGAATGAATATATTAAGAGGCTGATGTCAGTTTTTGTTTGCCTTTCCTGCCTTCTCTTACTGTGACTAGGTTTTCATTCCAAAGCTGTTTCAGTTGAATATGCTTGCAACAGGCTGAGCTGCCTGAAGACTTAACATAAACATTAGCAAAACAAAGCTAATGACCACCCGGCTTCCCAGAATGATCTGACTCTAGAATAAGCGGGCTCTGGTTCACCCTGCCTGTCCAGCTGTCCAAAAAGATGAGCTTCGAGGGACCAGGGGCTCTTAACCAAAGCGGGCTATTTACCTCTCTGTCAAACCGCCCGGGCCTGCGCAGCGCTGGGTCTAACTCATCTGGCCGGTTGGTGGCTCCTACAACCACAACCTCCCGGTCCCCATGGATGCCGTCCAGCAGCGTCAGCACCTGGGCCACTACCCGGCTCTCGGGGGCTCGCCGCGAGCCGCCTCTCCGGGGACACAGGGCATCCACCTCATCCAGAAAGAGGAGGCTGGGCCCGCGGCTGGCCAGTTCCCGAGCGCGCTGGAAGACGCGCCGCACGTTCTCCTCGGTCTCCCCGGGCCGGGCTCCCTGCAGCGCCGGGGCGCTCACCGCCAGCAGCTCGGCCCCCGCCTCGCGCGCCACCGCCCGCACCAGCTGGGTCTTGCCCACTCCCGGGGGTCCAGCCAGGAGCACCCCGCGGGGCACCGCCAGCCCAAGCGCGCCCAGGGCGAGCGGGTAGCGCAGCGGCAGGCGGAGCAGCTCCCGTAGGGAGGCGGCCGTCTCCGACAGGCCCCCAAGGGCCACCTCCTCCGGGGGCTCGACCTGGGGCGGCGGCTTGTCGCTGAGCGTGATGCGGGTGTGCGGTGTGACCAAGCCGGCGGGCTCAGGGTCTGGCGTCCCGCCCACCACGTGCAGCGCGGCGACCGGGCCGGGGATGCCAGGCGGGGTGGCCACCACGTGTCCCCGCGACACCGGCCGGTGGCGCAGCAGCTCGTGCGCTACCTCCAGCACCGCATCAGGGCTTGGGGTTCCCGCCTGCGGTCGCAGCACCGGCCACACCGCGACCCGCCGCAGCGGCGGACAGGGCACCGGCTGCAAGCTGTCCAGACTGATTTTCCCCGCCGCCACCTCGGCCCCGGGGCTCGCGCACTGCGGGTCCAGCTGCACAAAGCCGTCCGCCCCGTCGCGCCGGGGCCAGGCCGTGCAGAGGCAGCAGCCGCCGGCGGGCAACGTGATCCTCAGCGGCGAGCCCAGGCGTGCGCCCAGGCTGCGGAAGGCGGCCGGCCCCAGGCGGCAGCGCTGGGTGCCCCGGTCCCGGGGATCCACCGGCAGCAGCTTCAAAAGCTGTCCGTCGGGAAAGGGCCCCGAGTCCGGAGCCATGATTAGGAGAAGCACGCCCGGGAGAGCCCGGCAGCAATTCTACCCGGGTGCCGGATGCAGGCAGCGCGCATGCGCCATGAAAGGACAAGCGTCTGATTGACGGTCGAAAGGGCTTATGGGAAAGTGAAAAGGCTGGGGCTCCATAAAGTTTCCAGAACCCGCGCTGTCCGTCTCGCAGCCTTCAGAGGCTGTGAGAACTGGCATCTGACAGACGCAAAGCCACACTAGGGCATAAACACGTACCTTGGCTGCTACATCAGTGTCAGGTCTCTGCCTTCTGAATTTCCAATAAGAGTTTGCATTTTTGTGAAGTAAAGATAAAACTGTGGGAGGAGGGGACAGGCTGCTGAGGTGTAAATAAATTACCTGTCAAGTTAATCGTGATGGCCACACCTTATGAAATTTATTTTATTCTCGTTCCAAAAAGCTCATAGCGTCCAGACATGGGAAAGAATATCTAATATAAGACATAATAACCGTCTTCAATTTGTAAAGGGGCGGATGTGAAAGTTGGCGTCCTTGTGGATGTCTGTGGTATAGAACTGACCAGAAAATGAAAGTTTAATGGGATGATCTTAAGAGGTTTTCTCTGCATATTTTAGCACGGTCGCATGAAAGGTAGAGTCAGTGGCCATAGCCAATGCCAACAGAGGGAAGTATACACGAGGAGACTATTAGAACCTCTCAAACCTTATAGATGGCTGCGTTGATTTATTTAGCAGAGGTGGAGGCTATGCTAGTAGGGATATGAGGTGGAGGAGAGTACGTGTTGTTTTGTGTTGCGTGGAAAAGTTAATCTCATTCAAGGTCAAACTATAAAGTCCTCTGACCTTAGCCAGGACACACACAGCTTCCCCACGGGAACACCCACTCGTGTCCTTAAGTCACAATTATCAACAAGGGGTTCTGTTCCTAGGCCTTCAACTCTTCACTCGTCCTCAGGAGAACTGCAGATGTCTCCCAGTCAGCCAGAAAATCCATCCTGCCCCTTTAAGTCAGACGGTTCTTCAGTGTCTTGTTTCAACCATTTGTACATCCGAATTTATCATACCTACAATGACAAAGTCTTGTAGAAAACCATTCTAAGCTGGGTGTGGTGGCTCACACTTGTATTTCAACATTTGGGAACCTACCAAAGGATTATCACAATTTCCAGACCAACCTGAACTACCAAGTGAGGTTTAGGTCAGCCCGATCTACAGAATGGGAAAATGTCTCAAAGAAAGAAAGAGAGAGAGAGAGGGAGGGAGGGAGGGAAGAAGGAAGGGAGGGAGGGAGGAAGAGAGAGAGAGAGAGAGAGAGAGAGAGAGAGAGAGAGAGAGAGAGAAGAAAGATCTTGAAAAGAAAGGCATTATAATAGTTCTGTGGTCTTTTATTTGTTGGCAGTACCCTAAATCTGGCAGTTCTATGTGTGAGCACCATCTAAGGGAACAAACTCATGCACCACTAGAGGGAGCCCAGAACCAGCAACTGAAGCCTCAGGCATTCTCTACTGAGGCTGCAGCTAGGTTCTCCCCATTGTTCACACCCAGTTGTGTGAAATCACATGGTTACTATTGATTGTCTTATTACATTGCCAGGCTACTGTACCAAAACACTATATGCTAGGCAGGTTATAATAGGCAATAACAAATTACCTTTTTACAATTTTTAAAAATTAAATTATGTGTGTGTGTGCGCACTGAGTCCAGAGGCACTGGATCTCTTGGAGCTATAGTTATAGATGTCTGTATGCCACTATAGTTATAGATATGCCACTGCATGTGGGTGTTGGGAATTGAACTCAGGTCCTTTGTAAAACTAGCAGTATGCATTCAACCCTGAGCCAGTTCTCCAGCCCTTTGAAAGAATTTTTTTAATTTATCTTATTTTATGTGTATGAGTGCTTTGCCTTCATATATGTAAGTACATGACTTGTGTCTGAATATTTACTTACAGTTTTAGAAGCTTAGAAGACAAAGATCCAGGTGCTGACTCAATCAGTACAAGAGGGGGCCACTTTCTAGGTCATGTACTTTACACTCTTTCCCCAGATAACAGAAGGAAGCATCTAACTCTTTTGCTGTTGTTGTTTGGGTTTGGTTTGTATTTTCTGAGACAGGTTTCTCTGTGCAGCTCTGGCTGTCCTGGAACTAGCTCTTATAAACCAGGCTGGCCTCGAACTCACAGAGATCCACCTGCCTCTGCCTCCCGAGTGCCGGGATTAAAGGCGTGTGCCACCACTGCCCAGCAAGGGTCTCTTCTGTAGTGACACTCTCATAACTATTCTTTGTTGTCACATCTGGGAGGAGGGGACCTCAACTGAGGAATTGCTTCAATCAGATTGGCCTATAGGCTTGTCTGCGGAGTGTTTTCTTGATTGCTAACCAGTAGAGGAAGGCCTATTCCACTCTGTGCAGTGCCATCCCTTGGCAGCTGGGCTTGGACTGGGTAAGAGAGGCAGCGGAGCAAGCCAGGTAAAGCAAGCCAGTAAGAGCATTCCTCTATGAGCTCTGCTTCAGTTCCTGCCCTTTGGTTCCTGCCTCCAGCACCTGTCCTGACTTTCCTTGATGATGGACTGTAAACTGTAAGTCAGACAAGCCCTTTCCTCCCCGAGCTGGGCATGGCCAGTGTCTTATCACAGCAGAGACAAGTGAACTAGCACAGAGAATGGGGTGCTGCTGTGGCCGGCCTGGCCATGTGACTTTTATGCCTTGGAATGTTTTGTGTGAAGACTGTAAAGGATCTTGGAGCTTTGAGCTGGAAAAGCCATTAGGTGCTCAGAGTTTTAATGAGTTCTTGTGGAAATTTGGAAGGCAATGCTGAGAGAAGTGCAAACAGTGGTGAAAGACTCTAAATGCATTTGTAAGCCCCCTTAGCCCTAAGACATTTTTCTAAAACCTTACACTCACTCTCTCTTGAAAACTGGACAGTCGCCCCCCCACACACATGCTGGGCTGCTCATCCCCCTGTGTCCTTGTGAATAATCTTCAAACATAACTCCGTTCTGGGAATTGAGGCAAATACAACCCACAGATGTTGACTCAGTTCCTGATGTATTGATTTAGTCACTAGAACAAGGTCAGGAAGGCCCACAGATGCTCTCCCTTATCTCACCCGATCATGCAGCTATTCTCCTGCCTTGGAATAGACCGATCACTGCTAGTAAAACAACCTACAGCCCCCCCCCCCCACCTTGTGTCTGTGGCTTTTTGCTTTAAAATATGGACTGTAACAGCTATCGGATGTCCTTCATATCCCGAACCTGAAGGGCCCTGTCATGGCAGAATAAAAATCCTCTTGCTTTTGCATCAATTGTGGTTATGTGAGTGGTGTCTGGAGCAACTCCTCCCTGATGTTTGGACTTCTAGTCCAACAGTGGAAGCCTGGAAGGAAGACAAGACATTCCCTCCCAGCACGCCTTAAGTACGTATGTATATTATTGCACGTGACTCACGTGGTGATGGGATGGAGCCTAGATCGCTTTGGCCCATACTAGGCACACTCTCTGCCACTTGAGCTGCATCTGTGCCTCTGACCTAAACCCTTCAAGGACAAAAAGGGGGGGTTCTCTCCCATGGCCCACCACAGAAACCTAAACATGTTAGTGCTAAAAAACAAAGCAACAATGAAACCATTAAGTGCATAAACTAGCTAGTGGCAGCTAGGCTGAGTTGGTAAGGGGGGATTTCATCAAAGAACTCGGTGACATCTCAGCTGTCATTCTGCCCTAGGCAGTGTGCTAGGAAGGGCAGTAGAGTGACATCTAGAGAACACTAGCAGCTGAGAGGGCAGAGGAGCAGCCTCCACCCCCTACCCCAGGAAACATTTCAATCCAGCTCACGCATTTAAAAACTCTCGGCCTATGTCTGACCTCTCCCAGGGAGATTCCCCTCACATTGTTACTCAGACTTCTCTTACCCTGATGCCCTGTGGCATGTATGCATCTGGTTGCGTTCTGTTTGCATCGTTAGCCAGTTATGAAAATGGACTTTCTAGTGTCTGTCCGTTGTTGAGCCCCACTTCTTAATAACTTGTAATGATCTGCTCCCTAATCCAACACTGAGTCAAGCACTAGGTGCTCAGTAGTTAAATCTTTGTTTCTTCAGTTCCTAGTGAATTCACTCAGATTTCTTTGAATCTAGGAGAATGAGTTTGGCGATTTTCAGAAAAATCTGGTCTGGGTATTAGAGCTAGGCATATGAGAACTGAGAATTTCAGCCCATCATGTGACTCCTGCATTTTCTGAGGGCTCAGACTTGCTAGTGGTTGATAATATTAAATACAGTCTGATCCCACAGGCTGAGCAGAAACAGAACCAGCCTAGAGATGGGGAGGTGACTGTCTAAAACTGGCTTGTTCCTAGTGTTTCATGGGTCTCTGTCCCATTAAAGTTTTCTCTGGTTATTTTCTACATTCATTCCAAATGGGAAGTGCATTCTAAGATACTGGTGCCAAGGAGAGAGAGAGAGAGAGAGAGAGAGAGAGAGAGAGAGAGAGAGAGAGAGAGAGAGAGAGAGAGAGAGACTTCTTTGCTAAACAGTTATGTTTTACTGACCAAAAAGACCTCTATAGTTAGTGTAAACCTTGAGAGAGAAGAGAAAGAGAAGGCTTGTGACCTTTGGGACTGATAATAGGAAGGCTACTTTGAGGAGAAGTTGATAGGCTGGCTTCTAATGTAGCAAAGCTGAGGACAAAGGGAGGAACACACAGGTTCTGAATTGCTGAAACCGAGCAGATAGGAGACTTTCTTCAGAATAGCGACAGTGCTCCTATTATCCCCGCTGCTGAATGCCCCATTTGTCCATTGTCATGAAGGTTACTGTTTTCCTCCCACTCCCAGGACTCTGCAGGAGTAGCCACAAATGCCTAGGCATTTTCCAAGATTTTACTGGCCCACTTCTTTCTTTTCTGTGTTGTTACTCCCAGACCTTCTCATCTTTAGAATCCAAGTAAACACAATCACGTTCCAGAAACGTGAATCGTGGTTGACCTGTTTCAGGACCACTGGATTGGAATCCCGTTCTCCTCGGTGTTCAACCTGAACTACTGCTAGCACTTGACGTCATCCTGTCTTCAAGGAATTGTTCTTGAGAATTCATTCCAACCTCTCGAGGCAGAATTCTTAGAATCTGCAAAACTATTGTGATGATGAAGAGATATACTATTGCAGTGGCTGTAATTATGGTCACTCACCTTACGAGGATACTCCCGGATAATTTATTGAAATTTCTTTTGAAAAATTGAAGCCTTCTTGGCATGGCACATGCAGCTCTGCTCAGCAGTGACAGCCGTGCTTGTGCGTTTGCTGGATTATCGCATTTAATCCTCCCAGTAAATTTAGGAGGTTGGAAATATTTCTGCTTTATAGACTAGGGAACTGAGGCGTAACTTTGCTAAAATTCACAGAGCTAGTGGGTTTCCAGCAAGGATACGAAACCAAGCAGATTGGCTAGGCCCAAAGTTCTCACTCCGAACCAGCACACTGCATTCTAACCTGAGCTGGATGTACAAACGAGGTCTTCCAATTAATAGTTTGTGACCTTAGGCAAAGCTTTAAAATTCTGCTCCTAACTTTAGGATAAAACTAATACAAAACTCGTAGGTTCATTTATTTAACCAATGTTTCTTGACGTTTGCTTTACCTGGGCTGGACTATATCAATATCATGATGATTAAAGTTGCTTAATACAAACTATTGGGCAATAGTTGTGTCTACATTGAAACATTCCTTACTGGAAGGAAGAAGGGGGCTGGTAAGAGTCTGCAAATAAATAAAACATAAAAGGCCCAGTAAGTAAAATAACTTACAAGCCTCTGACACAAGAATCACGAGGCTCTTCCTCCAGGCTTTAAGAGCAGTAAAGAATTACTGGGGTGAAAAGACTTATGTGCTTGGTCAAGCTGCCTATAAGTCATGCAGGGGGCTCCAAGGATGCGGAGTTTAGGAGCTGTCACCCCTGATGAGATGGACTTCTTGTGATGAGGTGCCATTGAGTTATCTATTGTTCTATAAGCAACCCATCACCCATATTCTTATAAAACACATAAACAAGCAAACACCCCATAAACTCGATAGTTCATTATACCAGACCTGGATAGAATCATTTCTTAGGTCTGTTCAGGCATTTTAGGCAAATGCCCCAGGGTGAATAGGCATTTGCTCATTTGTCTTCAGGAAATGCCATGCAACGTGATTGGTGAACAAAAACTGACAACCAAAGATGAACTAGGGAGGGAACATGGTCCCCGTGATGAGTGCTGGCGCATGCAGCTGGAACAGATCCACATGAGGGCAAGATGTTCATGGGGCAATCCTGACATGCCTACCTTTCCATGTGGCATGGGACAGCACAGTAAGCTTCCATGATGTCCTGGTAGTTGCAAGCTCCCAGGAACAAGTGACAGGCCATGTAGGCAACGCCAAACCATTTAAGACTACAGTGTCCTTACAAGGACTGATAGAAAGGCAAGGGACACAGTACTGGGCCAGCCTGTCAAACTGGAAAATCAGTTCTGCAGCAGGAGAGTATAGTCCTGTCTCTCTGCTTGAGTTTGAAACCAGCTAGACAGTGCAAGGCTGCCCCACTAGGGGTGGCGAGTATGCAAGAGCCCCATGATAGCAGTACCCCAGGATCAGAAAGCAAGATATCTCATGGAAACAACCGGTCGTGATTCACGTTAGCTTCCCCTTAGCTGCTTGAATACAACTGACATGTACTCAGAACGGATGGTGGTGAGCCTTCGGTAATCCTACCTAACCTCCCAAAGAAAAGATTTCATGGAGACCCCATGAGCTAGTAAGACTATTGATGTAGGTGGATCGTCTATCTATCTGTTGTTTTCATTGGTTAATTAATAAAGAAAACTGCTTGGCCTGATAGGTCAGAACATAGGTAGACTGGGAAGACAGAACAGAATTGTGGGAGGAAGAAGGCAGAGAGGCAGATGCGATGAAGCTCCGGCCCAAGATGGATGTAGGTTAGAATCTTCCCAGTAAGCTACCACCTCGTGGTGCTACACACATTAAGAGAAATGGGTTAACCAAGATGTGAGAATTAGCTAATAAGAGGCTAGAGCTAATGGGCCAGGCAGTGTTTAAATGAATACAATTTGTGTGTTTTTCTTTCAGGTGTAAAGCTAGCCATGAGGGAGCAGGGCAGGACGAAAAGCAGGCCTGCTTGCCTCATCACTACAATTTATTGCCTCGCTGTTGTTTGCCTGCTAGAGCTACATGGGTAAGTCACTGTTGCTGAAGACACCATGTTCTGACTGTTCCAATCTGAGGTCTCCATGTCCTGCGGTCAGAAGATGCCATACAAGATGCTGGGGAGACTAGTCACCGAAAGTTCTGCTCAGCCATGAATCCCACATGTTATAATACCAGGTTGCCCAAGACATGTGCCTGCTGGTGCAATAGAGGCACAAGTGTCATTTGCGGCTTTTGGATGGAATATAAAACTTGTTCCAGAGGCAATAACTCATATACGGCACCATAACCAGAGCAAACGCCATGACTGGAGGTCATGGTCCTCAAAGGAAGGCCACTGCTATCTTTTTGCTAAATAAATGTGATGTGCCTGTTATATTGCCTTCTAAGTAATTGTTTTTATCAGTACACACTGCACTGCTATTGTCAGACTCAACAGTGGAGAGAGACTTCCTTTTGCAGTGGGGTTGTGAAGCATGGAGACTCATAATCAGTCAAGCTCTCGAAGGCAGGTGACTGTCGCTGTGGCAGTGACCCAATGCTAGGTCACAAATGGAGAAAAATAATCAGACATATATATCACCCCTCCAAGATTCAAGAAAAATTGAAGAAGAGTGGGTGTAAAGAATGTAAAAGCTAGAGGAAGGAGTGGCGTGTTGTATAGATATTTCCCATCAATTGAAACATTCCCTTCTGGAAGGAGGAGGGTGTCTCATAAGTCTCCGGAAGTAGAATCCCAGAAAAGAGATGAAATTTAGAAGGCTGAAGGCTGGAGCCTTCTAAGGGTACAAGATTCACAAAACCCTTCACCAAGGTTATTAAAGCAATAGACAATTTCTGGGGCAAGAAGACTCCTCAGCTGGCCTGGAACTCTAGGGATGCAGGCTTCATGAGCTATCTATCATCCATGCTGGGTGATAAAATACCACCAAAAGCAACTTGGGGGAAGAAGAGTGTATTTAAATCCAGTTTACACTCCATCACAGAAGGGAAGTCAAAGTAACAAGAACTTAAAAGAACTGGTCACAGGTCATCCATAATCAAATGCAGAAAGAGATGGCTGCAAGCATGCTTGATGTAGAGAGAAATGGCTGCAAGCATGCTTAATGCAGAGAGAAATGACGGCAAGCATGCTTGATGCAGAGAGAAATGGCTGCAAGCGTGCTTGATGCAGAGAGAAATGGCTGCAAGCATGCTTGATGCAGAGAGAAATGGCGGCAAGCATGCTTGATGCAGAGAGAAATGGCGGCAAGCATGCTTGATGTAGAGAGAAATGACGGCAAGCATGCTTGATGCAGAGAGAAATGACGGCAAGCATGCTTAATGCAGAGAGAAATGGCTGCAAGCATGCTTGATGCAGAGAGAAATGGCGGCAAGCATGCTTAATGCAGAGAGAAATGGCGGCAAGCATGCTTAATGCAGAGAGAAATGGCGGCAAGCATGCTTAATGCAGAGAGAAATGGCTGCAAGCATGCTTGATGTAGAGAGAAATGGCTGCAAGCATGCTTGATGCAGAGAGAAATGGCTGCAAGCGTGCTTGATGCAGAGAGAAATGGCTGCAAGCATGCTTGATGCAGAGAGAAATGGCTGCAAGCGTGCTTGATGTAGAGAGAAATGGCTGCAAGCATGCTTGATGCAGAGAGAAATGGCGGCAAGCATGCTTGATGTAGAGAGAAATGGCTGCAAGCATGCTTGATGTAGAGAGAAATGGCTGCAAGCATGCTTGATGCAGAGAGAAATGGCTGCAAGCATGCTTGATGCAGAGAGAAATGGCTGCAAGCATGCTTGATGTAGAGAGAAATGGCTGCAAGCATGCTTGATGCAGAGAGAAATGGCTGCAAGCGTGCTTGATGCAGAGAGAAATGGCTGCAAGCATGCTTGATGCAGAGAGAAATGGCTGCAAGCATGCTTGATGTAGAGAGAAATGGCTGCAAGCATGCTTGATGCAGAGAGAAATGGCGGCAAGCATGCTTGATGTAGAGAGAAATGGCTGCAAGCATGCTTGATGTAGAGAGAAATGGCTGCAAGCATGCTTGATGCAGAGAGAAATGGCTGCAAGCATGCTTGATGCAGAGAGAAATGGCTGCAAGCATGCTTGATGCAGAGAGAGATGGCTGCAAGCGTGCTTGATGCAGAGAGAGATGGCTGCAAGCGTGCTTGATGCAGAGAGAAATGGCGGCAAGCATGCTTGATGCTCAGCTATCTTTCTCTATTCTTTTACAACCCATCTCCTAAAACCATGGCACTGCCACATTCAGACGGGCCTTCTCACATCAGTCAAGACAACCACCCACAGACGTGCAGAGGCTATCCTTGTCTGGACAATCTCTAACTGAGACTCTCTTCCCAGGTGATGTTGAGTGTATTAATGTATCCTATATGTATTTCCTAATACCTAGCTAAAGATTATGTTCTATGTCCCCTAATGTTATTTTAAATATTTCAGATCTATAAAATACTGCTTTGCTATCTGAGGAGAAACAAACAAAACTCATCAAGTGTCTCAGGACTGATCAGAGAAAACGCATTGGCATAGATGTTAAAAAGTAAAGTTTTGTTACACAATAAAAGTCAGGCGAGACATGCAAAATATGCTTGGCACCACCAAGGAGCACAAAGTGCACTCTGGGAGTATTTAGATGCGTCTTGGGCAATGACATGGCAACGAGTTACTTCTGTGATGACATGTAGACAAGCCAACAACCATAGCTCTTCAAACACACCTGGGAGCAGGGCATGCAGTATTTACTCTCCCATGCTGGATTTTTAGCATTCTCAACCTCTGTCCTGCAGCCTGACCTGCCCACTTTCTAAGAGAGTTAGAAGTAGTTCCCAAGCCTTATAAGAGACTTTGCTTCTCCAGGTTGCTGATAATCAAATGAGATGGTATATATAAAATTATTTCAAAATATCACATGTGAACACACATGGGGGGGAGGGAGGCAAAGAGAGAGGGAGAGAAAGGGACGGAGAGAGAGAGAGAAAGAGAATTTTATATGTGTTATTGTGGTGCACATCAATAATCTAAGCACTAAGGAGACTGATGTAGGAGAATTATGAGTTCAAAATCAGTTGGAGCTACATAGTAAGTTTTATCTTAAAAAGAAAAAGGTGTCACAGTGCACAAGAAATGTGCTCTCGATGCAAGGATCAGATATGGAAAATATTTTTCTTCCCCATTTTCTGAACCTGCTGTCAGCATCTTTTTGTTTCTAGATGTCACTTCCTATCTTGCCTAGTTCCCTTTCTCCCCATTTCTGTTTCCAGTAAGAATAACATTACATGTAAAATGGAGAGAGCGGTGGTGTCAGAGCTCCACACAGGCCAGCTCATTTCATCCTCATTACATTTCTAGGAGTTACAGCCTATCCCATTTGAGAAGTCTGAGGACTGGGGGATTAAGCAGTTCACAAATTACCATTGCTAGTAAATTAGAAGGTTAGAAGATTTAGCTCCAGAGGCACAGTCTTTGCCACCATCCTCGCCTGTTTCACTCTGCCACGGTGCCTGTTCAGGAAACAGGCAGAGGTTTGGGCAGAGGTTTTGCTCTTTCCTCTTCATAGCTTTATCAACAAACATAGAGTCTGTATGGACTAAAACTAACCCTAATATGGTAGTCGTTACTAGCAATGAGAAATACTGAACGGCATAATTCATGCTACCAAGTGTGTGTGTGTGTGTGTGTGTGTGTGTGTATGAGTGTGAGTGGGTGTGTGAATTTGTGAGTGGGTGCATGTGTGGGTATGTGTGAGTATGAGTGTATGTGTGTATAATTATCCAAGGAAAAGAATTCAGCTACAGAACTAACTAAACCGCGGCTACCTTACTTACCTGTTAAAGAACTAAGGGCGAAGTTTCCACGTTTTTGTTTTGTTGCATTTGTGCTGGTCTCTGGTATGAAATAGCATTCAAGTTGCCACTTACTGAAGAACAGGATAGGCGTGAAATTGGTGGACTCCGTTGATGGCATCATAGAGAAAGAGAAGCACTTGCTGGAAATGCAAGCATCGTGCTTTTAAAAGCAGCAAGATGGAACCGTGGAAAGCTAGACTGGAAAGACACCTTGAGGTTAGCGTGTTTGGTTTGTGCAGGTAGGCGTGCAGAGGCCATGCATGGGATACCTGGTTTGTGCAGGTAGGCGTGCAGAGGCCATGCATGAGATACCTGGTTTGTGCAGGTAGGCTAAGCATCTCATTCCGGCTTATCCAAGCACAGAGGCCAAGCAGCAGCTAGAATTCAGTTCTCTTGATTGGCATGCAGACTGCACTTCCTCCAGCGCTTCCTCCAGCCCTCTCAGACAGGCTGTCACATACACAGTGGTAGGAGACACTCTTCTAAAGGCACCACCTGTCACTTGGGAGGCATGTGCTTTATTTTATGCTTCAACGGTCAGATTTTATGTGCTCTATTAGCCTAACTTGAAAGCAGCCAAGGGCTTGAGCGCCGTGGCTTAGCCCTTGGAAGACAGAGAAAGCAGGAGCAGAAGCAGTCTAATTAGACGCACAGTGACGCTGTCCTCACACCCTCCGCTACAACCCAGGAGACGTCAAGTTCCAGAAGAGGACCTTCTATTCCATCAACCTGATGAAAAAGAAATTGACAATCTCTTTTAAACCCAACTGTTTATTGGGTTGAATAAATGATTGCTGAGGTTTGCAAGATTTAAGGAGAAAGGTATAAAATTATAAAGAAAATGAAAGGTTAAATTATATTCTGAGATTTGTGATTTTAATATCTTATAAACAAGCTATCTTAAAAATAATAGTTGAAGAAAGGGTTCAATTCTCATGTGCCACCTTAAGCAAGTCACTGTCCAGCCACTGTTCCACACTATGTCCACAGCTGTCTGAAAAGAAGGCTCCAGAATAGTCCAGGGAGAAGACAGCACAACTCCCCCAGCTCCCGCAGGTCCAGCACTGCCTAGTGGGTACCAGGCTGGTTAAGCGGCCATTTGTAAGACTAAGTAGTGGTCTTCCTGGACCCTGGACCCTTATATTCACAACCCCCGTCTCCACCCCGTGCTGTGGGAACTCCTTTCGCCAATAGCCTTTGAGATACCGGCCCATTTCCCCACTATCGTGGAACTCTTTGACACGCCTGCAACCCCATATTAACCTTTCTGCTCCTCCTTCTATGTGTGTGAACAGAGTTCTCGGGCCAATTAAAAACCATGCTGATTCTAGCAGAGAAAAAGAGGCAAGACTGTAGGGGGAACTTGGGGTGCAGGAAGAGTGGCTGTGCTGTGGAATATTTAACTAGGTAAAAACATGTTACATTTGTTCATGTTGTATTTGTTTAATTATGTAAAGACGTGTTGCATTCATTTCGCCTTGCCTGCCTAAGGCACCTGATTGGTCTAATAAAAAGCTGAGTGGCCAACAGTTAGGCAGGAAGGGTTAGGTGGGGCTGGCAGGCAGAGAGAATAAGAAAAGAAGAGGTAAGAACAAGAGAGAAGAAGGAGGTTTCGTGTGCTGCACTGTGCATGTGGCTGCAGGGAGTTGTGAAAGGAGCATGGGCAAAGCCACCATGTGGTGAGGGAGGGGCTGCCCTTCCAAGATGGGGAGGAGCAGATGGAAGCAGTCTGGGCTATGCCGAGTGACGTGTGGTCTGCCTCTACGAGGTACTGGATCAAGCTGCAAAGAAAGAATATTCCAGTGTTGTCACGTTCCTTGATCGCAGCTTGGCTACCACAATGCTAGCAAGCATTTGGAGCGCTGAAAATTGTAACTACATTCTGGTCACGGCACTAATTACATGCCTCTGTCACCAGCTGATGAGCTCTGGACCCCAACGTGAGGCCTTTAGCATGATTAAATGTCTCAGAAATATCTTGGCCAAAGGTACAACCAGCTCCCCAAGGAGATATCCCCAGACACCGCGGTCATCTGGGTCTAACCACAGCAAGTCGTACATTGAACCCTCATGAGGAAAAAATTTGTGTGGTCTGTCTGCCCTCGGAGTATGGTGGGACGCTCACAGTCAGGAACCTTAAGCTCCACAAGCTGTGTAACTGTTTCAGCTGAGTGATATCCTCTGTCCACATAGTCTCCCAGAAACAAGAAATTCGTATCCGGTGATTTACCACCAGTTCTAAAGAGTTCCATGAGGTCATGAGGTTGCTCATCTACATCTCCACATATGGTGACGGCTGGACATAGGAACCTCTTACACCTTGGGTTCTTTTGTCAGCCTTCTCGCCTAGGCTCTTGACCTGGGAGAGAGCTCATTCAGCTGTTCGATCCACTGGTCCAGCTTCTTGATGAACAACTCCTTGTCCATGATGATGCCTGCCCGAACCGGTTGCTGCTGGTTGCTGCTCCTGCCACAGGCACATGCTGCCACCGCTTTCTGGGGTGCTTCCTGCAACAACTGGCTGGTGCTGGCCGGGTAGCTCTCTCGCTCCTCCACTTGCCTTAGCAAGGGACTCAGCTTTCTGTTCAGTATTAGTGCTTAAAGAACACTTAGGATATGTGTGGTGAATAAGTTTGCACAAGACTGAATTTTGTTCAGTTGTTTTTCCTCATTTGCATGATATAACAGAATGTTCTGAAAAGTTCTGGCCTCCTAGAACTAGTCTGTTTTGGTAGACATAACAGGAATATTTGCAAAGTATGATACTTGGAATACTTTAATTACTATGAGGCAAGGATGCATAAAATATTTTTGCCTTTAATATTAGTGGTTTAGAAGAATCATTTTGAATCTTTATCAGTAAGTAAAAGACTGTGCCTGGAGGAGACACTTGAATCTTAAAGACCTTTGAGTGTTACTCGAATTTTAAAGACTTTTGAGTGTTAAGTAATAAAGAACTTAATATTTTGATGTAGTGAAAAAAGACCTTGTTTTTGGTTTGTTTCGGTTTGGTTTTGGGCACATTCTTTCTATGTAGCCCCGGCTGTCCTGGAACTTGCTATGTAGACCATGCTGGCTTGGTTTGGTTTGGGTTTTGGCATATTCTTTCTGTGTAGCCCTGGCTGTCCTGGAACTTGCTATGTAGACCATGCTGGCTTAAGCTCACAGGCAATAAAGCTCCTGTCCAATTCCCAAGTGCTGGGAATGAAGGCTTCCACCAGCATGCCTGACCTTGGCTTTAGAGTCTTGAAACCGGCTCTATGTATCCTTGGCTGGCCTGAATGCTGAATAGAGCAGGCTGCCTCCAAGCTCGGAGATCTGCTTGCCTCTGACTCCAGGGTCCTGGGATTAAAGTGTGTGCTACCACCCATGGCTGAGATCTTTTTTATATGACTACTAAATGCCAACGTTGGCTGTGCTTTGAAAAGTAGAATAACATACGTGGACTAAAAATTGGGGGCCAGACTGACTCCATTTTGGGCCTGTTCTTTAGTGGGTCGGGGGCCTTGAGCTCCGTATTCACCTGAGGATGGACTTGACTTGATGTTCTTAGCCCTACACAAGCCACCGTCCAGCTTATGATTCAAACAGGTAAACTGTGAAAATGTTGCTCCTTTATTCATACTGCATAGGTTTTGATTCTGAGTTGAAGAATAATCTGTTTTTTTCTCAAATCTATGTGATTACTGTTTGATTTTTATCGATTTTGGCCATGTCTATATGAATTAGTTCTCAATCATCATTACTACTCAGCTTTTCTTTTAAAAAGCTTATTTTCTTTAATAATTTAATTTTTTGCTTATCTTAGATTCTCCATTATTCTCGATAATTTTTGTGTTGGGAGTGAAACCCAGGCGGGGCTCATGCTAGTCAGTTGGTCTACCACTGAGGAGGTCCCTTCCTTAGAAATACTTGTTTGATGCTAGACAATATTTTTTCTTTGGTATGATTTCAGTAAATAGATTATGCCCTTTGCCTAATACATCTTTTGTATGAGTTTTTCCTTCATCTGTGGGTTTTATGTGTTAGATGACTTTGCTTCTTAGTTTTTAAGACTTTTTTTGTTTCATGCACCCTATCTTTGAAGAAAGACTCAAGTTTTTCTTGTGGATAATAATGAGAGAGCAGGGGAAGAGGAGGAGGAGGAAGAGGAAGAAGAACAACAACAACAATAAAAAGAGGAGGAGAAGGAGGAGGAAAAAAGGGAGGAGGAGGAGAAAGAGAAAAGAAGAAGAAGGAGAAGAGGGAGAAGGAAAAGGAGGAGGAGAAAAAGCAGGTGGATGGAAAGGAGGAAAAGGAGAAAACAAGGAAGAAATAGAGGGATGTGCCTGGGGCTGGAAACCAGGGAGTTGCCAGACAGACAGTCAGGAGAAGCAGTGAAAGTAAGATATACTGAAGGAAAGAAAGGTAAAAAGCCCAGAGGCAAAACTTAGAAAAGGGGAAAGAGGTTAAGTTATAAGAGCAAGGGGACAAGTCCAAGGCCAAGCATTCATAACTAATAAGTCTCCATGTCATGATTTGGGAGCAGCTTGGTGGTTCAAAAGAAAAAGTTTGCTACACAGTGGACTTCAGCTCTGGAACCAAATTATAACCTGGTGGGTAGGGGAAGCAAATAGTTCCCCAGTGGGAGCTAAAAGTAGGTCAGAACAGAGCAGAGCAGAGTAATAACTACCCACGACCCCATGCGGAGCGGGGAAACAGCGTGCAATTCCTGCCCTGTGAAGGGCCTAGGCGTGGAGCCCTCATGCTGTGTTTGAGGCCCCTCAGCCTCTGACCTGCTCCTTGCCCTCCAGTCCTTGGCTTCCTTAAGCCTTTTGATGTGGGGGATATGGCCTGTAACCATCAAAGAAGCCACACAGTAGGAATGTTCTAAGCAGTTCTGTTAAAAGATTTGTTTTGGGGTCTGTTGTTTTTTTTTTTTTTTTTTTGGTTTTGTTTTTGTTTCGTTGTTTGAAACATTTTTTAAAAAGATTAAGCAACTTGGCAAATGTTGCAGCTAGAAAGGATGGGCAGGGAAAACTAGTCTTGAGGACATAAAAATTAACTTTGTTTTCTTCACTAAAGTATCTTGTGATGCTTCATGAAATAAAATTTCTGCCTGTTGTCATTGATCCCCGCCCCCAGAAACAGACTGGTTTAGGAATTCTTCCCACTGACTGGTTGTTGTTGTTGTATTCTTGTGTGTTTGTTTTTTCAAGACAGGGTTTCTCTGAGTACCTCTGGCTGTCCTGGAACTCACTTTGCAGATCAGGCTGGCCTCACACCCACATCTGCCACTTGAGTGCTGGGTTTAAAGGCATGCACCACCATTCCTGGCCCCACCGATGCCCTTTTTTGTTTGTTGGTTTGTTTTTTTTGTTGTTTGTTTGTTTGTTTTATTTTTCAAGACAGGGTTTCTCTGTAGCTTTTGGTTCCTGTCCTGGAACTAGCTCTTGTAGACCAGGCTGGCCTCGAACTCACAGAGATCCGCCTGCCTCTGCCTCCCGAGTGCTGGGATTAAAGGCGTGTGCCACCACCGCCGGCTGTTCGTTTGTTTTTAAAGAGAGAGTTGGATTCCTTATTTCTGTCACTGGGTTCTTTTTACAGAACCTTATTTTTGTTCCTGGGTTCTCTTTGTGTTTTATTTTTAATCTTTAAATTTTATTTTACGCGTGTGAGTGTTTGCCTGAATGTATGTAGGCACACCACACGTGGGCCTGCCTGGTATCCCCCAGAGTTAGAAGAGGATGTTGGATCCTCTAGAACTAGAGTTGTGAGCCACCACTGTAGGCGCTGGGAATCAAACTCAGGTCCTCCTTATGGATCAGCAAGAGCTCCTAACCACTGAGCAATCTCTCTAGCTCTGTTACTCTATCTTACTATTGAAAACAAAATAAATATTTAAAGCAAAACCCAAGTCATTGGTAGTGTGAAGCTGTCATTTCATGAGTTTTATCTGGTGGTTAAGCCACAGAAACTTAGATTGGGAGATGCTCACAGACCATCAAGTTCAGACACCACTGCTGTGACCATCAGCGAAATCACCATTTCCCCCTCCGGAAAGGTTCAGTTGTGTTTAGGATGTCATTTTCAAGAAAGTAAAAAAGTTTGGGAGCAAATAGGAGCTTACGTATTTAAAACAAAATATATACTGGCTAAAGGAATTTGCTTGTTATCGTGAAAGTTTACTGACATGAAATGTCTGGGCCATGATAGTATCCCATAAAGAGACGTATTTATTTATTTATTCATTTATTTATCTTTATTACTTTGTATCTCTGACTGACCCAGGACTCTCTCTGTAGACAAGGCTGGCCTTAAACTCACAGATCCACTTGCTTGGTCTCCTGATTTTTAGTCTTTGAACTTGTATGCCTTTGTCATCTTTCATACCTGCCAAAAGCTGCTGCGGTGCACAGTTATCATTTTAGTTTAACTCTCAACAAACTCAAAAATACTATTATTTATTAACGTTTCCATAAGCAAATGGAGGGAGAAATATCTTCCTTACAAAAGAATTCCTCCTTGCTTTCTGATTCTGGTCTCTCTCAGTCTCACTTCCAAACAGAACCGGGCGGGCTGGGGAAGGGACACTAAATGTGCAGCCAAGAAACATGTTCTTGTTTCAACTCTCAAGAGTTTCTGTTACCAGTGAGAGGAGGATTCCTCCCCCTCCTGCGTGGGTGCGATGGGAAAGAGGCTTCGTTTCTTCCAAAAGCTCATATAAGAAGTACCAATAATTTAAAAGGCAGTGCATTGCCTGGGACTTCGCTCCTTAAAATACCAAGCCTTGAGAAAACAAAAATAACAAGACGCTGTTAGCAGAGCAGAGGTGCACAGATAAGGGGTCTCAACCAAACGTGGTGTGGTCTCCTGGGTTAGATCCTAGAAAAGGAGAGGGCCATTAGAGCCGGGAAATCCCTGGCCTTGAGTGTGGCTGATCATTCGCAGTGTTGTCCCCTTGGTTTGGACAAATACACCAGGATCCACGACAGATGGCTGTGCAGGGAGGTAAGACTGAGGCCACCGATCCGGGCCGACAGGTGACAGAAGCTCCTTTACTGTAATCCAAAACCTAAAACGGAAAGCAAACACAGCAGCCAGCCACTCCAGAGGCTAAGGCAGGAAGAGCACACGTTCAAGGCAAGTTCAAGGCCAGCCTGTCCAGCTTAAGGAAACTCTGTCTCAAAAATTAAAAAAAAAAAGGGTTTGAGATGTAACTCGATTGAAAAATGCTTCCTTAACATGCCTAAGACCCTGAGTTGAATTCTTCTCACATGAATAAATACATAATTTCCCACAAACCTATGAAAAAAATTAAAGTATGGATAAGGTTTCAAAGGCGTATTTTATTTCATTCTGGTGTTCTACTGTTTAGAAGGAAGGCGTGCAAATGCCTGTGGTTTTCATCTGAAAACCGTCCGCAGGAGCCTGGTGCACCGTTTTGCCAAGCAGTCAAGTTAAAGGGTTACAGATTTGCGTTCCCAGGGCATCAAATCAAAGTCCATTTTCCTTTGGTTCACTTAACTCTCGAGAGGGAAATTGTGCTGAGGACTGCTTCTCAGAAGTGCTTGATGAGTCCGGATGGTTCACTGAGCTTTCTTGCACCTTACGTTTCACCTATAGAAAGAGCAAGGTCCGGTCCAGGTCTCCAGTGCCTTCAATAATCTCTCACACATATTTTCAATATGGTGTTAAAGTGTAACAAACTCAAAGGGAACTTTTGGGTTAGACAATGAATTCCACAAACACTCAGTAAGCGGATGTTGCAGTATTAGATAGAAAACCTCTTCAGAGGCCTAAACTTGGTCAAAGAGATGTCTCCATAAGCAGGCTCTCAGAGCTCTGCAGGGAGTGCTGTAAACGGGACGTTAGGAAGATGCCCTGGTCCATCAGGAAATTCATTCGCTCCCTCTGGAGAAGGGAGAGGAGCTATAGGCATAAAAACTAGCATTATGTAAACTGTTTCATCTAACCGGACTCAGGGAAGAGCTAGTTCAATAAAGAGCAAACATTTATCCAAATGACTGGGTAGGAAAACCTGGGGGTTATTTGGTATTTTTCCACAACTAAAGGGCTTCTGAGTGCCGACTTCCCACTGCAGAGTTGAGCTAGGAAAAGCTGCACATAGCATGTTACAGGAGCCTTTGCTAGGAAGGCTGGCAGGCTTGAAATCGTCCCCCGAGGTCAGTTACTTGCTCTTTAGAAAAAGCAGTGGTATGTCGGCTGTCCTAGCCTGTCGCTTCCAAATCAGGCCTTCGTAATAAAAATTAAAATAAAAACCCCTGCCTCTCAATGCGTTCCATTTTCTTCTGTGACATTTCTGGGCTTAGGTCTTGAATGTGTAGTCCTGGTCTTTTGTTCTGCCCTCAAATTTTGAAGACTTGTAGAAGCAGAAATTGAGGCTTCCTAAGCAGAAGTTTAGAACTAACCTCATGAATTCGTGCAGGCTTTTCTAAAGCCGGGGTGAATGGCCCTGGCAATATTTGCCACTTCCACGTGGCGAGAATGACGGGACAGCTTTCTTTTTTGTGTGATATTGCCCAAGATCTGGATATTATGGACTCCTGGAGAACAGAAACTATTATTTGGGGGAACTATAATCCTAGGGGAATGCTCAGCAGTGGTAAGGGACACAGACCAGAGCGACACAGCAAGCCCAGGGCTCAGGGCCCCTGCAAAGTGCGCAAAGAAGCCGGGCAGAGACTTTCCCACGCCTATCTCCCATCCAGGCCAGAGCTGCCTGTGGAACAAGGGGAGCCAGGTGGCCGTGGGAGGTTTTCTCCCAGGGCAGAGCCTGCACTTCGTCTGAGCTGAAATGCAAAGGAAAACTTCACTGACAACAAGGAAATATCTGTGTCTAAAGAAAACAGCTTTTAGGGGTTTCTTTCTCTGATTATAAATGTAATAATGTCTCCTGCAGAAAAGTACATGAGATACGTAGAAGCAGAGAGAACTAGAGATTGACAATCGCATTTCTAGCCCAACAGGCGCTACTATTAACGTCTTAATGACTTTTTCTAGGCACACATGATTGATATAATTGAGAGACTACTATAGGTACCATTTTAGATTGGGTTGTTTGTTTTTGTTTTGTTTTGCTTTTTTTTGATTGGTTTTTACTTTTGTTATCAAAGTTGTTCTGGGTTGTTAGAAATCGCTTGATCTGCCCTATGATGAAATTTATTATTTTATTTATTTATTGTCATTTATTATTCATAATAAATTATTTATTTATTACAAATGAATTCTGATTCTAAATCTTAATTTTATTCATTCACTTAAGAGACATCCAGGGGCCAGTGGTGTTCCCGAGCAGGTAGAGCTGCTTGCTGCTAATCCTGTCGACCTGCATTCAGTTCCTGGGGCCTAAGTGGTAGGAAGAGAACTGATTTCCTTATGTTGTTCTCTGAGTTCTGTGTGTGCACACATCCGTGAAATGGTGTTCTTACTCACACACAATAAATAAATCAATGTTTAAATCTAAAAATAGAAAGAAATATTCACTAAGAAAAAATATATTTGTTCATTTAAGAGTCAAGACCTTTGCCCTATGTTAATGTGTTGCAGCTCCCCAAACCATTTCCTGGAAACTTATCATTCAATCTGTCTCTTGCTTTATAGAATTTTCTTTTAGAAATCTAGACCAGAAACAAGAATGGGGCGGGGGGGGGGGGGATCAGCCGGAAGAAGACTGCTGGAAACGGAACGGAAAAGGAGTTTGGGTTGTAAGAATGGAATGAGGGAGAGAACACAGATGAGCTTTTATGCTACATGGATTGTATCAAATGAAACTGGTGTTTAAAAAAATCGCTGTGTTTGGCCTGCTCTGTGGGTTGAGTGTGAGATTCAAATCAAGAAATTTGCCTGCTCTATACTTTGATATTACGGTGCTATCAGATGGAGGGCATTGTCCTGAAAGAGGAGAAAGTGTTTACTGCCTTGGAATTCTAGGAGATCCCTGAAAACTGGAGTGAAAGAAGTAAATGGTCCCTTGGAAAAGACACCGCTGTTTCTTTTCATCTTCTCAGGGCTAGGTCAATCTGAAAGCTGGCTTGGCTGAGGGTGCTTTAAATGCTTTGGGGAAGCTGCCGTTCCTTGGTGCTTCTCTTCGCAGCTGTCTTCTGATGAAAGAATCCTTCTCGTGAGGAGACGCTGACAGCTAGAACATAACTGTTCATAGCTGGTACAGATCCTGAGTGAATTCGTATGGTTGTAGCCCAGAGGCTGCCCGCACGAGCTTTCGAAGCGCCAGTTGACGTCAAAGGCCGTAAGATATCAGAGAGAGGGCTGGGTTCTCAGCATTCAACCACTGACTGAGGGCTGTGCTGCATCAGGCACTGTGCTCAGGGCAGAGTGGAAGATAAAACAGGCTCCCTGTCCTTGAGGAGCCTGGAGCCTATGGAAAGGAAAATGGACTAAAGCCGCTCGGGCTGGGAATGCTGTGAGCTAGAACACTGGGTATTCGACAAAGAGGCCAATCCTGTAGCGTCCTAGGTACAGAAAGGGGGTCTCATTGATTAGGCAAGTAAGAAAGACAATACTTAAAAAAAAAAAGGGTCAGGGATACAGCTCAGAGGTCAAGTACTTGATTATCACATATATAAGGCACTGAATTTGATCCCTACCATCATAGAAGCAGATAATGACAATGATGAAGAAGAAGAGAAATAAAGAGGAGAAGAAGGGTAAGAGATGGAGGAAGGGCAGGAAGAGGGGACATTGGAGGGGAAAGACTGGACTACACTGAGTTCGCTAGGCTCCCACAGAGAAGCGTACGCACTGACTTGATACTTTACAAGGAGGGCCCTGTCTTCCAGCCTCCAGACGTCTTAGTCTCAGCCTGCTTGGGTGACTCCTTCCCCACATCAAGGGTCCCGGAAAGGAGAAGGTTGCTTTGTGAGGGTAACACCCAGACAAAGTGTGATGAGGCCAGGAACCTCCAAAACTGCCACTGAGCTTGTTTTAAGTTGGTCATCTGCTGCAGGCCACGGGGTCTGTCCTTAAGGGTGGTTTGCACACCAAGTGAGACTCCCTTGGAGAAAACAGAAACCATTTGAACGTGGTTATAATTAGAGGTAGCTTCAGTGTTGGGAGTGGGTGGTTGTGCCCACTTCCTCCCTCAGTGCTGGGACCCCCGTCTAACTTGGACCTACGCAGGCCCTCTGCATGCTGCGGCAGTCTGTGTGAGTTCATACACATCAGTGCTGCTGTGTTTAGAAGGCCTTGTGTCCTTGGTGTCCCCCATCCCTTCTGGCTCTGACACGCTTTCTGCCTCTTCTGTGGGATTCCTGGAGAGAGGAATTTGATGGAGACTTACAACTAGAACTGAGCGTTCTGGGGTCTCTCACCCTCAGCACCTTGTCCTGTTGGGGGTTCCTGTGTTTGTTCCCATCTACTGCAGGAGGATGCTTCTCTGACGATGGCTGAGCAAGGCACTGATCTGAACATAGCAGAATGCCATTAGGAGTCAATATCTTCAATTGCGACTTTCTTTCTTTACGTTCTAGTTCTGAAGATATACTTTAGCTACCTTATTTGAACTTGAATATTATTACATAGTCTTCTGATTTACTATGGGAGTATCCACGACACCACAGTACACTACATTACACTACAGATATAAATGTGTCTCCGAATAGGTGACTTCTATAGGTAGCCTACCTTACCATTGCGGGTGCACATATGGAAAAATCTCAGAGATCCATACCTAGACACAAGTTCGATGCCAACCATAGCAGTGAAATATGGATTCTCCTAACAGGTTCTTTTGTTATTCATTTTGCTGATCCACTGACTTTATTAGTTTTTGTTTGTTTTATTTTTAATCTCAGAAAAATCTTCAAAATCTTGCATTTTGTTGGTTGGAATGAAGTTGAATTAGGCATATCCTCAAGGCAGCTTCCATGAAGGAGGATGAAAAGCCATACTCTTTCCCTGTGAGATTATTTCTTACCCTTTGTTTTTTTTCCCATACCCGTGATACTCTGAATCATGCCTTTGGATTAATCTGCAAAGTATGTTACTATGGGACTTTACTATGTTGTAGAAATTAGTCGGAGACCACCAGCATCTTAACGTTACTAGTTCACCCTCTGTTGTTGGTGTTATCTACAGGGAGAAGAGAAGGCAAGGACTCACACACTATCTACAGCTTCTGAACGAGGCAGCCACTAAAGACCAGGACGTTGTCAAGAGTTACTACAGACACCTAATAGATGTGCCCCAATGTTAGGCATGATCAGTATAGACATGTGATTTCAGTTGATGAGGTTATAAAAAAAGATACAGAATGTTTTCAAACCCACAAAATAAAAAAACAAAAGTGTACAGAGAGTGATTTGCTTTACTTTTATGGCTGTAGGACTTGTGTATGGGGCTCCTCGATCTCATTTTTTTTTCCCTACTGGGTTCCAAGAGAGACGAGTGTCCGTCTGGCTATGAGAGTTTTCGACTATCTAAAACTAAATTGCATGCACCTTAGCCTCATTTTAGCCAGGGACTCTTAGACCTTACACTTACAAAATGAAAAGAATGTCTTTAACGAGAGACATGGGATGTTTTCAGATGTCAGACAGATCTGAAGCAAAGCAAAGTAAATTCTTGTTAAGTGAATTTACTGGCATTTGTTTGAGTCAAGGTCTCAGGTGTTCCAAGCTGGCCTTGAACTTGCTGTGTAGCCTGAGCGACTCTGCTGGGCCTTATAAGGTTTGTGGTGAGGTTTTTGCTTGGTTTTGTTGCTTGGTTGTTCTTAAATGCATGTTGGATGATCACTCAGCTACAAAGCTACATCCCAGCCTTTTCCATCTTTTATGGGGGGGGGGGGGCAGAGTTTCTCTGTAGCTTTGGAACCTGTCCTGGAACTAGCTCTTGTAGACCAGGCTGGCCTCGAACTCACAGAGATTCGCCTGCCTCTGCCTCCCGAGTGCTCGGATTAAAGGTGTGTGCCACCACTGCCTGGCTCTTTCCCATCTTTAAACATCCTTTTACTGAGGCAGCTGCATATCTGGTCACCCTAAGCTCCCCAGAGATGTAGCCTCAAGAGGCGGTTGTGTTCTTCTATGGGGCTTAATTGCTTTTTTAAATTTTGAGAAATTCTCAGAGTGCTCACTAGCAGAATGAACCTGCACTAGAAAGGTCAAGGGTTGTGAGTCCACATCACATGGTGTTTGAGGAGCAGAGCTAAGATAGGATCCTAGACCCACTGGCTCCTTTGACTGTACCAGGATCTTGAGGCCTCTCTGTTGACAGAGGGTTAACTCACAGTCATACAACTCCTAGAGCTGCCCAGACTTCCCCTTCACCGTCTATTTTAGTCCCCGGGTAGCTCGTGGACCAGGGGAAAGCAATGAAACTATTCTCAGTTTCTACAAAAGATAAACACTAGGGGGGGGCGGGGAGGGGGTATTGCGGGGGCTCATCGTGCTGGCCTATAATTACAGCATGAAGGAGATTGGAGGAGGCCAGACCGGGTTGCATGGCTAGACTCTTTAAAGCACAGAGGAACCAAAAAGGGAAAAAAATTACAAGAAGTACTCAAAGCTTTTGTCCCTTCTGTTAAGAAGCAGCATGTCTATTTTGAGTTCTCCAGTTTTAGGTTTTCAAATCAGGTTAAGGTTGCACTGCAAGAACTACTTTCAAGCACCCAAGCCGTGTCCTAAGAAACATTTTAAGACAGGCTTCGGAAAGAAAAGCTATCTGATCTGCAGCCCTCCTTTATTTCTGACTTAATGTCTTTCTGTTTTCAAGATTGAAGGGCCAGTGTTCTGAAGACCACCCCACAGACTCAGGTCGTAAAAGCAGGAAACTAACCCAGGGTCGTTTCACTCGGTGTCACTTTGGGTTCTGGGTCAATGCACGGACCTGAATTTAAGCCCAGGACTGTCCTTGGCCTTTGCATAGTAGTCAGGTGGCAAAATGGACTTCCAAAGAGATATACGAACAGACCACCCGGACGAGGCACTGGGTAGCCTCCCTGTGGGGCTTCGCGGTGCTCCCTTGAGCCAGTACAGGACCAGGAGCTAAAAAAGGGCAAGTCCCGGGATGTGACCCGCCGGCGCTGAGGCCACCTGTTCCCGGCAGCCAATAGGCCGGGCCCGGGGCGCGGCTACAAAAGGAACGCGCGCGGCCGCAGGCTGGGAGCTGGAGCGAGGGCGGTGGCTGGGACTTTGTGCACGCGGAGCAGGCAGGACCAGGGCGATGCTGAGGGTGAGGTGTCTGCGCGGCGGCAGCCGAGGTGCCGAGGCGGTGCACTACATCGGATCTCGGGTACGTTCCTTTGCACCCTCGGGACCTCAGCGGGACTCAGGGTGGGAACCCAGCGGGGAACCGGACTCCCCAGTGAGAGGGTGGTGTGGTATGGGTTGGGTAGCCCGCGAAGGCATTTTTCTGGGAAGATGCCTGTGGGTGGATGGATGGAGCTGCGGGCTCTAGCTGTAACAGGGATTCCCTATGCTTACTGGGGAGTTGGAATGAGTCCAATCTGTCCCCCACCTGCTGCTCCGCCCTGCCCTCTGCCTCCCTGGGATCTCTGCGCATGCCTGCAGATTCTCCCTGGCCCCTCAACAGGAATAGCTCTGGCAGATGAGTTCTGCAAGCAGCTGGTTCCTGAACAGCTGTCACTCGCCCTCTTGCTTGGGTCTCCACCCTTTGGGTTCCTCCAGCTCCCTTCTGGAGGAATTTTAACAGCCCGATTGAGATTGGGGGCGGGGGGGGGCGGGTGAGGTTTGCACAGAGAAGCGGGTGAAGGAATCCTCCCCGCTCTGTGTTATAGAGGTCCCTATTTTTAACAAGGGAATCAGGGACCATCTGTAATATGGTGCAAGTGACAGTTGGTCACTCTCTGACTTGAAATGCTAAGGAATGTGAAGTATATGTCAGAGACTTTAAAAAATAGGTTGGCGCTTCTCATTCTGAAAGGCAAGATCTTTTCAAATGATTCCGTGTTATTCACAGTAAAAAGAGTCCAATTTTCAGACTGAGGAAGGACGACTTCCTCCCCCAGTTGGACATGACAGGGCACGTATTTGGGGAAGAGAATGACCTGTCTTCTGTGAACGTTTCTGAAAGCTTGTTTGCATTATTCTGGGATACAGACAGGGATTGTGGTGGCCAGGAACCTGATCTTCTCCGGGGTTTTTAAAAGTTACAGCATTTAACATAAACGAAAAAAAAATCTATAATCAACAAAAAGTTGAGCGGCTTGTTTTTGTTTGTTTTAAGTTGCCCACAACCCTCTCTTTACGAACATCTTAGTGTCTCTGTCTGTGTTATCCTGGCTTCTCAGACTTTAACCCCACCTTGTTTGAGGTTTTTTTTTGTTTTTGTTTTTGTTTCTTAAGCTTGGAGGACTCTTGACAGGATGGGTGCAGCGAACTTTCCAGAGTACCCAGGCAGCTACAGCTTCCTCCCGGAACTCCTGTGCAGCTGAAGACAAGGCCACTGATCCTCTACCCAAGAACTGCCCCGTGTCCTCTTACAACGAATGGGACCCTTTAGAGGAAGTGATTGTGGGCAGGGCAGAAAATGCCTGTGTCCCACCATTCACTGTGGAGGTGAAGGTAAGCAAGGGTTTGCAGGAAGTTCTCTCCTCAGCCTCTGCAGCCTGATTCGGCTCCCGCCCTCCTCTGCAGCCGCTTTCACCTCGGTGGGGCAGCGGAGTAATTTTAAGTCGTTTTGCTTGCTGGCACCAGTGTTCAGTATTATTTACACATCGCTTCCTTCTTGAAACGCCCCTGGGAGTCGAGGAGAGCTTTCCTGGGAGGTTATTCTTTGGTATTCCCCATATTTTACTTCGCGACTGTTGTTTCACTTTGGGCTCGTTCTTGTAGCCGTTCTCGCAGCTTCTGCACCCTCCTTCGCTCCAGGCCAGACCACTCCCCAATGGGCCTTCCTGTCTAGGTCTCCACTGTGAACTCCGTAGTGGATGTGGAGTTGGCAGCTGACACAGCTTCAGTTCCAGTTGCAGGACATCTATAAGCCAAAGTCTTCATTTCTTCCTTTTAATTTTTGGCAGTTTTACTTAATCAGAGTAAAACACCAGTCATCTTTGATTTCCCCTTCAGTCACATTGCCCACATCAAGTCTTTTGTCGAAAGGAATCTTGCCCCCACGCTTCAGTCTCTGCCCTAGGTCTGGAGCTCATCTATGCCCGGAGGACTGCTGTAAGCTCCCAGCTGCCTCTCCTCTCGGCCCTCTCCAGACGGTATCCCAGCCACTACTGGAGTGACTGTTTTAAACCCAGATTTGATCATGTGACTCATTATGATCCCACGATTCCCCTGCCTTACTAACACCCTCCTTCCATTGCTGAGAATAAAGCCCTCATGGTATTCAGGTTTCTCCACAAGCTGGCTCCTTGTACCTACAGGACTCCCCGTTCACTTATTACCTCCTCTTAGAGATGTGTGAGTGTAGCAAGCTAGCAGATATTCATTCCTATTTAAGCTTCTCTCTTGTAGTAGCCCACCTGGACTTCAGGCAGACTTTAGCAAGCAACCAAAGACCAATAAGAATCAGGCCTTTGCCCCCACCCAAGTGTGTCTCACCCACTTTCCTGCACTCCCTTCTGCCACTACCTAGCTCTACAATGTCTTTCCCAGACCCTCCAGAGCTTCCTGGAAATAAGCAATATCTTCCTTTTAAAAAATAAACTCCCAATATTTACTTGCAGTATTCTTGTGGCCCATATGGGCTAGTGTTCAGATGGAGTGTCAGGTAAGGGCCCCTTCCTTTTTGTAAGCACTTTTTAAAATCTTGTTAATCGTGAGTTATAAATTAACTTATATATCTTAAGTGAACATGAGTACTTCCTAAATATCTACATTTTCATCTTCAGTGCCGAGTGGGGAACTAAATCTGTAGCCATGTCACCGGAAATGCAGGGACATAAAGGAGCTCACTTCTGTTTGGAGAGATACGATGTACACCTTGACGCAGTATCTATGTATCTATGCCACCCGGCTGCCCGGCTGTCAGGGTGAAGTGCAAGGAACGTTGAGGGGAGAGCCAGTGCCAAGCATTGGGTAGTTACAAAGTATTCTGAAGGAAGTAGTTCTTGAGTGAGACCTGGCAGAGACAGCAACAGTTTCTTCATATTGTTCTGAATATATCTCTGGTTCTGATCCCTGAAATTTGCTAAGCAGATTAATGTATATGTTATCCCCATATTATAAAATAAATAAGATATAGTCTTTCAAAGTCTTTTCTTGAAAAGAAATCCCTATCCATTTTGATTGAGAAAATTCAAATTCAGGCAACAGTTTATCATCTAATCCATCTTTAAAATTATTGACCATTATATATTCATAAAATCTGACCTCAGATGTCTTTAAGTTGTGTGTGTGTGTGTGTGTGTGTGTGCATACCTGTACACATACTTGTAGAGACCAGAAGAGGGTGTCAGATCCCCTGGAGTTAGAGTAACAGGTAGTTCTAAGCGCCAGACATGGGTGATGGGAACTGAACTCAGGTCCCCTGGCAGAACAGGAAGTGCTTTTAACTACTAAACCATCTGTCCAGCCCCAATACCATGTGATCTTAAGGAATCAGAATCCTCAGAGATCATTGGAAGTGTTTTGACACTTGATTTGTGACGTTAGACTTTGTAGCTTAAAGTACTTGTGGAATGAATGTCGTTAAAGGCAGGGGGCTGGCACTGAATTAGTTACCTGGTAAAAGCTGGATAACTCATCTTGACAGCTGTGTGACCTGCAGAATTCCTATAAATTTGCCAACTACCTTACAGGATTAAACTTGAAGCTATCAAATTATATGTTGTAAAGCACAAAATATGGAAAGTAAAAGTTGTAGTTTTATGGATCCAGTTTGCCAGTTACATTACAAAAGTATGCTGGGAATGTATTAGGTGTAGAATACCAGTAGCATTAGCCATATTGATTGCATTCACTTTTTTTTTTTTTTTTTGGTTTTTCGAGACAGGGTTTCTCTGTGGCTTTGGAGCCTGGAACTAGCTCTTGTAGACCAGGCTGGCCTCTAACTCACAGAGATCCGCCTGTCTCTGCCTCCCGAGTGCTGGGATTAAAAGCGTGCACCACCACTGCCCGGCTGATTTCATTCACTTTTCTGGTTACTTCTGTTTTATGTGACAGACTAAGCTAGGCATTGAGGGAGGAAAAAGTAAATAGAAGATATATGTCCTCTCAAAGGTAGATTGGTTACTTCTGTTTTATGTGACAGACTAACCTAGGCACTGAGGGAGGAAAAAGTATATAGAAGATATATATATATGAGGTAGAGAGAAAGATAGAGAGATGAGTCTCATGAAGCCTAAGCTAGCCTTAAACTATCCAAAGATCATTTTGAATTCCTGATACCCCTCCTCCCCACCTCTAACTCTCAGTGGTAGGGTGACAGACATGTGCCCCTAGGCCCAGGAACATAGATAAAATTACTCTGTTTAAGAACAATAAGAGTCAGGCAGTGTTGGTGCATGCCTTTGATTCTTGCACTCAGGAGGCAGAGGCAGGTAGATCTCTGTGAGTTCAAGGCCAGCCTGGTCTACAGAGTAAGTTCGAGGGCAGCCAGGGCTACACAGAGAAACCCTGGGAAGGAAGGAAGGAAGGAAGGAAGGAAGGAAGGAAGGAAGGAAGGAAGGAAGGAAGGAGGGAGGGAGGGAGGGAGGGAGGGAGGGAGGGAGGGAGGGAGGGAGGGACGGAGGGACGGAGGGACGGAGGGACGGAGGGAAGGAAGAAAATAATGACTGGGTTTGGTGACATATGCCAATAATGCTAACACTTAGGACATTAAGTCAGGAGGATCTTGAGTTTAGGACCAGCCCAGCCTACACAGCAAAACCTTGTTTCAAACACAAAAGAATGCTAAAACAATGTAGCAGAGTGTACAGGTGTCTAGGTGAATAGAGATTAAAATATGCTTCAAGACACACAAGTTGGAAATTTTTTTCAAAGGAACAAGAAACACGTAGGTCAGAAAGCACTATTTTAGAGACTTAATAGCTTTTTTTGGAAAACATAGTAAATAGTTGCTTTTGTCTTTTTTTAAATAAGGCCCTT
The DNA here is from genome assembly GCF_037038515.1 of Microtus pennsylvanicus. Classification (NCBI taxonomy): domain Eukaryota; kingdom Metazoa; phylum Chordata; class Mammalia; order Rodentia; family Cricetidae; genus Microtus; species Microtus pennsylvanicus. Next base: position 100,851,304 of record NC_134580.1, on the reverse strand, counting down.
GATAGAGGACTCCAAAAATATTATTAATTAAGGTTAATGTAATACAAGTTTATTGCCTGACTAACAAAAAGTTCGAGTCTACTGGTATTTCTTAGATTTTCCAGAGAGGGCGTTTGAAAATTAGTGGAGCAGACAGACTCTGCACAGAGAGCTTCAGGGTGTGAGGGCTACAAAGTTTCCAGGAATGCAGCTCCATCTCTGCCATAGGTTGTCAAAGGCGTCATGTGCCACAGTGGAGTGCTCACTGTCTGGAAAATTCTTGGTAAATGATTGCTAACTCATTTATCAAGGTTATAAAGAAAGTGTAAACAATGTCTAAATCTTCCTCAGAAAATGTAATTTGCCCTGGTCATTTGGACTTTGTCCAATGTTTGCCGGATTATAAACTGCACCAACATTTGTTCAAATAAAATTTTTCTCCCAGAATAATTGACTTAGTCTTTCATAGCAAGGCAAGGTTCGCTCTGAACAGATACGCGACACTAAATACTTTGGAGTGAGTCTGGCAAGACGACACAACTGTGTCTGCCGTAATTCCGTGTTGAATTGTCAAAGGCTTCTTGTCCCTCAGTGGACTGCGGGAGATGTGCCTGGCATGAGAAGGCGGAGTAGTGAATGGCTGGGCAGTAGTACCAGGATGTGTCAGAGAGGAAAATAAAGAATCATTATCCTCTGTTTCTAGCTGCTACTGAAGAAACTCCCGGGAGTAGAAAACTACTTGTTTGGGTTTGGCATGACTTTGTTTTTGTTTTGCTTTCGTTAAGAGTGGATTAGCCATAAAACTACTCAAATGTTTCACGCTGATAATATTTTTCCTGGGTTAGAAGTTGGCTATATGTTCATAGATCTTCAAAAGTCAACTTAATCACAACAGTGACCAGAAAACTGTTTCTGTTGAAAGTCAGAGAGTAAATGACTCCGGCTTTGCAGAGAATGTCTGTCTACCCTGAAGCTTTTTGAGTCTCAGCCCTGCCACTACAATGGGAAAGCAGCCACAGGTACCGTGGAACAAAATTAGCATGGTGTGTCCCCTTAAACGTGTGTTGGTAAAAACAGCAGCCTGGCTGGATTTGGCCTGGGGACCTTAGTTTACTAACAGCTCAGCTTTCAGAGCCTAGCTAGCTAGCATCCTTCATACTTTCGGAAGATCTGTTTCTCAGATTATTCTGTGTCCTCCAGCTTGGGTTCCAGACTAAGCAGAGGTAAGAAAATATATTTTCTATTTATCATATTCAGGTAAATTTAAAAGCAGAGACATAAACTGAGGGGGAGGAATGTCTTTGATATTGAAGATCTAGGCAGTTAGCCCAGTCCTGATGAACAAAACTATTAGAAATATCAAGTGTGGTGGTGCACATCTTTACTCCCAACACTTGGCAGAGGAAGGCAGATCTCTGTGAGATCAAGACCAGCCTGGTCTACAGATTGAATTCCAAGCCAGTCAGGCTGAATGATGAGACCTTACCTCAAACTAAAAACAAAGATCTTTAAGAAGAGCCTTAATAAAGAATCCTAGTTTTAGAAGATTTTATACATCAAGGTGGAAACATTCAAACTTACAGAACATAGTAGTCAAGCCCCTGACTATTTGGAACACTGTCCAGTCAGAAGACTGATGCTCTTGTCCTGTTAAGTCATGTAGGAGGTGAGCGCACAACCTCTCCGCCCTGCGTGTGAAGAGATCACATGTTTGAGAGCATTGTCTCTTGGGTAGGATCATCAAAGCACTATGGGTATCTAGCTAAACTAAGCATATTCTTGAGCCTTTAACCTATCTCTGCCCCTTCGTTCTAATACTTACTGCTATACACAAATGTCAGCTTTGAGGTAGAAACCTTATGTATAAGACATGATTAGAACCAGTAGTTGGTTGTCAGCCAGTGAGTGATGCGAAGAAACTTAAAAACGATACCCGTGTCGATTGTGTTTTTCAGCTAAAAACGTTTACATGTCGCATGGCTTTGCCAGGGTTGTGATGAAGTCCTAAGAGTTTTTCTCAGGGTCTGGATTCGCTGTTTCATCTCTCTGGGTAGCTGTAACATGCAGCATGCACTGGCCCAGTGTATTCCTTTAAACTGACTGACAGCTTAGATACAAACCCAACAATCTGAACGTAGACTCTTTCCATCTTTATGCTTGCATCTCACCTTTGGAAAGTGTTTACATCTTTAGCCCCTGGAATCCTGAAACTCTGTGAGCTTGCATTTTACTGGCAGATTACATCCAAAGGGGCCTGAGATGAGGTGAGACTGGATTCGAGAGAGGTGGGGGGTGCTAGGTGTGAGACACAACTGACAAACTCCAAAGCCTGCCTTGTGTCACTGCCCAGTTTTGTTGAATGCAAATTCTGTCCAGCGGGAAAGTGAGCCATGCAGGTTAAGACATGTAAAACATTTCTGAAAACATAATCTTCACACAGTTAAAATATCTGTTTTGTTCCACAAAAATGTCAGCTTTTCTGTAAGAACTCGGGAGTTTGTGGATCATTTCGGATCTTGGCTTAGTGTAGGGGTTTTTCTTCTTTGTTTGGTTTGACCTCTTGTTTCATCTCAGTGAGACTCTAACGGGAGTGTCTATGTCCTGCTTTGTCTGTGAAGCACAGCCAGGAAGATTCCAAGCCTGGATCGGGGACAGACAAGCTGTTAGGGGTTAAGCATGAGATCTGAGGCAGAAGGATCAAAGACCTCAAGATAATTTGGGGCTGGAGAAAGAAGCTCAGTGATTAAGAGCACTTCCTGCTCTTCCAGAGGTCCCTAGCTTAGTTCCAACACCAGTGTCCGGCACAGCTCATAACTGTAACTGAAGCTCCAGGAAATCCAGCACCTTCTTCTGGCACAAGCACGCATGCACACACACACACGAATAAAAACAAGTCTCTAAAAATATATAACAAGATGATTTAGAGAGCTTCAGACGCCAAATCCTGGGGTCTGTGAGGAGGCTGGTGTGCTCAGTGCTGGGAATGAACTCCGAACAGACCTGTTCGCAGTCTGGGTCCCTCTTCCGCTGCGCAAATAGCTGTTCCCGGCCTGCAAGCCCACCTGGAGCTGTATGGTTCTCCTGTAACGCTTTCGTTTACTTTCTTCTGCTTCTAGGCCAATACATACGAAAAGTACTGGCCATTTTACCAGAAAAACGGAGGTATGTATTTTCCCAAAGAGCATCTGAAAAAGGCTGTTGCCGAAGTGGAGGAAATGTGCAATATTTTGAAAATGGAAGGCGTGACAGTGAGGCGCCCTGACCCCATCGACTGGTCGCTGAAGTATAAGACTCCGGATTTTGAGTCTACAGGTAAGCAGCGTCATGAAAATAATCAGGCAGATCCTTGGTTTTTTATTTCCTTCTCAGATACACAGGGAGGATGCTCGTAGAATTTCTTGAAGAATCCTTTGTTTTACTTACTTCTCCTTTAACACCTTAGAGATTATTGAGGAAGCATCTGGCTCATTTTGATATGGTTGAGGTGTACACATTCTAAGCTTCTAAATGTTATAGACATTTTTCATAAGAACACTGAATTGTTCCTAGTTTTCCTTAACGACAGAAATTCAAATGGAAATAGAGGGCCTGGAGAGACGGCTCAGCAGTTAAGGGCCATCATTACACTTGAGGAGGACCTGAAGTTCAGTGTTCCCAGCACCACATCAGGCAGCTCATAACAGCACGTAACTCCAACTCCAGGGCTGTGGTGCCCCTACTTCCACACAGATACACATGTTTCAAATTTTAAGGGGGAAATGGAGACATCCTCTTTTTTAAACTGCCACTATTTCACAATTGCTCTTGTGCGTGAATTCTGTAATTTATTTTGCAGAATGATCTTAGCCTAGTTCTTACCATGTCATACTGTCCATTGTAAACTCTGTTTCTGTATCTTACGATGTCACACTGTCTCTTGTGAACTCTGTTTCTGTATCTTACGATGTCACACTGTCCATTGTGAACTCTGTTTCTGTATCTTTAAAAAGGAACCTACAAGTAGAGAAGGCTTATGGTTCAAAATCTTTCTCAGTTTTTTGTTTCCATTTTTGCTTGACATCACACCCAATAGAGAATTCTTGTCAACAACCTAGTCTAGTATGTATCATTTTTTTTTTGCCATGGGTTGTATAATTACATAGACAAACAAGGCCTTTAGTAAACTTTGCTACAAATAGATTGTGTTATAGATGCTTTAATGTTTTGGAAAGCTGCATCACTGAGGTGGCCATGGAACTTTTGGTCCATTAGGTTTATACAGTGCGATGCCTCGAGACATCCTGATGGTTGTGGGAAATGAGATCATTGAGGCTCCCATGGCATGGCGGTCACGCTTCTTTGAGTACCGAGCATACAGGTCACTTATCAAAGACTACTTCCACCGTGGCGCCAAGTGGACAACAGCACCCAAGCCAACCATGGCTGATGAACTGTATGACAAGGTATGTCCCTAGCTATAGACCAGCATGTTCGTGACTGCTGTTCCAAGTAATCCACAAAGCGTAAGAAAGGAATTCTCTGGTACTTCACATATATTATGCATTTTCATTTAAAAACTTACTATGTTTAGATGAAACTAGGAGTAAATGTTAATGATCATAACAGCAATAACATTTACTGCTTACTCTGTGCTGAGTCCTGGGGCTCAGGACGTTATCACCAATCATATTTATTCTTACAAAAACTCTAGAAAGTGATGGTGATGGTGACCCACGCCTTTAATCCCAGCACTCAGGAGGCAGATGCAGGTGGGTCTCTGAGTTCAAGACCAGCCTGGTCTACAAAGTGAGTTCCAGGACATCCGGGGCTGCACAGAGAAACCCTGTCTTGAAACAAAACTCTAGAAGGCAGTGATAGCATGTTATCATTTCATCACTGGGAGCCAAGCTTGTCCTAAGGGCACATTGCTATTCACTGCTGGAGCCACAGCAGTCTCTAGGATAAAGTCTTTCTCTTCTTCTAGCAAAAGCATCTGGTATCTCGGCCAGGTTCTCAGTAAGGTGAAAGGTGCAGTTATCTCCTGCCCGCAGGTTCTGCACCCATGAATTCAACCAAATTCCAATAATATTTTTGAAAATTGTGCCTGTCATTCAATGACAATATGGCATAACAATTTTTTCTATGACATTTGGGTTGCACTGACGGTTATAGCTAATCTAGAGGTGTTATAGTTTTTGTTGTTGTTGTTGTTTTGGTTTGGTTTGCTTTGGTTTTGGTTTTTCGAGACAGGGTTTCTCTGTGTAGCTTTTGGAGCCTGTCCTGGAACTCACTCTGTAGACCAGACTGGCCTCGAACTCAAGGGATCTGCCTACCTCTGTGTCCCAAGTGCTGGGATCAAAGGTGGGTGCCACCACCGCCCGGCTCTAGAGGTGTTTTAAAGGATTCAGGAGGACATGCATAAATCTATGCAAATGTGCTAGTTTATGCAGTGAATTTGAACATCCATAGACTTTAGTGTTTATGGGGTACTAGAACTAATCTCCTCCACAAATACAAGGGATAGATGTCCTTAGTAAGATAACTATGATTCATAGAAAAAAAATCACTTATAGAAATAATTTTAAAGCAAAAAATTATTCTAGGCATTTAAAGGCAGAGATGAAAAATAAGTCCTGCACATCCAAATTTGGCAGGGAGCAACCTGGCATCTCATTTTAGGGTATAAATTGGGCTCAGGTCCAAATTCCTTCTCTAAAGGAGAAGGGCAACTTCATCCTGCTGGCTTTCAGCATTGTAACTACCTACGTGCGCGCACATGCGCGTGTGTGTATCTCTATGTGTGACTCTGTGTGTGTGTCTGTGTGTGTTTGCACGTGTGTGTGTGTGCACACGTGTGTCATGGACTGTTTTCAGAATCAGTTGCTACCTGCACTACTTGTTTCTACGTGTCAGGAAGTTACTCGAATGCCTAGTTTTTCATTTCGTTGTGGTGGTGGTGGTTTTGTTTTGATTTGTTTGTATTACTTTTCTGCTTGTGGTGACAAGGGACTCGAGGGAAGAATCTACGAGAGAAAGGGATTATCTTAGCTCATAGTTTGGATGTCATCGCCCCACCCACATGCTTTGGCAGAACAATGTGTTGACAGAAGCATGCAGGAGATGTTTTGACTTCTTGGCAGACCAAAAAGAGAAAGGGAATACAGGAGAAAGGAAGAGACCAGAGCAAGAGAGAGCCCCCAAGAACACACCCCAGCGACCCACCTTTTCCCAGTTATGCCCCCCTCCTAATTTTCACTTTTTATAACGCGATCATATGACTACATCAAAGGATTAATCCATTGATTAGGCTAGAGCCCCTCATAATCTATTTTATTTCTGAAAATGCTAAAGGGATATCCTTCACCAATCCCTTGGGCTTTCCTTAACCAATCAGATTGGCAGTCAGAATTGACCATCACAGACCAACATCTTTTCCATGGGTGTTTTAATCTATAGTTGAATTGTAGTATTTTGGGAAATGATGCTTGTGAATTAATTTTTAAAATCATGTATATCCTTGTAAATAAATCCCTTAAAAACCTAAATGCAATGTGTGTGTTCCTTCTCGTTCCAACTAGGATTATCCCATCCATTCTGTGGAAGACAGACACAAATTGGCCTCCCAGGGAAAGTTTGTGACGACTGAGTTCGAGCCATGCTTTGATGCCGCTGACTTCATTCGAGCCGGAAGAGATATTTTTGCTCAGAGAAGCCAGGTTGCTAACAACCGGCTCTATAGCCTCACGCTACGTTATCGCATTCTTGATTCCTAAATTTAAAAGTTTAAATCTGACATGCTTTTGGTTTCCCAAACTTAGAACGGAATATTTTTAAGATTGTTTTTACTTTCAGGTTACAAACTTCCTGGGCATCGAGTGGATGCGGAGGCATCTTGCTCCGGACTACAGGGTCCACATCATCTCTTTTAAAGACCCCAATCCGATGCACATCGATGCCACCTTCAACATCATCGGACCTGGCCTTGTGCTGTCCAATCCTGACCGGCCGTGTCACCAGGTAGGAGAGTTCTTAGGATGCCAGAAAAGCTAGAGAACCTGGCAACTTTATTTAAACGAAAGAACCATGGCACCTTAAGTATTTCCATGGCCCTAGTGGTTCTACATGACAACTTCAGCAACGGTCAGTGGCACTATTATCAGACATGGAATTGCTTATCTTTACAAGATTCCCGGTCTGCGGAACTCGACACTGCCATTGTGACTGTTAGGATCGTATCATCAGGCTGCGGCTGTTACTCGTCAAATTGTGTGTCTGACTATGTTATCCTTCGAAAGTGATTTCCTCACCATTTTTAGTTGCAGCTCAACAGGATTATTTATAAACAAGTGACTTCGGCGTGGCCAGAGCACTGCCCTGAGCGTTAGGTGTCTTGGTCAGCCGCCCTTCAGCCTGCCTTCTTGGGGAGGAGCAGATCTGCCAAGCTGACCCTGCTCCCTCCCTATCACCCACAGCCTCTTATCTTCTCCCTGCTGCCTCTGAGTCCAACTGGGAAGTGAGTTGTTTACAAGGCTGTAGCACAGCTTTGAAAAGTCCTTTCATGCTGCGCGCGGGTCATGCCTGTCCCTTATTTTCATACCTAAGGACCAAGATGATCCATTTCAACTACTAGGACGTGTTGATGTACTACGTGGGAGTATGGTTTGTGTGGCGTTGACTCATTTGTAATGGCTATCCCGTGACAACCGTGCTGCTTTGACATTACATCCCTGACCTTTGTCCTTATTCATGGCCACGCCGGATGACGGGACTGTGGAGCAGAGAGGCTGTCAGCTTGGCATCATCACAGCGTGGCTTTCTTATAACTAACCAGAAGACGTTTAAATTTTCCTTAACGAGAATGTCTTGGGAAAATATCTTTGGTGTTTTAAATTTTGAAAGCTGAAAAGCTTTACACACACACAAACACACACACACATACACACATCCCACACACTTAAGTTCGTTCTTTGACAACTTCAGACAAACGATGCATTCTCTCTTCAATCCTCCCATCCCCCTCAACTCCACTCCGCCCTGCCATACCCTTCTCTATATTCATGACTTTGGTTTGGTTTTGTGACCCATTTAGTCTAACCAGGGTCATCTGTGTGACTGCTGGACTGGGATTATCCACTGGAGCCTGATGGGCTCACCACCAACTACCAACTGAAGGCAATGGCTCTATCAATAGCAAACAGTTCATTAGAAAAGGGTGGGGCCCCTGAGCCCCTCCTCCATCTGGGTCTCGCTGTTGACAGCCAATTCTTGTACAGACCTGGTACAGGTATCCGCAGCTATTTTAAATTATAATTTAAACAGAATCATCAACTTTAAAAAAAAATGTATGGTTTATTTATTTTCTTATGTGCATTGGTGTTTTACCTGCAGGTATGTGTGTTTGCTCTCCCTGGAACTAGAGTTACAGACTGTTGTTGTGAGCTGCCATGTGGGTTGTGGGAATTGAACCCAGGCCTTCTGGAAGAGCGGCCAGTGCTCTTAACCATTGAGCCCCCTCTCCATTCCCCAAAGTCATCAACTTTAAAAAAAATGTGTCCTTATTTTGTAAATGGAGGAGATGACTTGCAAAAGAGCTATTCATGATAAGGAGAGCTGAGTGAGCACGTGCCTATAATCTAACCACTTGTGGTGCTGAGGCAGGGGGATTGTGAGATCAACACCAACCTGGGTGATATGGCAGACTTCATCTTTAAAAACAAAACCATAATGACTCCCAGAAACCCAGTGGCAAATGTGGATTTAAGTCTGTTGGGTTGTTTGCTCTTCCAGATTGATCTTTTCAAGAAAGCAGGATGGACCATAGTTACCCCTCCATCACCAGTCATCCCCGACGGTACGTCGACTTTTACATCCTTTGTGACACTAGAGATGGCCTTTCCCCAGTGAGCAGTAAAGTCACGGCTAGTTCTAGAGTGAGGCCGGGACAAGTGTTTGTGAGTTTTCCTTTCACAGGAAACGAAAACGAGGAGACAGAATTTAAAATATCATATGAAGCAAGATATGACTTTTAAAATAAGATGGGATGAGTTCCAAACGCCTGAGGAATGTGGATTGTTTTTGTAAGATTTATAAATATGTTGTTGTACAATCAAAATAGGTTCTCAAAGCTGGAAGTGCAGTTCAGTGGTAGAACGCTTGTCTAGCGTGTTTAAGGCCCTGGGTTTGATCCCCGGTAGTACAAGATCTAACTAAAATACACCAACAAAGCAGAGCAGGGTGGAACAGGACAGCAAGGCCAGCACAGAGAAGGCTGGGGCAGGGGAATTGCAGCCCAGCGTCATTTTCTGTGACCATAGTGAAAACGTGTCGGAAGGAAAAAGGTAACACGAGATAGTAAGATAAGCTCTCTCGTGGGAACTGAAGCAGGCAAGGACCGAGTGTCACTTCAGTGCCCTTCCCTTGATCAGACACGCGTGCTCTAACAGTCGATGCTGTTTTCAGATCACCCGCTCTGGATGTCATCCAAATGGCTTTCCATGAACGTCTTAATGCTGGATGAGAAGCGTGTCATGGTAGACGCCAATGAAGTCCCGATTCAGAAGATGTTTGAGAAGTTGGGTATGTGTGATGGATGCAGCAGGCTGTCACATATAAACAATGGTCACCACTACCTGAGGAAAAGACATGCGGAGTCTAAAATACGGTTTATTGAATCGATTTCTGTTCCCTTTAAATGTACCAAATTAATTATCACCTTTTAATTGGTTAGTGATTTTGCTTCTATTAAGCATAGCCTTTCAAAGTTGGGCATATTTCATGAGGTCCTGAAACATCCGGTGGCAAAAGTTAATCAATCTTCTGTCTCTCTTCCTGGTGCCTACACGCTGAGGGAGAGTTACCATACTCAGATGAGTTGCTTTGCCTTCCTACAGAGAAGGAATTACTGAGGGCCCTTTAGAAGAACTTTAATGGTAATCTCATGTTTCAGAGGGCTTGTAAGGACACACCTGGAAACTGACATGTGTATGCATTAAAAACAGTTCACATGGTTCTGAGATGCAGAAAAGGATGCCAGCCCGTCATTCTGCTTTTAAAGAGCAGGATTGGTTTCACTTGGGGCCACATGTTCCTATTTTGACATTTAAGTTTAGACCAGCATTCTAATACTGTTGAGGAAAACCTTGAACGAAAGGGTTTCGTGTGAGCCATGGGGTACAGATGACTTGCGAGCGGTTCTTAACACATTTGACGTATCCTCGGGGTGAATTTGGTAACAGCCAGGCAGCTTATATGTTGAAATTAGGTTGTTAAAACTTTGTTCTGCATTTCTGATATGCTCCATAAAAGACTATTTTCTTATTTGCCACACCTATCCTTAATGTTGAATTGGTTTTTAAAAAGACAGCTTGAAGTTTTGAATTGAGCAGAATCTGGTGGCTGGACCCCCAGTGCCAAGCCACGTTTTCTTTCGCCTTCATTAAGTAACAAAATTACTTGGGTTCAACTTTTTCATATATTTTGATTTTGTTGTTTCTCAACTTAAACTGATGGAAAGTACCAAATAATCTGATTTGATAGTTTTAATTTTGTAGTTAAAGTCATGTAGTTAGTCTTGGGGAACTTACATAAATTTCCTCAAATAGCTATGATTCTCTCCAGTTGAGTATGAGCACGCTATGACCAGCCAGGACGTGGATGCTTCTGATCCCACATCCGCTTTGTGTTTCCATTCAAACTGCACTCTTAGACTTCAAAGATGTAGGAGGGGTACCTCAGGGGCGTCTTTCTCACGCCTCCTTGTTCGCCCCACCATACAGTGAGCCCTGTAGTGATTCTGCAGCTCATGTCCCCTCAAACGGAGGAGGAAAAGAGCAGCTTACTGTGTCTAACGTAGCGTAGTCTGGGCGTTGTTAGTTAAGTGGTCTCTGCATTCATAAACATGTTCTCACAAATGGTGCCGGCTGAAGCCGATTGTCTGATTGGCTCTGATACCTGAATACCCACACAACCCAGATAGTAAAGCTCTGATGCATTTTTTCCCTTGAGGCGGTCTAGCCCAGTTATAATCTGTAGAAGATGAATGTGTTCTTATTGTATGTGTGTCAAGTCGGCATTTCAGTACTGAATTTTAGTACTTGGTAGGTATATCTGCTCATCCAGGCTGCTGATTCGTGATCATTCCATAGAGCAAAACCTGTCTCTATTGACTTCTTTTGTTGAAGATGTTAAAGAAGTGTGATGGGCTAGGTTAGAAGAAATATAGTCTGTGAAAGCAAAATTAAAAAGAAGAGACCACTGTAGACCGGATTGAGGGATTTGAACCTCCGTGTTCCTGCAGGTGTTTGGACTTATGAGATCTAATGTGAGTCCCCTCTGACTGACCAGTCTTTCTCTCTCAATGCAGGCATCAGTACCATCAAGGTTAACATCCGAAACGCCAACTCCCTGGGGGGAGGCTTCCACTGCTGGACCTGTGACGTCCGGCGCCGAGGCACCCTTCAGTCCTACTTTGACTGAGCGGGCACGGCGTGGCTCTGAGCACGGCCTCAGATATACCTAAGAAGCATAGCAGCAAGGCCCATTCTCTCGCTTTAATAAATGCATGAACTGTAGTGCTTTGAACAATCACGTCTTTAACAGGGTTCCCAGGCCTGGGTTACTTTTCTTTGACACAAGGAAGATTACTCTTACTAGGTTCACTTTCTTCTCCTAAGTTCTTTACTGCTTGGCTTCAAGCATAAAAGCTGAGTAAATGCATACCAAGGCAAAAATTAGTCACTTGAGTAACTTGGCCGCTAATATTTAACCATCTACCTCTGTTTTTAATTTTCTTTCCAAAAGGCAGCTTGAAATGTCAGTCTAACCTTATTTCCCTCCCTTTTTGGTGGACTTGTGACTGTTCGTATCACTTCTTTTTTTCTAGATGGGACAAAGACTTAGGGGGGAAAAATCCCACAGATCCTAAGTAGAATCAGATATTTGTCTCTTTTTCTAGAAAACAAATTTGGGTAGTTTTTTTTTTAATTTTTTTAAAAATAACCTTGACTATGCAAACACTAAGAAAATGAAGTGAATTTTCCATGAATGCTTTTAACATTCTATTGTTGACATTTGGTCCTAAAATCTCGTCCTACAGCTTACCTCATCTCAAGTGGGTTACTCTTGTCTTCTTCCTTCCTTTCCAGAATTTACAGACATGCTTAGTGTAATAGGGTATAACTCATAGATCTCAGCCCTAAATGTTGATGTTAAATATCTAACAGATGTAATGGCATCTTTGGTAATCTAAGACTTGTTTACATATGTGCAAATTGTTTAAAGCATAGAGCTTTAAAGCATTTTTAAAAAACTAATGCAGGTGAAAAAAAATACCTGAGACGTGAATAATTTTAATGTTGGATATTGTATATGTATTTTTATTCTAATAAACTTTTGTGTTCCAGATTGGATTTTACTAGAGTCTGGCCTCAGTCTCATGACTTTAGAGTCACAGGAGTGTAGCTATTGGATGAGAGGTGTGTGTGTGTGTGTGTGTGTGTGTGTGAGAGAGAGAGAGAGAGAGAGAGAGAGAGAGAGAGAGAGAGAGAGAGAGAGAGAGAGAATATGTGTTGCTCTGTGGGCACACGTGTCAGGGAGGTATGCACGTGTGTGTGTGTATGCGTGTGGAAGTCAGAGGTCAGTCTTGGGTGTCAATCTTCTCGATTGTTGAGACAGGGTCTCTTTTGCACTGGCCTGGAGCTCACCAAGTATGCTAGTTGACTGGCCCAGGCCTTTCCCCCATATGCGCCATCTCTGCCTCCACAGGAGTGGGAAGAATCCCTCCATCTCTGTCTCCACAGGAGTTGGATGAATCCCCCCATCTCTGCCTCCACAAGAGTGGGAAGAATTCCTCCATCTCTGCCTCCACAAGAGTGGGAAGAATTCCTCCATCTCTGCCTCCACAAAGTGGGATGGATCCCCCATCTCTGCCTCCCCAGAAGAGGGATGGATTCCCTGTTCCTGCTTTCCCAGCAGTAGGGTGGATCCCCACCGTCTCTGTCTCCCCAGCAATGGGATTATGAGCACACACCACCACACCTGCCTTTTTCACTTGGGTTCTGGGGATCAAATCCATTCTCACTTACACTTAAACACGTACTTTGTCAGGTGAGATTACTCCTCAGCCCACCTTGGAGAAGAATTGTAGTTTTCTGAAATAATCAAGATATTCACCCCCAATTCAAACCTAACATTATTCAAAAACGGTTGACAAAGATTGATCACACAGAGTCCCAGCACTTGGGAGGTCGTGGCAGGAGGATCAGAAGTTCTGGGTTAACCTTAGCTGCATAGCCAGAGGAAAGCCAGGATGGGCTGCAGGAGACCTTGGCTTAGGAGGAAAAAAAGAAAGGAAGGGAAGGAAGAGGTCAAAACAGAAAAGAAAAAAAGAAGGAAAGAAAAAAATGAATGCAGTTAGAAATTGGCTTATCTCCACTCCTTCAAAGCTGTCTGAAGGCTTTGTGAGCATGGGATGGGGTGGGTGTTAGTCCTAGGCCCCCAAAAGAAAAGGACTGTCCATTCTGGATTGATGAACTCCTTTCCTCGTGCAAATACCACATAGGATGTGCAATTAGAGATTAACCACAGGTTTCAGCCGCTCCTCTAACTGCTTTATGTCAGGGTCACAGGACACAGCATGCTGTCTGCATGCCAGCTTGACACTCGAACTGTTACTGCTTGAGAGTAATGCAGCTATGTGGATTCATGCACCCGAAGCCACCCAGTCAGGGCCTAAGTGACCCCTGTGATTCTAGTAGACACCTTCTGAATTCAACTAAGCACGTATGTATTCCCTCTGCTTCTGTGGCTGATCACATCTCGTTTGTCGCTGAGAAAACAGAGACCGCTGGGCATCCCGTTCCTTCAGCTTCTGCTCCAGGCTCCGCAGAGACATGCTCACTGGCGCAGGGCACTGCCCAAGGCTTTCTCTCTCCTGACCTTTACCAGCTAATCTCCTAGAGCAAAGGTTCTCAGCCTTCCTCACGCTGCGACCCTTCAATACAGTTCCTCATGTTGTCGTAAGCTCAACCATGAAGTTATTTCGTTGCTACTTCACAACTGTGATTTTGCTACAGTTAGGAATCATAATGTAAATCTGTGTTTTCCATTGCTCTTAGGTGACCCTGTGAAAGGGTTGTTCAGCCCCCAAGGGGTTGAGACCCAGGTTGAGAACCACTGTTCTAAAGAGAAATGTCAGGCTTCCTTTCAGTGCTTCTGTTTACACACCATGTTTGAGAAGGGCAATGTCTCTCATCACTGTAGAGCATAATATTGTCTGCAACAGCAGTCACAATTAAAGGGTAGAGTCACTATTAAAATATAGTAACAGCGGGTAGAGGTCAAGGACACTTGCCAGAGGATTCCACTTTGGGGTCTAGCGCTCGTGTTAGACAACTCTCAGCTGCCTGTAACTCCAGCTCCAGGAGATCTGACATCTTCTGGCCTTCTTGGGTACCCATTCACAAGTGGCACATACTCACATAGACACATACAAATAAATAAAAATAAATCTCTTTTAAAAGTACAGTAGTAAAAGGCAATCACTCTGTAACTACCATCCATTCTAGGGAGTAAAGTACTTTGTGCTCTATTGGTTATTGTGGGAATGTGTTAAAGGGAACCGAAAAGGTAGGACCAGTGCTTTGTGTTTGACTGATATAGAGAAGGGAAACAGAGGAGGCAAGAAGAGGAGGGAAGAAGAAGCAGCTTGACAAAATGAGAAGAAAAGGAGAGAAATGCAGCCAGATCCCATGAACAGTCCCAGGATTCAGAAGGCAGAAATACTGAGACCCCCAAAAATCAGGTCAGCCTGCATCTTTGGGAAAGGAAACTGATAAAGGAAAGAATAGAGAGAAAGAAGAGAAAGGAAGGAGAGGGCAAGCAAGACAGAGTTGGTCGGCTGAGCTGACACTGGATGTTCAATAAAGGAGGAGCGAGTGTGAACGGGAGAGGGGTGGAGATGTAGAGTGTCACACTGTCGGGCCTGTTTGGTGGGTTCAGTCTCCCAGTGCTCCTGCCCCAGGGATCCCTTGTATGTTGGGTCACAGGTTGTCCTGGTTATCTCTATGCCAACTTTCTACCTGGTGGTCCTTGGTTCTATAAGAAAGCAGGCTGAGCAAGCCTTGGGGAGCAAGCCAGGAAGCAGCACCCCTCCATGCCCTCTGCATCAGCTCCTGCCTCCAGGTTCCTGCCCTGTTTGAGTTCCTGTGCTGACCTCCTTCAATGACGGACTACAGTGCAGAAGTGTGAGCCAAATAAACCCCTTCCTTCCCAACTCGCTTTTTGTCGGTGTTTCATCACAGCAATAGAAACCTAACTAAGACACGGGTGCTGGTCATAACACATGTATCCCACTCTCAAGTCTCCCTTGAGGAAATCAGGTCCAGATCCTGTCTGGGCCTCTGTGCAGTGCTTCGCAGACTGAGTCTTGGGTGTTGTTTGTACCTCTGGGCCACCTTTCAGGAGCTGGTTTGCAAATACTGACTCTATTTTCGTACCGTCCTGAATATTTGGTCTGCTGCTTGAGGTCTGTCTCTAAGTTTCTTGTAGACTCTGTGTTTGATCAGTTTCTAGCTTGCTGAGTACTACATGGTTCTGGTTCAAAGTTTCTTCTCTGTCTAACAATGCTCTGTGGCCCAAGCTTCAATGCACAGTCACGTGACACTTGTCCTGAGGTTCACAACGCATCTCAGGCTGCTATGCCTCCAACACAACAAGCTTGTGTGTGTGCATATGTATGTATGTGTGTATGTATGTATGTATGTGTGTATGTATGTATGTATGTGTGTGTGTATGTATGTATGTGTGTATGTATGTGTGTATGTATGTATGTATGTGTCCACTTATGTACAGGTATGGTGGTCATAGGCCGACAGAATGTATTACTCTATCACTCTCAACTTCATTTTTTTTTATTCGTGTGTGATGTGTGTATGTGGAGTGTGAGGTGCTTGCACACAGAGGCCAAAAGAGGACACTGGATGTCTTCCCCAAGCACTCTGCACTTTCCCAGTATTATATATGTTTACATGTGTGTGGGTGCATGTTCGTGCTGTGTCCATGTCGGCGGGTGTGCCATATGCTTGTATGTGAAGACAGAGCGGCACATCCTGTACCCTCTTCTTTGCTCTCTGCTTTAGTCCCTTGAGACAGGTTCTTTCCTGAACCTGGAGTTCTTCCTTTGGGGGCAAGGTTGGCATTCAGAAAGCTCCAGTGCTTCTCGTATCTCCATCCCTTTGCTGCCATCTCTCCAGCTTGGAGTTACAGGAGTACCCAGCCATGTCCAGCTTTTCACACGGATTGTAGGAATCTGAGCCCAGGTCCTCCTATTTGCACAGCAAGAGCTTTTATCCACCGAGCTATCTCCCTAGCCCATATTTTTCTGGGCGGAATCTCTCACGGAACCCAGAGCTCACAAACTCAGCTACACCGCTGGCCAGAGAGACCCCAGCATACTCTTTGCCTCTGCCCCTTGAGCACTGGGAGTAGAGGTGCATGCTGTTGTTTCCAGCTTCTAAGTGGGCACAGAGAACCTCAAATCAGTTCTTCATTCTTGTGTGACAAGTACTTCATTCATTGGGCCGTCTCTCCAGCCCCAGGGGATTTTTATAAACGGCATCACGTGGCTGCTGCAGGCAGTGCTGAATGCCAAGGACTCAGCACAAGCACTTGTTAGCGGAGACCACTTGTTCGTTTCCCCGCTGCCCAGACTCCCGAAATAATCACACAGATTATTTATAACAGTAAATAAATAATAACAGTGTTATTTAAATCACCGCTTGGCCAATCACTTAAGTGTATTGCTAGCTAGCTCTTACATCTAGTACTAACCCATTTCCATTATTTTATATTTTACCACAAGGCTCGTGGACTACTGGCAAGGTTCCGGCTGGCGGTTCCATGGCTTCTCCCTGACTCCACCTTCTTTCTTCCATAGACAAAAGGACTTCCCACACCAAGCGCTGTGATGAGAGGGCCTTCCTGACATTTCCTGCCAGCACCATGGACATACTGGGTCACCCCTCCTTTCCTGCCCTTTCAAATACCCCTCCCTGGGGCTGGAGAGTTGTCTCCATAGTTAAGAGCACTGGCTGCTCTTGCAGAAGATCTGGGTTCAATTTCCAGCACCTACATGACAGTTCACAACCATCTGTAACTCCAGTTCCAAGGGCTCTGAGATCTTCTGACCTCTGCAGAAACTGGGCACATACATGGTACACACATGCATGCGGGCCAAACACGCATACATATATTATAACAAAAAAGTAAACCCTTAAAAATTAAAAATAAAATCAATTACCTATCAACCATTCTAGGGAGTAAAGTACTTTGTGCTCTGTTGGTTATTGTGGGAATGTGTTAAAGGGAACTAAAATTAAGTGTAGATTTCCTTAGCCTCCCTTTCTTAACCTGTGGCTCCCTGGAGAAGTGGGAAATCCCACTGCCAATGCCCAGGACAGACTGACCCCTGATTTGTAAAGTTCCTCTCTTTACCTGCTGTTAAAGCTACAAATACCCATGCTCCCCCCTCACCTCTTCACCAGCTACTACCCAGCGTCCCTTAGGGTATTCCCTGGAGACTGGCAGGCATGTCGGGGTGGTCACCTACCATCGTCTCAATCCTTCTGTATTATCCAATCTTCTGTTCCTTTGCTAGACCAACTTCACTGTCAGTGGTCCCAAGAATCATTATACATCCATAAATACAGCATCAGAGTTTTAATTCGTGTTCATTCCTCTCATCCTGGGACACAAGTCCTTCCAGGCAATTGGTCTAACCTTCCACTCTTCTTCACAGAAGAGGACCTTGTCACATGCTGAATTTATTGCAGCTACTTTCTGTACTGAATCAGGATCCTTGATACCAGGACCATCATCTGTTAAGCAGGCCGATTGTCAGGGGAATTGGTAGACAGGATAGGTTTGTCAACAATAAGAGCCGGCAATTCTAATCCCTGATTAGAGGAAGGTCTACAGTCGGTCCTAGGAGAAGGCCGGGCTTGCTTATGAATACAAATGAATACAATGACTCTCTTCCGCGGAGACTCCCGGCAGAACGCTCCTGTGCATGCAATGCTCTTTCCATTTCAGAACTGTGTTTCTTCCAGCACAGTCTTCCCTTTCTGAATGTTGTTCTGATCCCGCCCATGAAAAGTTCACTATTTTAAGTATGGATGCGGTCATGCCTTTGGTTATTGGCGCTACTGCACGAATGCCCAATTACAAGACTGTTCAGTGTTTTCCAAAAGGAGTATAACAGAAGCATTCAGTATTTTCTAGTTCAGAGGCCGGGAGGGAGTTCATGTTGAGCAAGAACTATGGAGTTTCGCCAGAGGCTGACATTTCAGATTGCACCGTTGCGATCATAGAGTTGAATGGAAGAACAGACTGCAGGCTTATGAGAGTCTAAGAAACCTCGATGTTGTTCAGAGATTTAGCATTTGGGTGTAATTTTATGGACTTGATTTCTCCAAATCCCAAATGGGCCCACCAGGTATTAGACCCTAAGTGTAGCCTCCTGCTCTGTGCTGTCCAGGGCAGATTCATCCCTCAAGACCTGTTGTCCAACAATCTGCAGGCGGCTTTCTCAGACGGCTCTCTTCCTTTCTGGAAATATCGGAAGGGTTTTGCCTGTTTCACTCTCTGCCTGTCATGTTCGGACCACTTCAGGAGATGGCAGAATGTTCTATCTACTTCATCCCCTGCCTGTGTGGAAGTCTTTAGACAGATAGCCATAAATGTCATCATAAAGGACAAAATGGATGTAGTTCCCTTGATACCTTTGTAGGATTTTCTTAAGATGTTGGTATGTGTCTCCTTATAATCTCCAGAAAGCTCACAAGGTGAAGACCTGCTTGAGTACTCCCCTTGGCCACAAAACTTGGGGATTCAAATAAAATAAACCCTCACATACACACCACACATTCTCTCTCTCTCTCTCTCTCTCTCTCTCTCTCTCTCTCTCTCTCTCACACACACACACACACACACACACACACACACACACACACACACTGGAGTATTTTAATTTAAAATATTTGATTATTTTGATGTATGTGTGTGTACTCGTGCATGTGGGTACCTATGAGGGTCAGGAGAGGATGCTGGAGTCTCTGGAGCTGGGTAATGGGTGGTTGTGGGTGCCTGATTTGGAGGCTGAGAACTGAACTTGGACCATCTGCAAGAGCAGCAAATGTTCTCATCATTAAGCCAGCTCTCCAGGTAGACACTTTCTTAGCATGTGCAAGACTCTGGTTTCAATACCTTGCACAGAGAAATAAGCCCACAGGCAAGATGTCAGGATGAGAAGCAAAGACACTGTGATGGCTGGTGTCGTACGGGAGATGCACCTTGGTGTATCTTAATTACATAACGGAAGTGGGAAGACCCCTCCCACTATGGGTGTGGCCATTCTCAGGCATGAGGTGGGTCCTGGACTGTGTGAGAAATGGGGGAAATGAGCTGAGGGCTTGCTGCATTAACTCATTGATCTCTCCTCCTCACTGTGGGTATAATGTGCCCAGTTCTCTCAAAAATCCACATCACCACACAGTTTATCAAAATCTATCTACCCTCAATCAAAAGTGATTTACACTCACAGTAATGACACGCCAAGAGTAACTATCAAGAAAGAATCTAATAGAAATCTACAAATGTCTTTCCAAGGAACATAGACGCTCAATTTAAACCATCTGCTTCTGAGCTGATACCAGTGTTCTACAGTTCATGCCTATGTGGACAGATACCTTGGCTATAGAAACATGCAAATCTCATTAGAGGTTAGCATCAATAGATGAACTCTGTTTGATAATAGGGCTATAAACATCAATTAATCAGTGTTATCTCCCCCCAAATACTGTCTGTCTCATAGATC
Source organism: Microtus pennsylvanicus (assembly GCF_037038515.1). Lineage (NCBI taxonomy): Eukaryota > Metazoa > Chordata > Mammalia > Rodentia > Cricetidae > Microtus > Microtus pennsylvanicus. The sequence goes on along the minus strand of NC_134580.1, from coordinate 100,831,476 downwards.
TATAACAGCTAAGATTCCCAAAAAAAAAACAGATGATATATTCTCCAAGCAAATAGCATAAGCGTTAATTATAAAGAGGGAACTGAAGAATGGTTTGCATGGTAGAGGTTGAACAGCCTCACGACTGTCTAAGAGGCTGAAAGCCTCTGAACAATAGGAACCAATGCTGTATTCCACCTCCATCTGAGGCCAAAGGTATGGAGTGCACTGGAGTGTTGCCAGGGGAGCCCCAGCTGAGGTGGAGTCTGATACCCAGGCAATCACAACAGTTGCAGGCACTCTAGCTAAGGAAGAATTCAGCTTGTGTGCAGCAGTGGGCTTCCTCCTTCTTGTACTTTTGTTCCCCAGCGCCCCAGCCTATTGGATAGTGACACCCACATTCAGGCATGGTCCCTCCCACTCAGTTGCCGTGGCACATGTCAATCATCTCTAATTATACCTTATAGATGCACCTGCTGGTGTGTCTCCCTGATCTATGCGTCTCTCAGTACTGCTTAATTCAAAACTGAGACTAACTATTCAGGGCACATGTTAAAAAGTATGCTCAATTATTATTATTTTATGCTATGAATTTTCTGAATGGGAGGCTCGGCATAAACTTTCTGTGTTGTATTAGTGCTCACAGCATATCAATTTTGACTTTTGTCTATGAAGCCTAAATTATTTATTCTCTGATCTGGCTCAGTGCTTAACAGTCCCGACTGCTCTTCAGAGAGACCCTGGTTTGATTCCCAACACCCACATGGTGGCTACGGCCATCTGTAACTCCAGTTCCAGGGCATCTGATGCCCTCTCCTGGTCCACGGACACCTACACACGCATAGTGTACATACACACCTGCAGACAAAACACCCATATGCATAAAGTAAAACTACAAAAGCTTGCTAGGGGCCAGAAAGATGCCTATACCCATGAATCATACTCCCCACTATAAAATGTGATAAAAAAAAAAACATTGCGGGTGGCAGCAAGATGCCTATATACATGCCCCTCCCTCAAATAAAATGGCATGCAGCCTCTTCTAGGACCAGCTGATGTTTAAATATAGTCCAGGGTTTCTCTATGAGTACACTTTTTAACCCAAACCCACCAATCCTGAAGTTCAACTTCTGCTGACAGTACATTCATATTTTCCTGTCCGACAGATCCCAGAGACAAGTACTAAATAACCAGAGACTGCTAGCCTAATCTAGAACAACCCAGAACCATTCTAACTAGCAGTCCTAAGCATTTGTCTGCCAGGCCTTGCCTTTCCCCCATGAGACCCCAACAAAGACTCAGGCCCGGGCCTCATTCTAGAGACCACGCTGAAATCATAAAACCTGAAATGTGGGAAGGGTCTCATGAAGGGAGAGCCTGAAGAAGTCAAGAGTCTAGGGTCACAGTAAACTTTTTCCATAAAGTGACACATATTTGGGGCTTTGCTGACAATAGTCAGATCACCCATGGACGTTAATCTGGTTGTATACCATGTAACCCCAAACTGCCACCGCCCCGTGTGAACCTCCATAGTCAATGGCACAGGTCTTGGGACCTGTGAGCCTCACTCCCATTCCCTCACGTGATGACCCCGACTTCACCATATCATGTCCACAGTCCCATTCTTAGACCATCAAGCCTGACTCGTTCAGGTCCCCCTCAACTGTACATGAAGGATTAACACAGAGATGAAAATTGTGACCATCCTCTTACTATTTCTCATTGTGCACGGGTTCTGGGTGCACTGAGTCGAAAACTGCTCCAAAAGTGAAGAGACATTACCTCGATAAGGAATCAACTATATGTCTTCTGTCTGGAGTTCAGCCTACTTTCCTGAGATGGACAGGTGAGGTATTTTTGTATGAAGCGGTAAGACAATAGAATACCCCCACCGTCACGTAAAGCGTTATCTGGGCATGCAGCTCAGGGGTAAGATTGCTGTGTTCAACAGAATAAGGACTTCGGTTAAACCACAAACATTATAAAAACCAAAAACTAAAATATTTAAAGATTTCTTTTTATTTATGTGCATGTTTGTATGAATGTATGCAAGAGAGACAGAAAGACAAAGACAGAGAGCCTCAGACCCCCAGAGCTAGAGTTACTGGCAATTTTGAGTAACACACAGTGGGTGTCCTGGGAGCCAGCTCAGGTCCTCTGGAAGAGCAGGGCACTCTCTTAACCACAGAGCCGTCTATTCAGTCCAAAAGAAACTATAAGGCACTTATTCAAAGTATAGGCTGTAAAATTCATGTGGGTTTTAATATTTTAAAAGACGACTTCAAAGAAATGCTACTATCTCATTGGCCTATGTGACTGAACGCCCATTCTCTAGGGAGTTCTCCCTGCTCCGAGGTGTAATTTGGTGATTTAAGCACATCACACAATCCTAGGTGAGCCCTATTTCCTTGCAGTGTTTGGCATCAATCATTAATATTTGTATACCATACCAGAGTGAAGACATTTTTTTTCTTGGTTATTTAAAATTCAAAGCCAGCAAAACGACTCAGCAAGTAAAATCGCATTCCATGCAAGTCTGGTGACCTGAATTCTTTCCCAGATCTGGTGGTAGAGGAAAGAATTGACCCCTTAGAGTTCTCCTCTGACCCCCACACATGCGCTGTGGCAAGCATGGACACACATATACACATAATATGCCTGCCTTGTTTTTTGGGGGGATGAGGTCTCTCTGTGTAGCCTAGGCTGGCCTTTATCCGAACCATCCTGCCTCCATTTCTTTTTTGTTTGCTGTTTGTCTTGTTTTGTTATGTTTTGTTTTCCAAGACAGGATTTCTCTGTGTAGTCTTGCTGTCCCAGAACTCCCTTTGAAGACTGGGCTGACCTTGAACTCACAGAAATCCACCCACCTCTGCACCCTGAGTGCTGGGATTAAAGGCATAAACCACCACCGCCTGGTTCGGCCTCCATTTCTTAAATGCTGGGATTACAAACTTGTGTCACTATGCCCAGAAATACCTACAACCTTTTAAAATGCTAAGCGAAATCCCCCTGTGTAGTTTTGTAAGCAGACTTAATGTGCTATAAAAAAAAATTCACTTCCATGGTAAAAAGGATTTTTCCCCTCTTCCAATGATCACAAATACTGAAATCTATTTTTTGCCCACATTATAAATAAAAGTCGTGGGACAGTTATGGTGACATACGCCTTGAATCTCAGCACTCTGAAAGTAGAGGTAGGAAAAGCTCTGTGAGTTTGAAGCCAGCCTGGTCTACAGTGCAAGTTTTAGGACAGCCAAGGCCCACACAGAGAAACCCTGCCTTAAAAAACCAATAAGTAAATAAATATAAATAAATAGATAGATGTTGCTCGGTTGGGTTTTGTTTGAATCCCCAGAAAAACATACCCTCTGGTTAATTCTGAGACACTAAAACTAGCATCGTCATCCACACGTCCTGTGCTTAGGGACGCAGGATTGTGGTTTCCATTAGGATCTCAAAGACACTTTCCTTGAGCCATAACCAGAACTCTGGGCATTGCATCTAGCCTAGAATGGGATAAACTTAACACTTACAATAGCTTTATGAGACATCCTAAAACAAAAGCTGCTCCCAGCAAACCCTTCTTCTGTTTTGTTTTTTCTATTAGTCATTTCCATTCCAGATATACGGATGTTATTACTGTCCCACTATAACAAGGAAAACAAAGAAAAGCTCTCTTGGCCAAACTTTCTCCTCTACCAACTGCTGTGTTTCCACAGCCTTGTTAGAAAGGCTCTTCTAAGGTTCCCTGCCTGAAGGTCACATGCTCTTCTGAGCCTCCACGCTCAGAGCTCCAACCCTGCCACTCCACTGTTCTTTTTTTTTTTTTTTTTTTTTTTTTTTTTTTTTTTTTTTTTGGTTTTTCGAGACAGGGTTTCTCTGTGGCTTTGGAGCCTGTCCTGGAACTAGCTCTTGTAGACCAGGCTGGTCTCGAACTCACAGAGATCCACCTGCCTCTGCCTCACGAGTGCTGGGATTAAAGGCGTGCGCCACCACCGCCTGGCTTCCACTGTTCTTGCTACTCTCTTCCCTGATGCAAAACCTAAGGCACATGTCCTTCTCTCTTACACGACCGTCCTAGTACTCCTGTGTATACGACTTGAAAATGTGTATTGACCTTCTGAGCTGAGGCAATCCTAGCCTTTCAAGGGGGACAAGCAGACACTAGATTCATTCTTAATGCCTCTCATTTTCATACCTCACACCAAATCACCAGGGAATCTGTCTACTTTTATTTATTTATTTTTTATTTTTGGTTTTTCTAGACAGGGTTTCTCTATAGCTTTGTAGCATGTCCTGGAATTAGCTCTTGTAGACCAGGCTAGCCTTAAACTCACAGAGATCCGCCTGCCTCTGCCTCCCAAGTGCTAGACTTAAAGGCGTGCGCCACCACCGCCCAGCTTTTAAACCATATCCAGAATCCAACAACCTTCTAGCACTCAGGAGACAGAGGATTGGATTTCTACAAGTTTGATCAGCCTGGTCTACATAGAGAGCCCTAGTCCAGCCAGGGCTACACAAGTGAGACCCTGTCTGAGGAAAAACAACAAAAACTTCATTATGGACACCAGGTCTTATTTCTTCTGGTTGGTTGCTTTTATGTATGTGTGATTATGGGTGCAGATGTGTGTGTGTGTGTGTGTGTGTGTGTGTGTGTGTGTGTGTGTGTGTGTGATGTCAACCTCCTCAATTGCTTTCTGTCTTGTTTTTTGAGATAAGGTCTCCCGTTGAACACAGAACTCACCAATTTGGTGTGACTACCCGGTCTGCAAGTCCTCTGGACCCTGCCTCCTCAGAGCTGGGACTATAGGCAAGCAATGCCCACGCCTTACTTTGTGCGTAGGTGCTGGGGGTCCAAACTCAAATCGTCACGTTTGCACAGCAAGCACTCTCCCTACCATCTCCCCAGCCCTATCAGTTGCCTTCCCTTCCTCCCCTACTTCAAAGAAACCTGAGCAAAGTGTTTCACACGTAGCTCATACGAGAAAAAAAAAGTTGCTAATTCTTGTAAACTACTGTTTCACCCACTGAAGAACTGAATGGATCCTTTTCATTCCTTGTGAACTAAATCATATTTCTGTGTGTTTATAGCACCAAGTCTCAAAGGAGCACCTACTCACACAGATTCCTGTAGGAAAGGACCCCATGGCAGTCCTAGGAAAGTGCTGAGTACTCTGAATTCTTTTACGGTCCTTTGCTCTCCACGCTACCAGTCCTCTAGGGGAAATCCTATGGACATCTTAGTTTCTCACTATTACCATCTAGCGTGTATTCTGCCATCATCCCCATTGTCAATCATGCAGGGTTTTTCTTCTCTTAAATTCACTCAAATAACCTTCTTCTTCCTCTTTCTCCAAGAATACAGCAAACTGTATCCTGAAAGAGCATGTAAGAACCACTTTGTATTCACAATTATGTTTTGTAACTGCTCATTTATTTGGGACTTTGTATTTGTATTTTAGCAACACTTTCTATGAAATGTAATGGGATTTTTTTCTCCAAAAGAAGAAAGGAATAATAAGGCTGTGACGTGAGCAGTAATAAACAATAAAAACCCGTTAGAGCGAAGGAAACCCACGATGACGCAGAGAGCTTTTTATGACGCACATATTTGATTCTTTATGTCAAAGAAAGTAGGTTTAAAGTAAGGGCAGAGTGGTAATGTTAGGATGTTGATTTAGTCATGGCTCTCCAGAGAAATGAGACTGAGGTATTTTAGGAACTGACTCCCACAGCTAGCTGCTGGGTCTGGCAAAGCTAACATTTGTACGGCAGCTTCCTAACCCGGAAATCCAGGTTAAGGGTTTGCCAGTCTTTACTACAAAACTCACAGGCTGCTCCGGCAAGGGTTTCCTTGCTGCAGTCTTGAGAATTCTTTCTCCTTCAGACACTGTCAGGCATAACTCATTAGTCCTCCACTGATTGGCTGAAGTCTCTCCTGATTTAAATGCGAGCCTCTCTTAAAAATGCCCGCCCTCAGGCATGCTGTAACACCAGCACAGGTAACTGACTACTGTGCATGGCAGGCAGCCTTGCCGCGTTGGTACGTACCCTAAAGTCACCCATCAAAAGATAATGGCGGTTCATTCTTCTGGTTATTCTCCCATTGAGGAAGAAAGACAACCCTGAGACTCTCAAGAAGGCGCTCTGGGAAAGATAAGTTAAGGCTCATTTGAGATTAACAGACACTAGTCTAATGCTACTAAAACCTCCACAGGAAAAACCTGGCCTTTGTATCTGATGGCGCTACTAAAGCTCCCAGAGCTGCGAGTCCAGCCCTCAAAGATCAAGTTCAAGGGAGGAAAGAAGTGATATAAGGTAGCAATATTTCGACCATTTTCTATAACCACCTTTCAATTACCATTGATATCCATTTACTACTTTGGTCTATAAAGTGAAGAATAAAATATGGAGCTTGTAACAACAACAAAAAAATTAAATAAAAAATTTGTTTAAAAAAGAATCATAGGATGAATTTGGAAAATCCATTTCTGAACTGAGTATGTTGGCACACATGTCTGTAATCCCAGTACTTGGAAGCTGGAGGCAGGAGGATTGCGGTGTGTTCAGGCCAAACTGGGTTATGTAACTAGATTGTGACTCAAACAATAATTATTTTTCTTATCACAAAATTGCTATAGTTGTTGGTATTTCATCCTAACCTTGGTGTAGATAACAATGAAGTACATAAGCTAACACTAGAATAAACAATATAATAAAATAATAATACTCAAAATAGTATGAAGCATAGTTCATTATGCCTAGGTGTTTATTTTTTGAACTAATAAAGTTCAAGTTCTTTGAACTTATGGATCATTCTGGAAACTATTTCTGCTTAGCTCCTTTAGCTGTGCTACGATTTTTTTTTAAACAAAAAGCATAGCAATCTTTGACTCAGTTAATCTGTCTTTGAGAACGGCAACCAATGGTAGCTTAATTAATACCTAGGTTAAAATGCAGCAATTCCTAGAATGCAAACGTTGCAAACCCAAGCTAAACACCTCAGGTGGGATAGCAAAAGTCCAAACTAGCTTTTCCACTACCTGCCCCCTGAGCACCTACCCTTCCTGCCTCTCTTGATTCCCTCTTGCCCTTAGTCCACTGTAACTCAGAAAATGCCAATCAAGACCACCTTGGCATCTTAAGAACCAGTCCTCGGTTCCATCTTCAGTTACAAATTCCGCATTCATCTACAAGGGATGACTTAATCTCTGTTTCTTTCTTCCTCTAGCTTTGCTAAACTGTGGAAGAACAAAATGATTGACGTCACTTGAAATTTATCTTACCAGTTCCCCATTTTATCTGTGAAATCAAGTTAGTCCAGCATTTGTGAGAGGAAATATTTTTATCTTGCGGTGCTGGGGATTGAACTCCCAGCCCTGTGGGTGCCAGGCAAGTGCTCTGCCTCTGAACTACACTCTCAGCAAGCCTATCCCTTGACTCCTATGAGTCTTCTGGGATCACTAATTAAAGACTGAGTTTGTATCAAGAAGTCTTCTGGATAGTATTAGCACGTCTGCACTTATCCACGCTAAAGCAATTCCAGACTCGGGATGAAGCTGCTCTAATGAGTGACAGACAGCCTTGGGAATAAGGAAACCAAGAAAGCGAGCTTTAACAACGCTACTTCCCGAAGCATCACCTTCTGGTGTAGACCTGTCTTCCGGTCTCCACACCACCGCAGGGTTTGGCTGCGCCAGTGGGGAGGGCTGCACCCAGCTCTCTCCTTTCTTCACTCCACACACACTGAAGATGAGACTCTGGGCCTGTGGACAGACCACATGGTTTCTAGAAACATGCTGATATCCCTTTCCTGTCTGATCTCCTATTTCAGAGAGAGATGTTTATTTTTACATGTGCACAGCTGTTGATACACCACCAAAGCCAGAGATGTTTAATCCCCAGGACTTCAGCTGCTGTAGGGGAAGGAAGGGTGGATGCGGCACAGCCCCGGGTTCAACAGGGCTCTGGGCCTCCCTGTGGTTAGCACTAAAAATTAATCTTACAACACATTGCCTGAAATTGTAAGGTTTTAATTAGCTTTTTAGTGTGTCCTGTTTTTTTTTCTTAAGGTAGAGTTTAGAGCTACTTTTCTATAGCTTCTGACTATGGGAAATGCTGAAGGTTTTCTTTGGAAAACGAGAAAGGCTAATTTATTATCAAGATGAACAGGGTAACACGTTAGGAAGGCTCCAACATTTTTGTCATGAGGTGACATGAACGTAGCGTGAGGTGTGGCAGCTGCCTGGCTTTGTTCTGAGTTGAATTTGGACTCCTCTGCTTCTGAGGGGAGCTGCTTTGATAAGCCAAGAGCTCAGAGCACTGACGTTCATTTCAAGGCAGCAGCCAGGGGGAAGACACCCTGCCAAGGTCAGTGTGTCGCTGGCAGCAGAAAGGGAGACTCAGCAGTGCCCGCTGCCAGGACTGCAGCATGAGGTGTCCCTTGGAGCCTTCTGGGGCCTCTGCTCAGGTCCTTGACATCCGCCGCAGAAAAAGATTCCAGATGAGTCAGTAGAAAAAAAATTCGTGAGCCTGTCGACTAAGCAGAAAGACCTGGCCCACTAAAGAGAGCCAAGCATGGAGGCTGGAAGAGGAACACTCCTAATTTCCAAGGCAGTAGCTACACAGCGATATGCGGGCTCTTGAGCTACTTCGTTGGCAACTAAGTTGTTCCCATATCAGGGAAATCATATCCTGCCATCCCACTTTTCCCTATCCTCAGAATATCTGTGACTATGAGACTTCAAAGGGTTATACTGCACCGATTTTAGCTGGAGAAGGGTGTGCTGTAGTGAAGAAATACTCACCAACAGGTCCTTCCTTATCCGCAGGTCACTTAAGGGGTTGTATTTAAGGCGTCGATCTTCAGCCACTTTTAACAATCTCATTTGTGACGTGTTTCCCAGGAAGGGGAGTACAATTCTTCTACAAGTAGCTTGGTTAATTATGCTGACATTTTGGGCAAGAGATAAAAGTCAAAACTGGAGGGGCATCCCTCCTTGTGACCCTCTATTTCCTAGCTATTAGTTCACTGTCTCAAATGTGATAAGGTTTGGCTTATTGTGCTAAAAGTCCAGTTTGGTGCAACTGCTGTGCTACTCGAAGTTCTACCTGGGATGACTTCTGAAAATAAGTTGGGACTCCATTCAGTAAACACGAAAGAAGACACCGATGAAATGCGTTTTGTTTAATAAATGTGAAATGATGAAATTTCCCCAAGGCCTCTTGAAGTTCCCTGCAGCTACATCTAAGTGTGGGCATACCGTTCCTAATGTGATGTAGCAAGCAAGAATGAAGTCTGCCTTCACACCGTGGGGAATATTGACCTGACTAATAACCGTGCACGGAGAGGTTTGCTCATCCTCATCCTCCTGGTAGAGCATACACTAACTGGTGGAAGGAAGGAGGTGATGTTATCTGATAAACACCGCTGCCAAGGGAGCAGCATCTTTTGCTGTGCCCAGTGACGACATAGGTCCTATGGAACCCGCATTTGAACCTCAGGGAAGCCACACAATGAAAAGACTACTGATAAGGGGCACTGGTCTAGCCTGCAGTCACCCAAGAAAGGTCACTTTTGCTTCAATGAAGCTCTAAGGCCTCTAATCCAAAGTGAATATGCTGGAGTCTTTCAAAAGATATGGATGTTTCACGTGATTTAGAGCAATCCTAGCCCACTGGAATCTCTGAGAGAGCTAATACAAAACCAAAGAGAAACTTTTGCCCCCAAAAGCTAATATTCTCATCTGCAATGAAATCAGTAGACCCTTTAAGCTACCCAAAATGTGTAGATAGACAGGCAGTCCTGACCCAGCCCAAGATTAGCCCGTAAAGAAGCCAGGGAATAGGGGTGCATGTTCTTAACTCAACCCTTGGCGGGCAAACACAGAAGGACCGCTGGAGGTCCAATCCAGCCTGACCCAAAATAAAACCATCTGTGGTAGTCTGAATGTAATTGGCCCCCATAAGCTCAGAGGGAGTGGCACCATTAGGAGGTATGGTCTTGTTGAAGGCAGTGTGTCTCCTAATCTCAAGTTTTGCTTAGTTCGGTTTACTTCCTGTTGCCTGCTGATCAAGATGTATTAACTCTTAACTCCCTCTCCAGCACATCTGCCTGCATGCCACCATGTCCAGCCACGATGATAATGGACTAAACCTCTGAAACTATAAGCCATCCAATTAAATGTTTTCCTTTTTAAGAGTTGCTGTGGTTGTATTGGCCAGACTGTTCTCAGCGCTCCATTCTGTTTGCTGCTTCATATAGAGAACTCCAGGCCAGGCAGGATGGTGCACAAGGAGTCGAAAGCAGGAGGATGGCTCTGAGCATGAGGGTATCCTTTTCTACATAGTGAATTTCAGACCAGTCATGACTGCATAGTAAGACCCTAAAAACAAACAAGCATACACGCGCACACACACAGCCAGGAGCCCAAAACAAAGCAAAAATAGAATTCCTAAGTCGATACATAGTTGAGACTAATCAAGTCTCTTGTTTCTTAGTGTCTCATTATGAGTCTCCACATGACACTAGATGATGTTATGGGCTAACCAAGGGTTACTTGCCCTCACAGAGCAGAACTCAGTGTGAACAGGCTTCCTGGGGGAGGGGTTTCCGGAGAACCACAGGTGCCAATCATTCTTGTTGTTTGGACTTAGAAAAACGGCCAAACTTCTTTTGAATACATTTCACTGAAAATGGTAAAGTTCTATTAGAAAGTCTAAATTAAAATCTGCAAACTCCTCTGGGACTATGGGCTTAAATTGGATTCAAACACCTGGAAAGATGTTTGTTAGTGAAAGTGCCCACATAAGAGCTGAACAGATTAAAGGATGAATAACGTTCCCACCATTATCTCCAACACAGCAGATTCGTAATAACCATTGCAACTTTTTAATACATCATGTCTCTTTCAAAAAAAAAAAGAGTTGCTGTGGTCACAGTGTCTCTTCACAGCAATAGAAACCCTAAGACATCATCTTACTAGAAGGCTTCCAGACATAACAGCATTCCTAACAAGCAGGAAATTTAACATACCCATATGTTACCTAGGACACTAGATTTCTTTGAGAATAAGCACTGATACTTGGTGTTGCAAACATAATTAGACTGGATCAGAATAACATGATTAGGAAACTTGAGTTTCAGATATATGATGGGAAATTGCCCTGGGGTTCTCAAGCTCTTACCTGTTCATCCACAAAAGGCCAAAATGCTTCTTAAGATTTAAGAGCAGAACGGAAACTCTTGCATGGGCTTCCACAGCTGGTGTATGGAGGGTCAGGTTAGGGTTAGGAGCAGAGCTGTATTAGACATCTGACTAACAGCACAGGAATACCAGGATGGGGCTGTATTAGTGAATCCGTACCTGGTTCTCTTGCCTTCGCCCACACTTAACAGGAGAAACTTATCTCCCTGCACACACAGACCCCTCATATTTCTTTCAATGAGAGCAAATTCACCAGCCGTCATAACATGGACTCCAGGCAGTATAGGTCCAGCTTATGTGGATGCTCAGCAGAAGTGAAGGGACCACTTTCTACAAAGATAAAAAAAGATACTTAGGATCAGGATGGTTGTCACCACAAATTAAAGAGCCCTGGATACTCTGCTAACAGAACAACCCCAGAAACAGGAGCACCAAGAATTTTAGTTGGCAGGGGAAGTACCTGAGTTTGAAATTTGACAATGCGGGTGACCAGTCTTCAGAAAAGCTGATGTGAGCTGACCGCCAGCAGGAATGAGTTTCCCTCATAGAGAAAGGTTTCGAAAACCATGTATATCAACCTAGCAAAAAGTTTGGGGGACTGAGAAATTTGAGTGTGAAAATATCCCAGATTAACTAATGAAAGAGAATTATGTTATTTACTAGATCACAAAAACAAGGCCTGAGTTCTATAAGAAAGCAGGCACAGACTTTCTGTGTCTACCTGCCCTAGAAACCACATCACCCAGGTTATGTTCCAGATGGAACATAAATATAACAAAATATCTTTCTATTTACATAAAACTCTGGAAATACACTCATGTGCTATGGGCCAGTTACTGGTGTGGGCGCTAGCTTTGCTTTGGCTTCAGCCATGATCCCCGGGATTTACTTTTATGGACACACACACACAAATCTTCTTTTGTTGTTGTTGGGTTCCTAGGGTCAGGATGGCTGCTTGAATGAGCTCAGAGGAACCAGCTTCATTGTCCTTCACTCTAGAGTTAGCCCCTAGCCAATCGTCCCTCACCCAGGGCTCACTTACAGACTCACATTCTAGCCCACTGACTAGAGGTTGAATTAGCTCCTTTAGAAATTGCTATGTTACTCTACTACAATGAAGGCAAAGCTGTCTGCTCCACAACGGACAGTAAGCTACGGTCTGCTGCAGGCCTTGTTAACCTCCTGTTATCTTTGGTCCAGATGGGGTAGGGCTCTATCAGGTACAAGGGCTCAGCCAAGACCTCAGCGGAGGACAATTATCATCAGTCTTTTCCTGGGAATCTAACTCCTGTCCTGGCATTGGGAAAAGGTGGAGGAGGTTTGGTCCCACCTCCTCCGTTATGACGGACCCAGATCAAACAGATCTTTACAATTCCTGGATTGTAGACTGTACTGAGTTATTTTACCATCAACTTGACACTAATTAAAGTCATTTAGGAAGAGGGGACCTCAACTGAGAAAACACACCTACCAGATTGGCATGTAGGCAAGGCTGTTGTGTACGTTCATGACTGATGACCAATGTTAGAGGGTGCAGCTCTTTGTGGGCAGTACCACTGCTCCTGGGTTCTATAAGAAACCAGGCTGAGGATGCCAGGAGGAACAAGCCACAAGTGTCAGTACGCCATGGCCTCTGCATCAGCTTCTGCCTCCAAGTTTTAACCCTGTTTGAGTTCCTGCCCTTCCTTCCCTCAGTGATGGACTTTTATAAGCTGTGAGATTTCTTCCTTTAGTTGTCTTTGGTCATAATGTTTTATCATAGCAATAAAAGCCCTAAAAAATAGAAGTTAGTCTGTAGTGATATTTCATTTGTATTTTAATAAATAAAGCTTGCCTGAAGATCAGAATGCAAAACAGCCACACTAGTCAGCCATACAGACCAGACAGTGGTGGCACACACCTTTAATCCCAGCAGCCACGCTAGTTAGCAGCCACAGAGACTGGGTGGTGGTGGTGCACGCCTTTTATCCCAGCACTAGAGAGGACTATAAAGAGGGATGAGACAGGAACTGCTTTCTTTCATAGAAAGAGAAAGAGAGAAAGATTTCATAGCGGTAAGAGCTCTCTAGTGGCTTGGTTACTTTGCTTTTCTGATCTTCACATTGAGCTCCAATAACTGTCTCTGAGTTTTTATTCTTTGTGCTACGTTAGTGGGGTTTTTTTTCCAAAAAGCAAGAATGACTAGAATAGTTAACGTCTGTCTTCTAATACATCATTTGCCAGATGTTGTACATTTTTGGCTTGGGTGTCTTATTTCCTTCCAGATATCCTAGGGACCTTTGCTGGCGCCCTTGACAATAGTTGCATCTCTGATAATAGTTTTTAAAAAACATTATTGGGTCACCTGCCACTCAGCAGCAAGGCACAGAGTCGCTGACAAGAGGGGAATAATAGTACCTGGGACAAGGGGGACACAGTCTGCTCTGTGGCTTCAGCAAGGGGGATGTGTGGGCACTGGCACTGTGTGTATGTATGATTTCAGGAAGGGTGTATGGACACTGGCACTCTGTGGCTTCAGCAAGGGGGATGTGTGGACACTGTGTGTATGTATGATTTCAGGAAGGGTGTATGGACACTGGCACTCTGTGGCTTCAGCAAGGGGGATGTGTGGACACTGTGTGTATGTATGATTTCAGGAAGGGTGTATGGACACTGGCACTCTATGGCTTCAGCAAGGAGGATGTGTGGGCACTGTGTGTATGTATGATTTCAGGAAGGGTGTATGGACACTAGCACTCTGTGGCTTCAGCAAGGGGGATGTGCGGGCACTGGCACTGTGTGTATGTATGATTTCAGGAAGGGTGTATGGACACTGGCACTCTGTGGCTTCAGCAAGGGGGATGTGTGGACACTGGCACTCTGTGGCTTCAGCAAGGGGGATGTGCGGGCACTGGCACTGTTTGGTTTTCCACATCCAAGTGCGTTACCACCTGAGAGATGGATTTCCAGTGCTCACAACCAAATGAGCGTTCTATACAGGTGTTCTGGAAGAGTTGCTGAGCTTCTCGAGGGATCCACAAATGCTAAAGGACTGTCCTCCAAGGGAGTTAAAATTTGTCGTGCCAATGGCTCCCTAGATGTTACAGTCAGGGATTTTCAACACAACAGGAAGAGCACCTGGGGCCAGCTTATGGTCTTCCTAGGAGGCATTCTGGGGCAGACTTCAAAGATATGGATCCAGATGACTCCAGTCAAGGAGTAGATCAGCTGTAGAAAGTGACTGATACCATTAAAAATCAGTCCTGGTGACAGATGAATCATCATGTGTAGCCTCGTTAACAGAGGTTTCTGTCCCACCAGGTCCCGCAGTCATTCAGTACCAAAAACCACACAGAGGTCTACATTAATCATAAACCGGTTGGCCTATTAGCTCAGGCTTCTTATTAATTAATTCTTACATCTTAAAGCCATAATTCTTGTCTGTGTTAGCCACGCGGCTTGGTACCTTTCATCAGCGAGGCATTCTCATCTTGCATCCTCTACATCGGGGTGACAACTGCAGACTAAATCTTTATCTTCCCAGAATTCTCCTGTTCTCGGTGCCCCACCTATACGTCCTGCCTGGTTGCCCTGCCTATACTCCTTGCCTGGCTACTGACCAATCAGTGTTTTATTAAAATACAATCAATAGGGTACAGATCATTGTCCCACAGCATACCTTGAATTCAAAAGACTTTCCTCTAATGGGGCTGCCTCCTTGCCATGTCCTCTGACAGTTCTCTGTGGTGAACCAGGAGCTGTCCTGCCAGCCATACCAGAGGTCGGGAGACCCAGGCCTGGGTGTGTTCCTCAGTACTGACAGTGACTGCTCACTGACATCATGAGCCTGCAGCCGGGTGATATTGTCTATCCTTTGGAAGAGGCACATTTTTACCTGAACCACATCAAGTCACTGAAAATTCAGTTTCAGCGAGAACTAAGACTTCCCTAAGTTCAAAATCCTTTGAGAAGTTGAGGCAATTGATCAGATCGGAGTCAAAGAGTTTCAAACCAAAGGGAACAATCCAGTCCCCGATTAAAATGGAAATGGCTTTCGAAGATGCTGTGGATATCAATAGTCTTCAGGGTTTGGGTCAAATGTCCGGAGTAAAACAAAGTTCTTTTTTCGCTAAAGAGAAAATTAACTGGGGCGTGGGGCGGGGGGGGGGGGGGGTGGTGGAGGTGGGGAGGGAAGCAGTGGCCAATTTCTTACTATTCATTAACTCCTAAGGCAATGTCACTGGCAAATAAAAGAGCCAGAGACATTTTATACTGAAAGAAAACTGCCTCTTTCAGTGTTCACTGAAGGTGCATAAAAAGCGGGGGTGAATTTATAGAGGAAACTGGAAATTTATATCCTCTTAGCAAGAACAACAGACATTTCTATATGTCTATATGAAGAGGGCTGGTGAGTTTCATAAATTTCATAAGCTATTCCTCCGAACTTGAAATATGAAACAACTTTCAAAGCTGTGCTTGTCTATTGATTGATGAAATAAAGACCTGTTTCACGTGGAAAGAAAAAGAAAAAAGCTTATTGGATATCCACAACAGCTGTGTCTCTATCGCCTCACAAAGTGAAACTCATCTATTTTGCCTCTGAAAAGTCTTAGAGGGCTCTTCCTCAAAACACCAGTTAGTGAGAAACCAAAAGTAGGAATCTGAGAGAGCTGAGACAAGGAAGGGGCCTTGGCAAAACAATGTCAGGAAGAGGTTAGCCGGCTAGGAGCTGGTTGGGGCGTGAGGAGGGCAGGGCAGGCAGGATTTGACTTGACTTCCGGCTATGGTTCGCTGATCTCTGCAACAGAATACGGAAGTGACACAATGTATCTGAAACTACATTGTATTGACTGCATAATTTCTGCCAGGGTTTCTTTGAACACTGGCTCTCGGGATGCTCCATTACGGAACACAGACACCATCTCTAGAATGCCCAGGACACAAGAACTACTTGTAGGCTCATCAAGAGCCTCACCTTCAAGTCATCTCAGCCAGGGCAGAGAGTGAAAACGTAGGGGAAGCCCAGAGTGAACCTACACAAAGAACTACAGTCAGCTAAGACTTGTCGAGAATGAAAGAATAGTCTTCCAGGGGAGAGTTATCCAGTACTAAATGGCCGGCCCTGAAAACATAATGCAAGTAACAGTATGCAGACATAGTGGGTTATATTTGTGTGTGTGTGTGTGTGTGTGTGTGTGTGTGTGTGTGTATGAATTAAATAATATAAAAGGGATTGTATAATGTAAAAGGGAGACCATGAATTTGAAAAAGAACAAGGAGGGGTGTGTATGGGAAGGTTGGAGGTAGGAAGGGAAAGGAAAAATGATGCAATTGTTTGGGTAGAAAGTTCCACCCCAGACCCCTCCCCGGGGAGTTGCCTCAGTCCAGACTCCACCTCCAAGAAAGCCCACCAAACAGTGACCCCCTCCCCAGAGAGGCTCAAGACTACTCCCACAGGCTATTTAAACTGCCCCCCAGAGAACAAACACATGATTTTCTGGTCTTCCTTTCCCATCTCCTCTCTGAGGGGCTGGAAGGTCACCTGAGAGTACTGGCATCCAATAAACCTGGGCTTTTTCTAATTCGGTCTGATTTGGTCTGATTTGGATTATTGTGTCAGTAGAGAGGTTTATTGGGATACAAGAACTTTTCATAATTATCTCAAAATTTAAAGAAATGGTTGAAAAACACACAGAGTATAAAATTCTCAAAGAATTAACAGAAGTTATTAAAATAAAAACAAATAGAAACAGAAGAAATTCCGTCAGGAGCTCGAGAGATGGCTCAGTGGTTAAGAACAGTGCAGAGGACTGGGGTTTAGTTCCCAGGACCCACATGATGGGTCACAACCTTCTGTAACTCCAGTTCCGGGGTATCCATTGAGCCCTTCCTGCCTCTGAGGACACCAGACACTAACATAGTGTACACATATACATGTAGGCAAAACACTCATACACATAAATTTAAAAAAATAAGAATTTATGTCCACCACAACAATTACACTTCAGAATTGGTTCTTTAAAGCCCCACCCGCACCCCACCCTCTAGTTAGAACTCCCAGCTAAGCCAGAGTAGGGAAGCATAACCCAGGCTTTAATTGACGCTTTTGGTGCACTCCTGCCCCCTGGTGGCCCATTGTCTCTACAGAAACTCAACATTCCCTTCTGCCTACCGGGTCTCATACTTCTTGGCAGTCTCTTGGAGGAAGGGGAAAGTTGAGATGTTTATGAAGTTCTGAAATCTGAGCAGTCTAAACAAGCTCAGACTTGATCAGGATTGGGTAAGGATGGTGGGTAGGGATTATGGTCACAGCAAGCAAGGGTCTTGATACCAGTGTTCCAACTTGGGAGTAACTAGTGCTTCATGGTTAACAGTGCTCAATTTCAGTGAGTTGTTTTAGGTTGAAATAATTAATTTCCGGAGTAAAGAATTCTTCCTTTGTCCCTAGGGGAAAGTTTCCTGCTCACGCATCTTAGTGATGAAATGGAAAAATAAAGAACTGTAAATATGAAGTGTAAACTGTGGGCATGGACAGTCTCAAAGCTTCAAAGTCTCCCTGCCTATCTACCTTCTATTTTTTTAAGCGAGGATGTTGTTATTGTTTAGTTAGTTGAGGTGGTTGGCTGGTTGGTTGGTTGGTTTGTTCATTTGTTTACTTTTTGGTGTTATAGACTGAGCCAGAGCATTGAATACAAAGCACATATTCTGCCAGTGAGCTGTACCCACAGACTGCTCCCTTTGGTTGAATTTTTATCTCTGCTATGACATATTTTTATTTTTACAGCATTCTTATTTCTTCTGCGTGCTCTTTCTCAAAGCCTCCTTTCTTTCAAGGGAAGGAAGCCCTGAATCTTCCCGTGATTTCAATAATAGATCTTAGGTCTTTCTATGATGTTTTCTTGCCAATCTTTGGAGGTATCCCTCAACTGTCTGGTAGGTGACCTCTGACTGTGCGTTTAAGAGCGAAGACTATCAGTTAGCTGCATCAATTAAGCAAGACAAATAAATTCCAGGGGTCTGCTGTACAGCATTGCACAATAAAAATGTATTGGCTGCTAATGAATAAAAGTGATCAATAGTCTCACCCACCTGTGAATCCTGTAAACCATAGTAATGAATAACCTGCAGGCAAAATGTACCCTCTAGTATAATAGTGGTATGGCTGTTGTGGGAGTAACCAATTGCTTTCTGACTGGATTTGAGACCAGCCCCATAGGAAAGAAATTGTGTCTGGTTCGATAAAATTGAGGACAATCTTGTGGCTAAGGAAGTCATTGGCCCTAAGGGAAGCTGGCTATCATTGTTTTACTAAACGATTATCCTGCCAAAAAGTCTTCTAAATACTCATGTTTATACATAATATTAGTGTCCCATCCAGTCTTCATCAGTGAAGTTCCTTGATGCAGTGGATGACAGCTAAGATGCAGAAAGAACTCACCAACATGCATGCCCAAGATACATGATGACGCAGTGCTTGGCACTAAACAAAATAGCATGGCATAACCATTGTGCTCTTGACCTCATTGAAGGTGTGGTTACCTGCACAAGGTCAACGCCCTCAATGTTTGATCAGGAGTCCCTGGTCCTCATAGACCACCAGCAGTTATCGGCTCTTGGGGGAGGGGTGTCATTTGATTCTGGGGCATCACCACTGATAAGTTGCCCGTGTTCCAGTAAATAACCTCCCACCTGTGCCCAGGCAATAACAAAATAATAATAACAACTTAGTGGGTCATACAGAAAGTAAGATGGAGACTTACTGAGAGGAAAGGTTCAGCTAGAGAGGGAGGCAGCTGAT
This sequence comes from Microtus pennsylvanicus, assembly GCF_037038515.1. Taxonomy (NCBI): domain Eukaryota; kingdom Metazoa; phylum Chordata; class Mammalia; order Rodentia; family Cricetidae; genus Microtus; species Microtus pennsylvanicus. Next base: position 100,812,513 of record NC_134580.1, on the reverse strand, counting down.
GGGAGAGAGGAATAGAGATGGAAACGACTGAAGTTCATTGTGTTTACATACGAAACAGTCTTAAAAAAATTTTAAAGACTCTGTGTGGTTACATTTCACCTTGAGTAGTCTTAGTATAATAAAATAAAAATTGTGAGAAGACCAATGAGATCCACAGCAGGGCTGATGCGGGGTTGGGGGTTGGGCTGGTTAGGGTTGATGGGCAAAAGGATTCTCCTACTTCAAGCCAACAAGTTTCCCAGTGGGGATGTTGCAGTCATGTGTGGTCTGAAGAGGTTGGCCAGGCTGGCAGCATTCTCAGAGCAGAGTGTGGGGGGGGGCCGGGCACATGTCTATGTTTTATCCTGCCTTTGAGCGAAACCTCACTGTGAACACAGCAACGCTGCACTGGGCTGCACCTTGTGCTCTTGTCTCAGGCGCTTTTCTCCTTTCGGAGACTCCTTGTACCTCATTCACTTGAGCTTGCCTGGGGTCTGGGGAACAGGCTTGCTCTGAGCTTCCCTCCCTGGTAGTTTAGTGGTTATCACTCTGCTAAGTGCTTGCTCTGAGCTTCCCTCTCTAACAGTTTAGTGGTTATTACTCTGCTAAGTCAGTTCCCACTCTTGCACCTGCTCTGTAGCTGCCAAAATGTGGTCACTGTTGTCATTTTACCCAGTGTCTTGGTCCTTGTGGGTTTACGCATTTTGAACCTATTTGTCATTTTAGAGGTTTGGGAACAGGCGGCGGAGACAAAGAATGACCTCGTTCAACCACCACTAACTCGGACACCGGCCACTCCTAGTTCTGTGATTTAAAATGCATTTTAAGCGAGGAAAGAGTGAGTGGCTTTCTGGGTGTGATGTTGGGGGTGTTACATATTGGGAACCTCATGAGAAAAAGGAAGATTTGGTCTTGGAGAAGGTTCATGGAAGAGATGAACTGTACGTGTGTGTGTGTGTGTCTGTCTGTCTGTCTGTCTGTCTGTGGTGATTTCAACCACCAACGAATGGTGCTTTATTCTGGAAACATCTATGTATTACACAGTTATTAACATCCTTCCTCTCACCTCTATGCCCCTGCAAATCCAAATCCAGAAAGACTGAAAAACCAAAGATGTCATGTATAAAAACCTCTTACCTACTTTCACTGAAGTCCTAGAGAGTTCCCTGCCTGTGAGGAAGGGTTGTGAAGGACCTGCCTTGTGCTCACCAGACTACCGTGCCTTTCCCTGAGGCCAATGCAGCCGCTTCCCTCTCAGAGAATCATTTCTTCATCAGGACACACTATCGTCCCCCACTTGACGCCTTAGCAACCTGAGTGTCAGATGAGTTTTTCATTTGACAAACGTCCAATGTGACTTGTGGGGAATGTTTGGTGTCAGAAGCGGCCGTGCTAATGCTCAGGCTGAGGGAAGAGAGAGCTGTGTGTGTTCCTAGAAGAACATGTGCTGGGGGTTGGGAGGGGCTGTGCAATTCGTATGCCCCGCCAACACTGCCTGTTTCTCAACTCTGACTGTCACCAAAGACGACCCCTCTGTTAGTTCTGAGAGTGTGTCAGAATAGGTATGCGTGATCTGAATCACATGGCACTCTAGGTCAGCTGGAGGGACCGTCTTAGAAGACCCGGAGGCTTTCCTCCCTCCCTTCCTCCTTCCTAGGTGGTGCTGTCTGCCATGAAGTTTCAGCAGCATCCCAAGGGTACATCTCCTGTGGGCTCCTTCAGCACCTCTGCAAGCTGCTTCCCAGAGCCCCAGCCTGCACTTTCCTGCTTGCCAGCCTCACAGGCAGCAACGGGGCAGACTTCATCCCTCTGCAGAGAGGGCCAGTCCCTCATTCTGCCGGAAGAGTTAATTATCAGTAAGAGGGACGCTCTTCCAAATTGGTTACTTTCTTGGGTACTCTGTCTCAGCCCAAGGGATGGTGGTTGCCCTGTTTACCTGCTCTTCCTGTATTATTTTACCTCTAATGGTTCTCTTTATTCCTAAGAGTTAAACCCTATTACTACAGTATAATTCTTTTTAAAACCATTTAAGAATTTGTTTAGGTTTTGTTTTTCAAAACAGGTTTCTCTGTGTCGACCTGGCTGTGCTAGAACTTGCTCTATAGACCAGGTTGACTTTGCCTAGTGAAGGCTGGGATTAAAGGCATGTGCTACCACTGCCTGGCTCATTTAAGAATTTTTTTTTTTTGTAAAACTTTCCAAACAAATGCAAAAGGAGACTCCCAGTGTCCATCTCCCAGTCTCTTCCCATCATGTTCTTCTGCTTTCTATGTTATGTGGCTACAGAATTTTAAAGCAAATCTCGGACATCATGTCAGACCTGACACCTCTAAATAATTCAGTATGCAAATCAAAAAACATTCTAAATAAGTGGGGTGTGGAGGCACTTGCCTGTGACTCCGGCCCCACGGAAGCCAATGCAGAAGGACTGCCAGATCAAGGTCAACCTCCTGTGGGGCAATATTATACAGGTCACACATTTCTGCATTGTATCAGCAGCGAGCTAAAAGCATCTTTGACTGACTGTCTCCAGAGCTCAGGCTATGCTGATGTTGTGGTGCTTCTTCTTTGTAATTATGGAGATCACCTGGGAAGAGGTGTTAATTCCAAGCTAGTGACAGAGCTGCCGGGTGACTTTAGTCCTGCTACCCTGGAAACAGAATGCTAATGAACTGAGGGGGCTCAGTTTACCTTGGAGGATAAAAGATGTTTGGAGAATAAACGCAGGTGATATTCAGGATTTGAATGAACCCTGAGACTCCCTTCTGCTATTGCTGTGTTGCTGTGTGAACTGTGTCTCAGTTATTCCTGCGCCTCCACGCCGGTTCAGAGAGATAGTTTATGTTGGGGTTTGGACCCTGACAACCTACATAATGGAATCTTGTCTCAAAACAGAGAGAGAGAGAGAGGGAGAGAGAGAGAGAGAGAGAGGCAGTTTTCTGCATAATCACAATGCTATTATCCTATCCTTAATTCCTTAATATCATTCAATATCCAAAATAGTCATTTCTATTATATATGAAAATCCTATAATTGTCCCACAGAGTCAAAATTAAAAGCAAAAAGTTATTCACTTAATTTAGTTATGTCCCTTGAGATTCTTCTAAGCCTTTGAAAATTTATGCATCTCTCAGTCTCATACAGTACCCTCCCTTTTCCTTTTTGTTTGAATTGATACGCTGATAGAATGAGTATAGTAATATTTCATTTAAGTTTTAATAAATAAAGCTTGCTTGAAGATCATAGGGCAAAACTAAGCCACTGGAGACCAGGCAGTGGTGGCACATACCTTTAATCTCAGGATTTGGGAGACAGAAGCAGATGAATCTCTGTTAGTTCAAGCCCCCACCCCGGGCTACACAAGATCAATGAAGAAACAGATCCAGGTAGTGGTGGCTCACTCCTTTAATCCCAGCACTAAAAGGGAATATAAAATGGGAGGAGACAGGGGCTCAGAGCTCAGTCTGCCGTCGCTCAGCCTTGGTAGAGGTAAGACTTTCTAGTGGCTTGGCTGTTTTGCTTTCCTGATCTTCAATGTGAACCCCAATATCTGTCTCTGTGTTTTTATAATTCGTGATACATCTGATGCACAAAGTTTGGGGCACAAATTCATGAAAAAGCCTTTGCCTGTGGCTTTACAGCCACCAGCATAGGCCAGAACTACACACACGGCCGGAGTCACCATCCTACTGGCTAGGTTTTCCTCTCTTGCTTCCTGGCAGGCTCTCCCTGAACCCTCTCCTCGGGCTGCTGCCAAACTAGGAAGCTGCCTTGAAATCCAGTCAGGCTTCTACTGTTCTATGCAGCAGCAATAAGCCTCACATCTTCATCAACATTGTCCACAGATCTGATAAGACAATTGGGAATTCTTAAGAGGGAGGATTTATTTAAAATAATTTTTCCCACATTAAAAAAAATGAGAAAGCCATTACATTGAGAGGGATTTGGGCCTCTATATAGTAATATGCTAGACAGCATGGAAATGGAACAATTAAATGAGAGGGTATCTAATTTAGATGGGATTTATGTAATGTCAATTGTAAACACTATCAGCATTATCATTCTTGTTTTATCACTAAAAATGTTGGTTAATCTGAGTGCTAAGATACAGGCCTTAGGAAAACTTAATAAAAACAGAACACAGAGATATTCAGATATAGACAGAGAAATTTGATGGAGAATCAATTTCAGAATAGCGTTGTGCGGTTAGAGAGGAACAGCCTAAGGTTTTCAAAGAACCAACTTTAATATATCCAGTAACCTCAGAGGAATTGCCAGATGGAAGAGGCTCTGTTACAGCTACTGGACTCCTGTACCACTCTTAGCTTCAAGGAGAGTCAAGGAAGCAATAGTCTCACATGGCATGCATTCACCTTTTGTGAAGCAAAGGTTAAAATTGTGGTCAGTGTGTAGTAAAATTATTCCTAAAGACTGTGTAGAATTGGTTAAAACTGTTTTAGAACCTGGACCACAATTACAAAGGAGTACCTGGTTCAGAGAAGAGGCTAAGATTATTGAACTCACAGAGATCCTTCTGCCTCTGTCTCCCAAATTCTGAGATTAAAGATGTGTACCAACACTGCCTGGCTTCTAGTGACTTAGTTTTGCCCTCTGCTCTTCAAATCAAGCTTTATATATTAAAACATAAATAAAATATCACTATAAATGAGAGTCCAGCAACAAGCTACCTCTTATAGTATTAGATATGTACTTATCCATGTGTTATGTTCTTTATATTTAGTATTTCCTTTGTACTAGAGTTAAAATAACTAAAAAAGATTGTGTGTGTGAGTGTTTTGCCTGTGTGTATGTCTATGCATCACAGCATGTCTGTGCCCTGGGACTGGAGGTGCAGAGAGGAAGGTTGTGCCCCCCCCACACACACACGTGAGTGCTGGGAATCCCACCTGAGTCCTCTGCAAGACTAACAAATGCTCTTAAATCTTAAACACTGAGCCAACTCTTCAGGCCGCTCTAATTATGATTTTAAAAGATCTCCCGGGGCAGGGAGGTATTCAGTGTATAAGAGTGCTTGGTGCTCTAACGGGAGGCCCTAAGTTCAGATCCCCAGATGGGTGTGACCAGGAGCAAGGCCAATCTAGGTTTTTTTCACTAGCCAGTCAGAATCTAGTGGCAAAATAGCAAGCCCGAGGTTCAGCGAGTGGTCATTTCTCAAGGAAATGGGGCGGAGAGATAGAGCAGGATGACCTGACCTCCTTTTGCCTCCGTACATGCACATACAAGCATACACAATTGTACATCCATGTACGTACACACGCTTGCACACACACACTCCTCCTAGGCAGTACGGTGCTTTCACCCCCATAATGAAGCACATAGTACTAATTGTTTAACTTGTTGTGACTTTAAGATTGATCTTTGAAGCCACATATGTTTTCATGAAGCCAGTGATGATAACCCATCACTCTAGAGGCCAAGGCAGGAAGAGTTTGTGTTTGAAGCCAGCATAGGCTACGTAGGAGACCTTGACTCAAACAATCAAAAGTCGGCTTATTTTTAACTGATTTCAAGCTTAAGGAAATGTTACAGAAACAGTTTGTCGTTCCTACTTATCTTTCGCATAGCTTTGTTTGATGCTGGCATCTTATATAAGCAAAGGAACATCATCATCATCACCATCCTCAAGAACAGATCAGTCTTAGTATAACACTATCATTTAAGGCACAGACCTTATGTGAACATTAGTGATGCTGCCAGTGGCCTTAGCTCTCCACTCGAGGAGTTTTACACGGACTTAGTTGTCCCTTCTGCCAGTCTCTTTCTTTTTTTAGTATTTATTTATTATGTACACAATATTTTGTCTGTGTGTATGCCTGCAGGCCAGAAGAGGGCACCAGACCCCATTACAGATGGTTGTGAGCCACCATGTGGTTGCTGGGAATTGAACTCAGGACCTTTGGAAGAGCAGGCAATGCTCTTAACCTCTGGGCCATCTCTCCAGCACCCCCCCCCCCAGTCTCTTCCAGCCTGTGACAGTTTCTCCCATTTTCCATTGCCTCTCATGACATTTATATCTTTTTATAAAGACTCATTCTCTTTGTGATGGGACAAGGTACCTGACAGAGGTCTCATGTTAGGAAAAGCATGGCCGCACTCACGGCAGCAGGACAGCCCTGTCTGTAGGGATGGGAGGCGACTTGCTCACAGATTAATGCTTTCAGAGAAGCTGGGAGCTCAGGCTGGAGCAGGGGCCAGAGCTGACTCTCTCCTGTGGCCATAAATCAGCCATCTAGGCCCCATGTCCCAAAGGCTTCTCAAACTTCTGAACCAGCATCAGCTAGAAACTAAATGTTTGTTTAAAATGAGCCTGCTGGGAGACATTCCACATTTCCCCATAGCTTCCTAGCACTGACCTCCACAAGTTCATGGCCATCTCAAGATGTAAAATCCATTCAAATCCAAATCCAGTTCCGAAATCTTTAAGGTCTTAAAACTCCAACACTGTCAAAAGGTCCAAAATCTCTTCTGAGACTCAAAGTGATCTTTTATGATCTCTTAACTATGGTACCTTTAAATTAGAAACCAAATTACTCAATTCTAACATAAAATGGCACAGAATACGGCTGGATATGGTGGTGCACACCTTTAAGCCCAGCAGTCAGAAGGCAAGGCCAGCCTAGTCTACAAAGTGAGTTCCAGGACAGCCAGGACTATACAGAGAAATCCTGTCTCACAGAGAAACCCTGTCTCTAAAAACAACCTAAACAACAACCCTCCCCAAATGCCACAGAATAAACATCCCCATTCCCAAAGGAAGGAGTAGAGAAATAGCAGAGAAACAGTCAACCAAGGACTGAAACCTAGAAGGAGGGAGTGGGGTGGGAGAGACACAGACGACATCAAGTGCTGCAGCAGCATGTCCACCATCCAGGATTCCTGGTGACATCATCCGTGCTCCAATGGGCTTGGGCAGCCCTGGACTCTTGGTACAGGCCTCCATGAAGCTAGAACTCTTGTATCTTGCATGTCTGAAAAACTAGTACCACGTGAAGAGTGACTGACGTCAAGTTCTGCCGTCAGCACAAGACCTAGCCTGGCCTCCTCCACCACACAGCGACCCTGTGTACCTGGGCAGTGAGCACACTTCCCTAGGAAGCTGTTTTGAATTAGGAAACCCTTGCAGGGATACTCTTTGATTAAGAATTTTATTTCAAATAAATTTTCACTGATATACACTAAAGCCCTTGGTGGGGAGGCCCTGGCCCTCAGCAGGCCTTTCCTGTTGTCTCCGTGCAGAGGGCAAGGCCTCTCTTCAGTTGCATTCATTGCTTTAAGTACTGTGGCTCCTTCGCCTCCTGTACCTTGTTCACAGCTTTAACTGGGTTTGAATGTCTTTCCTGGCTGAACTTCCCAGTTTTCTCCTCTTTCTGCTTTCTCACCATAAACCAGCTAAGAGCAGTTTAGAGAGGGAAGTCCCTCAGACTCAGGCAGTGGTTGCAGATCAATCAGTACGAACTCTTGGGGAAGTTAAAGTCAGGAACCACTAGGTGGGTCAAGGAAAGTTGTAAATAGAGATGCTTTTTGCCTCAAGCATCTCTACCCCACTGTTTCTCACCCGTGGAAGTAGCCACTTCCCCACACCACAGCTTCTAGCCTCAGCTACCTCCAATTCAGCAGCCTGTAGCTAAAATGACCTTTCCAAAAGGAAAATCTGGTAACAGTGCAACTTTTCAGAATTAGGCAGCAGTGCCCCCTGCCTTTTACTCCAGCACCTGAGAGGCAGAGAATCTCTGAGTTCGAGGCCAACCTGGTCTACAGAGCAAGTTCCAGAACAGACAGCCAGGGCTGCACAGAGAAACCCTGTTCCTAAAAACATGTAAGTATGTGAGTGTTTGTGTGTGTGTGTGTGTGTGTGTGTGTGTGTGTGTGTGTGTGTGTATGTAAGTAAAACCTAAACACCTTAACATTTCACACCAGCCTTTCAAGGCACAGCCCTAAAACTATCTAGAAGGTCTGGGGTATAAATCACCAGAACACACACACAAGCACACACACATACTTACTCTTGCTTGAGCAACAGTGTGCACCTCATTCTCTCATGCTGCCATGCTTTTACACTTCTGTACCATGTGGGGCACAGGGGAAAAAAACCTCTGTGTATGTGAAGGCCTGGCAGGCTGTGTGTTGTTGACATGAGCTAGCATGTCAGGACCCTAGCCTCAGACCCATGGAACAACAACAAGGTCCCCCCAACCCACCTTGCCAAGGTCAGGGGTGAGGCTCGGAGGACTGGTAGGGCCTTCCTCCAGTCCATGCGTGGATGTTGGTAGTGTGTGCAGAGGGCACCCACCATAGCTTCCCCCCCAGGCTAGGGTTGTTCTATCCTGACAGGAAAACCTCAGCGATGCTCCTGGGTAAAGTCTGTGTTGAGACAGACACACGGTGGTGAGCCCTCCCTCCAGTGAAGACATGGACCATAACCAGCTGGCAGCATCAACCATCATCAGTATCTTTGTAAATGATTGGTGGCCAGTAAGAATGTGCTCCAAAGACATGACCAACCCTCCAGGTGTGACGAAACCCGCCACTGACTGCCTCACCTGAATAAATCCCAGCTGTGAAGAGCAGCGATCACTGATTCTCTAGTTCCACCGTTCTAGCTACACGTATTCCTTGTTTTTGGCTGTAAAGAATTCTAACTCTTGCCCATTTATTTATTTAGCTTCAAAACTTTTTAAAAGTGTGTGTGTGTGTGCGTGTGTGCGTGTGTGCGTGTGTGCGTGTGTGCGTGTGTGCGTGTGTGCGTGTGTGTGCGTGTGTGTGTGTGTGTGTGTGTGTGTGTAAGGGGTGCCTGTATGTATGTCTGTGCTCCACGTGTGTGACTGGTGGAGGCCAGGTGGTGGAGGCCAGGTGAGGGACTGATTCCAAGGCTGTGCTTTTAGGCACCTCAGGGCAAGAGCAGAGAGCAGCAGGAGACCTAGAAGAGACTCGGGTGTCTCTGAGGGCAAAGGAAATGCTGAGTTCCTGCACCAGAGGGGGAGGAAAGGCCACGTGGATTTGCCGGAAAAGAAACAAGACACTCGGTTAAATCTGAATTTCACACAAATGGTGAATAATTTATCTGTTGAACGGTGTCCCAAACACTGCATGCAAAACTACTTACACTAACGCTTTTTGGCTTAACTAAAATTCAAAGTTAACTGAGCATTCTGCATTTTTAACTCGCTAAGCTGGCATCTATAGGAACAGATTGCAGAGAGAGCTGACACATACTGAGGAATTTTCTCCATGGTTAAAATGGGCCCATGGGGGATTTGGGTACAAAGGAGTGACATTAGTCTTAAGTGAGATTTGAGACCAGTTAGAAGACGATGATAGCTGTCCAGGCAGGACATTCTGAAATATAATACTAAAGCATTGGCAGAAGGAGAGAAATGGGATCGGTTCTAGCAACTGGTTAAATATGATTGTTAAAACAAAACAAAAACAAGAAAAATCTAAGGACAGGTTTTCAGAGTGGGTGGCCGAAAGAATGACAGCTGTCATGTGCAGATGCCCTCATCTCAGAGAACCCTGCTCTAAACAAATCTTGTTTGACACACAGTCCCTCTCCCCCGTCTTCACACCTTTGAGACCTAGCCTCACCTTATCCTGATCCCCAGGTCTTGCCCAGGCTCTGCACATCAAATGCAGAAACGAAGTGGAAGCCAAGGTGAAGTGTGTTCCCAAGAAGGCCGTCACTTTATCACAGAGGAAATGGGTGACTTGCTCTTCCCACGTGCCTCGGAGAGTTCTGAGGTCTGTCATGCCTCCAAGGGCTTCTGAGAAAGCCAAGGCTTCTGAAAGCCATTGCAGCCAGTGGCCAGGAGCTTCAGCCTTCCTTCCTGGAAGCACTGACTTTGAATTTATGGTTGTAAGAGACAACACAGAGGTGTGGGGATTCACGACCGAGCAATACCTAGTCCCTGGCATTCATCAAGTACTTATTAAATAGTAAATATTAGCATTATAATAATTGTTGAGTTTTGTGGCATGACTGTTGCAAGCATGACTTGACTGGCTGGAGCAACTCCTACCTTGTCTAAGCCTTGGTAAACACCATCGTGCTGAAATGGCAGTCAGATATGCAGCCGATGAGATCCGACTGGTTCAGCAATGTGCAGGCCATGGTCAGGGTGGGCCAGCCACACAGCAAATGGTTTCAGCATCTCCACCTGATGGTGATCCCATCCAGGTAGCATACAACCAGGCAACAGTGAGTGGCTACTACCGATTCCTTACATTATCTATCCATCTTTAAACCTTTTAAATATTTGACTGGTCTCTGAAAGCCACGAAGGAAGTAACTTGATATTAGTTTTGTTTTATAAATGACAGCCCTGTGGCTGAAGGATAGTTTACCCAATCACAGGGTTCCTAGATTCGCCTCTGAAACCAGGCAGAGAGGAACTCGAATGTCAAATATAAGAATAATGATATTTTCTTTGGGAAATTTGCTACATTATCCTTTGAGTTTGCTTAGCCATAAGGAAATATCTTTCACTTGATGAATAATTCAAATCCAAGCCCCGTTGCTATGGAAAGGAAGTAGCTATCTTTGCCAATTGTTTTTTATGAGGCGCTCAGCTCCACAGACATAATGTTTACCTCTCTTGAGGGAGCAACGACTCTTGACAAGAAGAAATATGATTTCAGCAAAAATCCCCGTTCTCTGTGCTTGTTAAAAGTTGCTTCAGTATTCTGTGTTGCTTCTTGCTTCAAATACATGGGAAAGATTCTTATTCTCAAGGGTAACTTGGTGGCAGATGCAACAGATGCCAACCTTGAGATGGAGACAAAGAGAATTTTGAGCCTTGAAAAAAAACTATGTGACTTCTGCTTTTTCTAGAATCCGATCAAAGTTGTTTGGTCTAGTGAAAATACAAGCTGTGGGGAAAATGGCTCCCTGCAAATCTCCCAAGGCTTGCTCTTCTGTTATGTGTGAGCATCTGCTTGTAGAGATCCAGCTCAACTGTAGCCATCTTGGCAGGAACTGCCATCTTTCCTGCCAGCTGACTCTGCCGTACGCTCCAAACTCTATGAGACAAAGTCAAAAAGGCTGAGCCTGCTGCGCCAGCCATGATGTCAAGACTCTTTGTTTCTTATTTTACAGTGTTTTATGTATTATTGTGTATATGGTTTGTAAAAGAGAGATCACACACATGCCACGGAAGGAGCGCAGAGGCCAGAGGACATTTTTTTTTGGAGTCAGGTCTCTCTTTTCAGCTTTACGTGGGTTCCAGAAATTGAACTCTTGTCATCGGGCCTTTGAGGCAAGTGCTTTTACCCACTGAGTCATGTTGTTAGCCCATGGACTGTTTCTTGACTGATAATAGACACACAAATAGCCTCTGAGAAAGGACTTTGTCTCACTCTAACCCGTCCTCCTCTTTTGGAGGAGCTGCGGGCAGGCCTGATTTTTGTCCCACCCAGCTCCTGCATGGCTAGCTTAGCCCTGGAAATAACAACACACAAATTGTATTCTTTTAAACACCGCCTGGCCCATTATATCTAGCCTCTTCTTGGCTAACTCTCACATCTCGACTAACCCATTTCTAATAATCTGTGTAGCACCACGAGGCAGTAGCTTACCACGAAGGATTCTAGCCTACATTCATCTTGGACAGGAGCTTCATCGTGTCTGGCTCCATGGCATCTGACCTCACTTCCCTTCTTCCCAGCATTCTGTTCTGTCTACTCCACCCACCTAAGGGCTGGCCTATCAAATGGGCCAAGGCAGTTTCTTTATTAACCAATGAAATCAACACAGAGGACCCTTCCACATCAATAGGTCCTCATGTTTCACTGTCAATCAGAACATTTGTCTCTAATAAAGTGTGCTCTGTACAATCCTGGACACATCTGTTTTCATAGATTTCATCACCTCCACCTCCAGCAGCCAAGCTCTCATCTGCTGGGATGGGCTGTTCCAAACAACTGCTATTAGCACTGGAGCCATTGGATGACCTGGTTCCCAATGCTCTTGGGTCACCTTCATTGCGTAAAGGTGTATATGACTCCATCAATTCTGAACTTTAGACTTATACCTTAACCATAGCACAGGACTTTCCATCTATACCCCCTCAACAGGGTCCAGTCCAACCTAATCCATCCTCTCATCCTGCCCTTCAGAGTCTAACTAGAATAGAGTTGGGCATATGCAGGGCATGAGACCAGGAACCCCTGGAGAGAAATATAATACACTCACAGCAGCTATATGAAGAAAGTATTTACTTTCATCCACCTGACCTATTAGAAAAAAATACCTTAGACCAAGTGGATTCTAAGCAATAGAAATGTATTCCTCTCATTTCTGAAGACTGGGAAAAAAACCCAGATCAAACCGTAGAGACTTGGTGTTTGAAAACCCGGTTCCACACACGAGCCCATCACTCATGATGACCTCAACAGGCTCAAGGGCAAGTGATCTCCGGTTCTTTCATTGGTGCATGGATCCATTTGTGAAAGCTCCACCCTCACAACCTAACCACACCCTAAAATCTCACCTCTAATACTAACACCTTTGGGGACATGATTTCAATGTATGAATGAGGGCAGGGTACAAGCGTTCAGATTCTAGCAGTGTTAAACTTTAGGTCGGGAGATACAAAAAATGATGAAGACAGGGAAAGGGACCTAGTGTTCATTATATGTCCCCAAGTGTCAGTGAAAATGCTGCATCTTCCACAGTAAGCCTTTTATGATGCTGTAGGTATTTTCATTGTGGGGGGGATTGTATCTTGGAGGGTCACTGCTGTGGAATAATGTTCTTATATCCTGTAAGGATGTGTCACTCATATTGGTTTAATAAAGTGTTGATTGGCCAGTAGCCAGGCAGAAAGTATAGGTGGGGTGACCAGACTAGGAGAATTCTGGGAAGAAGAAAGCCTCAGTATGCAGTCACCAGCCAGACGGAGAAGAAACAAGATGAAAATGCCTCACTGAGTAAGGTACCAAGCCATGCAGCTAAACATAGGTAAGAATTATGGGTTAATTTAAGATGTAAGAGCCAGATAGAAATATGTCTGAGCCATTGGCCAAACAGCGTTGTAATTAATACAGTTTCTATGTGATTATTCAGGTCTGGGTGACTGGGAAACCAAAAGGGTCACTTAAGAGGAAAGGATAGATTTTTAAGGAAACTCAATAGTTCTGTGTGGCGACTGAGTGACCACATACATAGGTAGGTAGCCTGAGGCAGTGTAAGGAGACAATGAAAGATAGACTTGGGTTGGCAAGGTGGAGCAATGGGTAGAGGCACTGGCACACAGGCTGAAGACCTGAGACCAACCTCCAGATTCCACAAGGTGGCAGAACAGAACTGACTCCTGACACTTGACCTCTGACCTCACATCTGTGCCTGCATACTTGGACAGACACACACACACACACACACATTAATTTTGAAAGCCACTCTTGGGATGGAGAGATGGGTCATTTGGTAACGTGCTTGCTATGCAAGCATGGGACTCGAACCCCTGAATCCAATCCCTAGAACCCCCACAAGCATCACAAAGGACTAGCTACCTTGACGTCTTTGTGCCCTCTAGCCTATCGGTGAATCAACTGTCTTTTTGATTTTTACTGAAATGACCCAAACACGCTGCAATTTCTCGGACAGCCAACCTCTCTGTGACCCAGGGCCGATCTGTGTAACTCTGTTGAATCATGGCTGCTTGTGGCACTGCCTCTGCCGCTCGCCAACACTGGACAGCTCCTGGATTTTGCAGCATAGCCCTGGCACCAGACCGTAAGTGTAGCAGACTCTCTTTTGTGCCTGATTTTGGTTTTCCTTCTGGTTATTTAAGACAAGGTCTCCCTAGGTAGCGCTGGCTGTTCTGAGAATCACTAGGTAGACCAATCTGACCTTGAACTGCATCACCACGCCTGGCTTCAACAGAGAGCAGTGAGGTTGCTGTAACTGTTCAGCAGCGCTGGTGTAAGTGCTCCTTATCCATTTCTGCTCGGAGGAGTCCTCGCAGGATCTAACTCGGGCCACCAGGCAAGCATTCGCACAGCGTAAGCCATCTTGCTGGTCCAAAACTATTTTTACTGGATCCTTTGTAAACCTGAGGCACAGACAGCTGGCACCAAAGGGGAATGGCAAACGAAGGAAAGGCCTTTAAAAAGGCATCATCCTTAGAGTTTAGACAGAGAGGGCTGGAGAGATGGCTTGGCGGGTACGTTGTGTAATGTTCCCCCAGAGGACCTGAGCTCATTTCCAAGCACCCACATGGGGTGGCACAGCTACCTGTAACTCCAGCTCCAGGTGGTCCCACACCTCTGGCCACCTCTGGCCACCTCTGGCCCCGACACACAAACACACAAACACACATGTATAATTTAAAAATAAAATAAATTCTTTATTTAAAAAAAAAACATTTTATGTACAGGGACCATTTCTGCTGCCGTATGAAGATGGCAAGGAGTTTTTCAAGTTTACAAATATCTGACAACACAGAAAAGTTATCATTAAACATACATACGCGCTTCTCATAGAACTTCAGAGACCTAGCTCCGCACCTCCATCTCTGCCCAAGGACATATCACAGACTACAGCACTTTAACGAAACGCTTTTGAGTTTTGGTGTTTTTGAAACCGTCTCCTCGCTCTGTAACCCAGGCTGAGGCAATCCTCCTTAGCTGTGGACTTAGTTATGAGATTACCATCCCAGAATTAAATCTAAGCATCTACGTCTGATTCCCTCACTCCCCCCACTCCAGGCCGAGCCAGGGATTGAACCTGGATCTTGGATCTTACCACATTTACAACGTTTTCCCCCTTAGCTGCATTCTTACCATAATTTGTCTCGGGGCGGGGGTGGGAGGGTGGGGCATGACTTATGAGGCGATTTCTTTCTGGTGTGTGGCACTCCAGTGAAAAGGTGGGTGCTGATTTTTATACAGGGCCACAGTGAGCCCAGAACTTTGACTTGATGGATTTTAGTGTGAGCCTTGTAGAATTCGAAGCGCAAGTATGTGTCTGGCAACACAAACCCGTTCTATAAGAACTGTCATGGAAATGCCCCTCCCCTGGCTCATACACAGACAGGGTTGCTATAGAGGTCACAGCACTTAGCGAGACTCAGGGCGCTGAACTCCTTGTCTTCCCAGGGACCGGAGAAAGAAGGCATATTGGTGCCATTCAGCGACGTACTGAAACGATAAAGCCAGGGAGATGCGCATGCGTCAGACACAAACAAGGCAGCGCCTTCTATCAACAAGTTTTACCAAGTAGCTGAGAACAGAACCCCAAACCTGTGAGTGGGTCTGTCAGCCACAACCGGGAAATGATAGCCACTTAAATGTATTTTCCTACTTGGGCTTTAGTTAATGCTAGCACAGAACCCTGTCAGTGTCTGCCCTGTGGCCAGCTCCCGACCTCAGTCCAGTTAGAAATAGCATTTCCAAACAGCTGAGACAGAATCAATCCCTTATCAATGATCTAGAGTTGAATTTAATAAAAAAAATAAAAGCTGATAACCTAAGGCCACTTTCCTCTTGAGAAAGAAAAACTGCTTACATTTCATTGGTATAACTTAATTAGGCAAAGATATTTTTCTTTTAAATTTCTTTGATTTTTATTTTCGTCAAATTGAAATAGAATTACATCACTTCCTTTCCTCCTCCAGCCTCTCCCAGCTACACTTCCTCAAGCCACGCCCATATTCTCCTCCACTCTCAAGTGAATATCCTCTTTTTCTTCGATTGTTATCACTACATACATATGCACATATGCATGTATAGGTATGTGTGTGTGTGTGTGTGAAATATATATGTAGTTAGCTAGTTTTTTCAAATCCTGTCTATGTGTGGGTGTGGGTACGTGCATGGGGGCAGGCGCCTGCGGGTGGGGGTACGTGCACGGGGGCAGGTGCCTGCGGGTGGGGGTACGTGCACGGGGGCAGGTGCCTGCGGGTGGGGGTACGTGCACGGGGGCAGGTGCCTGCGGGGGTGGGTACGTGCACGGGGGCAGGTGCCTGCGGGTGTGGGTACGTGCACGGGGGCAGGCGCCTGCGGGTGTGGGTACGTGCACAGGGGCAGGCGCCTGCGGGTGTGGGTACGTGCACAGGGGCAGGCGCCTGCGGGTGGGGGTACGTGCACGGGGGCAGGTGCCTGCGGGTGTGGGTACGTGCATGGGGGCAGGCGCCTGCGGGTGTGGGTACGTGCACAGGGGCAGGCGCCTGCGGGTGTGGGTACGTGCACAGGGGCAGGCGCCTGCGGGTGTGGGTACGTGCACAGGGGCAGGCGCCTGCGGGTGTGGGTACGTGCACAGGGGCAGGTGCCTGCGGGTGGGGGTACGTGCACGGGGGCAGGTGCCTGCGGGTGTGGGTACGTGCATGGGGGCAGGCGCCTGCGGGTGTGGGTACGTGCACAGGGGCAGGCGCCTGCGGGTGTGGGTACGTGCACAGGGGCAGGCGCCTGCGGGTGGGGGTACGTGCACGGGGGCAGGCGCCTGCGGGGGTGGGTACGTGCACGGGGGCAGGCGCCTGCGGGGGTGGGTACGTGCACAGGGGCAGGTGCCTGCGGGTGTGGGTACGTGCCAGGGGGCAGGTGCCTGCGGGGGTGGGTACGTGCACGGGGGCAGGGGCCTGCGGGTGTGGGTACGTGCATGGGGGCAGGCGCCTGCGGGTGTGGGTACGTGCATGGGGGCAGGCGCCTGCAGAGGACTGAAGCATGAGACCCTTCTGGAGCTGGAGTTGCAGCTGACTGGAAACTACCCAATGTGTGTGCTGGAACTGGGGTCCTCAGCAAGAGCAGCCCGCTAACTGCTGAACCACCTCCTCTGGCCCCAGAAACATTTCTTTCAGGTTCTAGTTGCTCATGACTCTTAGAACGTGGCTTAGAAAATCCACTGAGAACATACACGCCAGGCTAAAATCTATCCAACTTAGAAATTCCTTTTTAATAATACATACACTGGCAAGTTGTTTACTTTATTTCTTGACCTGTTACGCAGCTCTCATCTGCATACCCCACAGTGATCAGATCACTCGCAGACATGACCTCCTAAGCAGATTCCAGCTCCGGTTTCTCCCTGATGACTCCAGCTGACTTGTGAGCTACTTCATATGGTGTTCACACAGGAACCTCCGAATGAACGTATCCAAGACTGGAGGAGGCTTGGCTTCCTAAAGTTCTCCCCAGTCCCTACAGACCTCTACCAGCATACAACTTCGGCTTTGACAATGTCAAATATTCTAATTTCTCACACCTTCCTTTCATGTATCCCAAACTAATTCCTTTGTCTCAATGGCAGGTCTTTTTCAAATTCTAGACTGCAGTAAATGTAGTAAATGAGATCATCTTTATACTATCTAAACTTGAGGCCATCTTGTAATTTTAAATTTGTCATCTCTTGGTCTTTCTTTTTCTTTTTGTTTTTTGTTTGTTTGTTTGTTTGGTTGGTTGGTTGGTTTTTTGAGACAGCGTTTTTCTGCATAACAACACTGGCCCTCCTGGAACTCCCTCTGTAGACCAGGCTGGCCTCAAACTCACAGAGATTCACCTGCATCTGCCTCCCGAGTACTGGGATTAAAGGTGTAATCCACTAAGCCTAATGGTCTATTTCTATCTGAAAGAAAAAAAAACTTCATGTTTTACGAAGTAGGACTTTTGCAAAATCATCACCTAGAAACTATCTAATTTTAGTCACAACAAATACAGTAACTTCTTAAGAGAGGAGCCACACTTCTTTCCCTTCCCCTACAACCACTAATAAACAGAACCTGTCACACACAGTAGGACCACTACTAAAGATAATAAGAGAAAAGAATACAGACGGAGGCCACACTAACTTTCATGTTGTGTCTCATATACTCTGTACAGCTGTACTCAAGACCTCTCATCTCCCCAAATCCAGAAGTTTCCTTCAAGGGAAGAGAGGAGATAGGAGGAGGGAGCAGGAGCTATGGTGTTCGCCTACCTGTGGAAAAGCTCTCTGCAGCACACGAAGGTCTCGTAGGTTCTGTTGGTGAAACTTGTGCTTAGGAACGAGACACAGTCAGCTTCAGCTCCCCTGGGGACGTAGAGGATTCCTGAATGAAAGAGATAGAAATTACGTGAAATTACGTAATGAAGGAAGATTTGGCATAGGGCTCCAAAGTTCTTTCTCGTTTGGTTGGGAGTTGGTAACATTGTTACTTAGGTGTCTGTGGGATGGGTGGTTGGTTAAACGACTATTCTGAGAGAGATGCTGTGATCTCTGCCAGAGACAGCGCTTAGGTACCTACCTGCCATGCAGGCACTGATAAAGGAAACACAAGCACCCGTGAAGAGGGCTCTGACCACAATCTTGCACAAGTCACTCTTCCGCTGGGGTATCATCGATGCTATAGGCAACAAAAGAAAGTAACTGGATGTCTTCCCCATACAGCAAGGAGGGGTAGCCCATGGGTTCCCATTCAGAAGAATGTAAGGAAACAACAACACAACCCATCAGATGAACAGCGTCCTTATACCAACCACCTAAGGCTGCTAAAGCTGCCATAAGAGGTGTGTACATATGTTCGTTGTTTATCAACTTATACTTTCCCTGTGCCAAGGATTATATATCTGACCCTCACCTCAGTGGTTCTGGAATCTACACAAGATATATCTGACTTAAACAAGGCTCTGAGCTGTTCCAAGCGGGTGGATGCCTGGCATTTGCCAGTTGAGAGCTACACTCTTAAGTCTGGACTGGAATTAGATGGGCCGTTGTGAGCCAGAGGACTAGAGAGAGCAGCATCCGCCTTATCCCTGCCTCCAGAATCACAGCTAGCAGAATCACAGTAGCTGAAGTAACCAGTGTGGACAGGCGTTTAGAAGAAGAGGGAAGATCAACCAAAAGAAAACTGTTTCACCTAATCAGCTAGCAATGAAATAAATTTAATAATTCCACCCGAGAATGTGATTGCCGGAAGTGGTGGTTTTCACACATTCTTTACATATTCTATTTCTTCTAAGACTCATTTCTAACTTGTCTCTCCCGAGTGCTTGGGATTCTGATAGATGCTCCAGACTCTGCCCTCCAGGACCACTCCCTGTCACAATCCAAGGTCAGCAACCTCTCCTCTCCCTACACTCCAGGACTCTTGGCTTTTAGCCCGACAATGTATAATACTCACTTGTTCTGTTTATTTAGGTTTTTTTTTGTCTCCTTTCATTTCTTTTTTTTTTTTCATTTTTGATTCCTATACAAATACTGCTTTTGTGAAAAAATAAAACTATTGAGTAGCTTAATTTCATAAAGTACCTTTGGCAGTTGGTAAGATAGAAATATCATTTTCCCTTGTAAGGAAAATAAAAATAAACCCTTTTTGTGCCTTAGGAGGAAGAAGACGGGGGGGGGGGGTCAGTCTGACTGCACAAGCTCTGAGTTCCTTGTGGCCTAAGAGACCACTCGCTTTGTGTCAGCTTCTCTATCTCGCCTCGACTTTGCAGGGAACAAAGGTTGGGATCTGTCTGGCCTACTGAGGATCTGGGAGAATTTAACAACTCACTCAGGCCTCCCAGTGTGATTCCTATGGAACTAAGATTGGCGAATCCACAGAGCGAAAATGTTGCAATAATTTCAGCTTTCACCTAGGAGGGAAAAAAAAACCAAGTACATAAATTCAGTCTTGCTGTGTCTCACAACCATGGTAGAAGTTTCAGGGCACACCAACTCTTTCTTGTAGTGGTCTAAAGGACCATAAAAGGTGCTCAGAAAATAACGGTCCCCGAATTACAACAGCTGCCGTGACATGGTAATACCACAAGAGTCCTTGCCCAGCACTGCTGCTATTAAACAGAAGGAGGAATTACCTAGGGACCCAAGCAGGTGTGAAGAAGACAATTCACAACAATTTGACTGTGCACATAGAGGGACTTCAGGACATCCAAACAGTGTGCTCCTTGGACTGTCCCAGTGTAAGGAAGCACCAGTCATCTTCTAGATCAAACTTGGGCCAGAATGCAGAGGAGAAATGACAGAGGCTCAGTGCTGAGACTGCTGGTCTTGGGGTTAAGCTGGGACACTGGGAAATACCTGGGGGCCTCCAACGTCTGTGTGGAACGCTGGGATTTCCCTCAGATATGCATGACCCAAACCTCTCTGTGACTTTTCTGGATCATCACTTACAGAAATCCACTGTTTCTCGCCGTTGATCCACTCTTCCACCCCAGAGAGACGCTTGCTCTTGTATTGAGACAGTTGTTGATAGGCCACAAATTCATTTATGAAGAACTTGACTCCCACTATCTCAGCCACCAGTGGACAGTCTGCCCACTCCACACCCATCATGAAAACCATGGGCCGAAGGACATAGGAACAGATGACCTGAGTGAGAGGGAAATGCCCCAGGGGAAGAAGAGCAGACAAGGGTCAGAGGCCAGGAGCCTTGCTGGACACTTGGCCCTGCTCTCCCTACACCTCCCTCTTCTGCTCTGGCTTTCTCTTAGCTTGCATGGATCAGGGGGAAAAAAACGGCCAACACATATAAGGCTTACCTGGAAATTGAGTCCATGTATGTCCACCATTTCGCCCAGCCAGGAAAGAGTTGCATTGATGAAGGCCAACACAGCCAAAAAGGCGATCAGGTTGGCTGCAACGTTAGCAACAAGGCCTATGGCGTCTGTGGCTCCATTGCTCGCAGCTTCCAGGATATTCCTCTCTTCCCTGTGGTTATTGGGCATAAAGTATATGCTACCTCAGCTCCTCAGAGAAGAGAAGCGCCATGGCCTCTGAGGTGTGAGAGATGATGCAGTCCCTTAGTGATTCCAAGAGTGGAGCTTACTCTGAAGTGACTGAGATGTTTGAGATGTTATTGCAGGACGGCCTGATGCCAAGGGCATGGAGTGATTGTCTCAGGGGTTAAGGCCAGGTGGGAAGGTTAAATCGAAACAACACAGAAATGATTAGCTGATGGCAAGAGAGCAAAGAGAGACACAGAATGGCTTTCTTCCTTCAGGGAAACTGGACGTCTCTACCAGCACGGGACCTCTCTAGGTAGCCCACCTTACCATCTCCCCTGACTCACCCACGGGGCAGCTTCACTCCCTCCTTGCTCTTGAACTTGGACTCTTCCACTTCTGGATATACCAGTTTGGACAAGGCAAGCGCACAAGGGGCAGCCATCACTGAGGCCGAAATCAACGAGGATGCATCAATCTGTAAGGCCAGGCGGGGGATTAGCATGACCCGTGGGCTCCACTGGGGTGCACCAGGAGTGATTAAGGGGATTGTGCCTCACCCCAAAGGAAATGAAGGCTCCCAGCACGGTGCCTGCTATGGTAGCAAAGCCTCCGGTCATCACTGCATGGATTTCAGAGAGGGTCATGTCTGCAAGGTAAGGACGGATGAGCAGAGGTGCTTCCGTCTGAAACCAAAGAGAAACAGTCACATACCAAGAGCCACATAGCCGATATCAAAGAGCTCATCCCAGGCATGGAGTGGACCCATTTGGTGCACACCCTTCCAGTCAGTGGACCAAAGCTTTGCCCTGAGGCTTCAGAGCAGCCCAACCATCTTCTTGCTGGCTGTGTTTTCACTGTTTCTAGAACACGTTATAAGATACTGTAGACACCGGTATTCCTTTATTTTGTTTACCATGTCTAAATGCATGCAGTTACTGGGTGAATTATGGCGTACAGCGCACTTACTGACCACACACTAGATGTCTACAACGCATGCATTAAATGAACTGAAAATTATCTAAGCAATGCCTTATGAAATAATAATGTCAGGCCCCCAAGAAAGCTCATCCTGAGAAACTGAGTTCCATATCTAGAATCCACATGGTAGAAAAAGAGAACTGATTGCCACGAGTTGTTCTCTGACCTCTGCATGAGTTCCATGGAACATGAATGCTTACACACACACACACACACAGTCATTAAATAAATATAATACATTTTTAAACTAGGAAATTACCTAGCCTCAATCTAGGATGTCATTTATCCTTTACTGAGTGACGACCAAAGGACCTAGTCACTAAGACCATTAATGCAAAGCTGATTGTAGATAATTAGAGCAAAAATTGAAGGCTATGATAGAAGAATCAGAAGTCCTCTGAAAATGCATCAAAAGCAGATAATCAGTCTAAGGCTTTGGAAGAAAAAGACCTCAATGTTAACTTCTTGCCCATTTGAACAACAATTGTCCCTGATGTTGATTTGGTCAGCAGCAGGTATTTAGCCCTGTAATGGCTAATACTGGTTATCAACAATTGATAGACTTTCAGGAGACGAGACTCTAGGAATGCCTTGAGGATTACCTTGATTGGGTCATCCTGTGAGAAACTATTTTAATGGAGTTAACCGACGTGGGAAGACCCACTCTAACAGTGGGTAGTACCATTCCTAGGCTTCTGGATAGCATGAACAAGAAGGCTATCTGAGCACAAACATCAGTCTCTGCTTCCTGACTGGATGCAACGTAATCAGCTGCCTAGAGTTCCGGTCACCAAGCTCTTCCCAACAAGATCTGCCCTCTTAAACCGTCAGGCAGAAATAAGTCATTTCTCTCAATAGGCTAGGCTTTTTTTTCCAGGATATGTTATCACAGCAATAGGGAAGGACACCTATGGCACACAAACACCACTTTTATTTCATGTTGTGAGATATTTGTACACTGTGTGAAGAATTATTTGCTGAGATTCATTTAATAAAGAGCTGAACAGTCAATAGCTAGGCAGGAGGTATAAGGCAGAACTTCCAGGCAGAGAGAGAGGAAGAAGGAAGAATCTAGATGTGAGAGAGAGGAAGAAGGAAGAATCTAGGTGCGAGAGAGGAAGAAGGAAGAATCTAGGTGCGAGAGAGACACAAGGAGACACAGAAGAAGCAGGATGTGTGGTACATGACAAAATCTATATTAATAAAAATGGGTTCATTTAAGTGATAAGAGCCAGGTGGTGGTGCACACCTTTAATCCCAGCTCTCTGGTGACAGAGGAAAGTAGGTGAGTTCAAGGCCACCGTAATCTACAAGAGCTAGTCTCAGGACAGCTAAGGCTGTTACACAGAGAAACCCTAGCTCAAAAAAAAACAAAAATAGATAAACAAACAAAACAAAACAAACAAAAAAGAGCTAGTTAAAAGCAAGCCTAAGCTAAGGCCGTGCTTTCATAATTAATAATAAGTCTCTGTGTCGTTATTTGGGGCTGATAGTGCAGAGAAAGACTTATTAAAATTCCACACTGATGGATGCACTAGGAAAGTCCCGTGGAAAAGAGCCCTAATTGTCCTGATCAAGACAAGCCATTGCCTCCTCAGAGACCTCTGAAACAGTGATCACAGGGAGTTACACCAAGAAACCAGAAAGCAGCTCAAACATCCTTCATTGCTCCCGAAGTCCCGGGATAAGTTCCTGTGTAAGAAGCTGGACCAGTGACTCAGCACCTTCTAGATAGTGTGTTCAGACTATGTATTAGACATCAGGGCTGAAAGTACTGAACTACGTTCTCCTTGACCCTCTGAGGTTTCTTCCATAGGGGACCAAATGCTTTACAATCTTCATTTCTTGGACTTCGTGTGTCTTTCAAGCTGTGTGGTAATACGTGCTTATACTCCCAGCACCCGGGAGGCGGAGGCAGGGGGATCAGGAATTTAAGGCCATCCTCAACTACACAGTGACTATGAGGTCAGCCTGGGCTACATTGAGATTCTGTTTCAGAAAAAAAGAAAGGAAGGAGGCGGGGAGTGGAGAAGGGAAAAGCCTCTTTTTTCTGAATTTGTTTTCTGCCAAGTTCTCAGTTCTTGAGAGGAAAGAAAAACAGAAGGCCCCAAGATACTCACCATTCCTACAAAGATGTTTCCTGCCACAGCCAGGGTCTCGGCAGCAGTGGTGCCCATGGTGACTTGCAGAAACCAGGCAATCTAGAAGAATCCAGACTCCTAAATCATCCATCTACAGTAGGAGGAATCTTGGCTAATGTCCAGCAGAGCCCCACCCCCTACTCCATTCCCTCATAAGGAATCCGGGAGCTAGAAAAATAGTGTGGCGGAATGACAGAACAAGTTACAAACATATTAACCAGAACTCGAGCCCTGGGACTTCTAGGTCATGCACATCACACCCAGGAGGTAAGTGCAGTCCAGACCAGTTTTTCACCATGTTCTGCCCTAGCCTATCCCAAGCTGGGTAATCATTTGCCATCAGGATGCTTAAGGGGGGTGGGCGGGGAGTGCCTTTTCACATCAGTTCTGACTCCATGTCCCATGTAGGAACACTTCCCCCAAAGAAAGTCAGCATCACTCATTCCCCTGACTGGTCCAAGCTGACGGTCCTTTCGTGGACTTACCTTCTGAACCACCCATTGCACGAGGCCCAGGTAGTAAAGAATAGACATCACGCATCCGAAGAAAATAATGATTGGCAAAGACTGCAAAGAGAATGGTGGTAGCGGATGAGAGATTATACAATATGTGGTATGCGTGTCACAAGCAAGCTCTTCTATGCCTCTACATTAAGCTCTGGGCATTCCCAGGGCATCTGATACAAAGTGGCTTAGAAATAAACTCAAACTGTACTGCAAACCTGTAAGCCTATCTATCAGTACGAAACCATAGCATATCCCATTTCCTGAACTTCTCCCTAACCTGCCTTTCAATCAACATGGTCCCTGGTACGGCTCATGGGAAAAGAGTGGACTCCCACTCGTTACCCCCATCCTTTAACTGGCATTTGCATTCCTGCACACAAAATAGGTGGCATTACCTGAAAAGCAAAAACGTTTTGGACCAGGGCATCACCGAAAACAAAACTGGAGCCTTCCACGGTATAAGCCAGGAAAATCTGAAGAGGGGAAAATAAGAGAGTTAGGACAGGCAGGACACAGAGAACGCTGTGATCTGCCTCAGGTGTGACCCCCCGTGGGCAGGGCATGTCCCAAGAGTTGGTCATGAAATGACAGACTCAGCAAGTCTTCACTTGTATCCTCACCTGAACCCCATCACACTCCCTCTTTACCCAACCAGATTCCCCAACACCGCCATGAAGACAAAGCCCAACAGCCTCATGCTCCCCTCAAATCTACATTCTCTGGGTTCCAGAGGCATCAAACTTTGACATTCAATTCCCTGTACCTGGATCTGATCTCCCAGCCACTGAAATGCATTAAATCCGGGTTCAGTTCTGATGACCAAAATCCCAAAGATGAACTGAAGGCCCAGGCCCCAAAACACAGTCTTCCAGCATACCTGGGATGAGGAAGAAAATAGCCCAGCATGAGTTCCAAACCTTTACTTGTCCATTGCCTGGTTCAACTGTGTCCTGTAAGTGGAGCTAGGTGAGGGTGCTAACAGTCAGTCTGGGGTAACATGGCTGTGCTGGCTAGCTTTATGTCAACCTGGCACAAACTAAAGTCATCCAAGGGGAAGGAACCTCAACTGTGAAACTGCCTCCACAAGACTGGGCTGTAGGAAGTCTGTAAGGCATTTTCTTAAGCAACAATTGATGCGGAAGAGCACAGTCCATTGTAGGTAGTGCCATTACTGGGCAGGTGGTTCTAGGTTCTGTAAGAAAGCAAACTGAGCAAGCCTTGGGAAGCAAGCCAGTAAGCAGCACCCCTCCATGGCCTCTGCATCAGCTCCTGCATCCAGGTTCCTGCCTTGTGTGAGCTCCTGTCCTGACTTCTTTCAATGATGAACAATGATGTGGAAGAGTAAGTCAAATAAACCCTTTCTTCCCCAAGCTGCTTTTGGTCATGGTGTTTCATCACAGAAATAGTACCCCAAGACAATGGCATAGGGAACAGGGAGACCGGTAAGAAAAAAATGGGGTGACATTGTGCAAAGAGACAGTGTGCCCATACAGGTTTTTAAAATAAATTACATGATATTTATGACACATGTATATAATAACTTCCACAAATGTCATTATTGCACAGTGCACCTGATCCCTGTCATATTTTCTTTTCTTTCTTTCCTTCTTTATATTTTCTTTTATTTTTCTCTAGTGTTGGCTAGATCCATATATACCACAATAACAATCGACAAGCCTAGAGTCTCTAAAAGTGTCCCAACTTCTCTTAGGAATAAGACTGTCAGAGGAAAATTCCAGGAGTTGTTACTTGGTTCTAGGTCTTCATCATGACTACCTGACACATACCTTTTGTCATTTCTACCAGCCCTTGTTGTTGCTATGCCCACCCAATGACCCCCCCAACTCACCGCGCTGTGGTGTTTGGAGCAGACAAAGAGGACGAGGATGAACATACAGATTCCTGCAAAGGAGATCAGCTGCTCGGGCCTTTGAGCCGTGTCGAGAGCCAGCCACAGGATAAGGCCAACCACAGAGGCTCCTATGAACATCCTGAAGGCGGAATGCCAGAGCTATGTCACCAACTCAGTGAACGAGCAGCCAAGAACCCTCTGACAGACAGTCTGAGGGTCAGTGAGATAACTCAACAGCTTACTCTTGATTAGACAGAGACGGACCTTGAGAACCATCTGGTAGTTACCTAGCTTCTGCTTGCTCCTAATTGATGGAAGTAAGTATCTAATCTAATTAGACAGATCACATGACTTCTCTTTTCTCATATAGCCACATCAATAAAATTCAATATAAAGGTTCATCCCTGAAGATGCTTCCAATGATTAAATCAAAACACTGAAAACAAAAAGAGAGTACACTGGTCCCTTATGATAGCTACTCAATTTTTAACCACTCCAAGGGCGAGAATTAAATAAGCCATGTATGGATGTATGATCTTTACATGCACCAAACATATTTCAGTACATAGACTGAAGGCTTGGGCTGTGGCTTAGTAGAACACTTGCCTAGAATGTGCAAGACTCTGGATCCGATCCCCAGCCAACCACAATAAATAAGGGTCCAGTCATGGTAGTACAAGCCTTAAGGAATAGAGGCAGGAGGATTAAGGTTTTAAGATTGGGATTGGAGAATTGGCTCAGCAGCCAAGAATAATTGCTCTTGCAGAGGACTCAGGTTTGATTCCCACATCCATACGGTGGCTCACCAACCATTTGAAACCCCAGTCCCAAGGGATCATCCGATGCCCTCCTCTGAACACAGTGGTCGCCAGGCACACATGTGATACATATGTATGCATTCAGGCAAAACACTCATAAAGTAAAACTGAAAGAGATTAAAGTCCTCCTCAGCCTCACAGTTAGTATGGAGCCAACCTGGCTTACATTACATCCCCTTCCTCAAAGACAAACAAACAGAGAAACAAACAAAGCAACAGACAAATTTCCCCCAACTTAAGGGAAGAGAATTAGAAAGGAGGTGACAGATGAAAATAAACAAAAAGAAGCACATGACCCACTGAGACACCTCCAGCACAGTGCCTCAAAGAACTACAGAACTGGACAGAAATTCGCGGCTCTTTTCTACACGCCTCCCTCAAAGTGAATAAAGTTGGCTTCCAAAAGCTTATTTAATGAATAAACCCATGTTGGCTTCTCCTCCCACACGCTGTCAAATAAATTAGTGATACAAAACTTCAATGGTTATCTGTTCTTTTTCCAAATTATCACCGTTGAACACCATCTTCTGTGCATTCATTGGAGAGAGGGAAAAGAGAAACTTTCTGGACAGTCTGGCCTATGGTTAACACACATGGGCATGGCATAGACAGATTGGCTATAGCTACTTCAGAACCCAGTTCAGTTATGCTGATGATCAAGTTTGCGCCTAGATGCCAAGACAATGGTTCTCAACCTGGGAGTCATCACCCCTTTGGGGTCATATATCAGATATTTACATCACAACTCTAAACAGTAGCAAGATTACAGTTACGAAGTAGCAAGAAAAATAATTTCACAATTGGGGGTCACCACAGCATGAGGAGCTGTATTAAAGGGTCACAGTGTTAGGAAGGTTGAGAACCACTGAGCAAGGAGGTTGCAAACTACAAAAGCAGGTAGGGGGGCTTGAGAGATGGCTTGAAAGATGGCTTAGTGGTTAAGAGCATTGCCTGATCTTCCAAAGGTTCTGAGTTCAATTCCCAGCAACCACATGGTGGCTCACAACCATCTGTAATGAGGTCTGGTGCCTTCTTCTGGCCTGTAGACATACACACAGGCAGAATAGTGTATACATAATAAATAAATAAATAAATAAATATTTCTTTTTTAAAAAGCAGGTAGGGGGCTCTGGAGGACTAGAAGGGAGGAGGATGGAGCATAGGCAAGAGAGAAGCAACTTGGATGGTAGCTTAGCTAAGTGCTAAGACCCCTGCTCTGACCCCTCCATTAAAGACAAGTGCAGGCTTTCTCCCTTTGTCACAGGCCCCTGGGATTCCAGACTGAAACTCCTCCCTGATGTGGATGGAGTCCCATCTGCGCCAACAATACTGGCCCAAGGCTGTAAGAAACTGGGCTTTGCAGCTCTAAGGCCCGTGGCTCTGTGGTCTCTATGTTTGTCTTCGTGTAGATAAGAGCCTGGAGCCCTCTCAGGAACTGTCAAAATGTTAAAATGTTCAGTGAGGTGGCGATGATGCTCAGCTGGTAGAAGGCTTGCCTAGGATGCACAAGGCCCTGGGTTCAATCCCCAGCCCTCCATAAACTGAGTGTGTTAGTGCATGCCTGTAATCCTAGAGTTCAAGAGATAGAGGCAGGAGGATCGGAAGTCCAAAGTCATCTTTGGTTACATAGAGAGTTCTGAGACCAGCTTGGACTAGAGACTTTGTCCCACAAAAAGAAAAAAAAAAAAAGAGAGAAAGGAAGAGAGGGGAAAGGAGGCAACGAGAGGGCTCCCATCTCACCGATGAGTTCATTCATCGATACATTCACAAGTAAAAGGACTTCTCGAAGGGGGTGGAAGCTGTAGGAGGTGGGGCCCAATTGAAGGAAATTGGTCACTGGGGACATGTCCTCATAGGTTACACCTTGTCCCAGGTGCCTTGCCTTCCTGATCTCTTGCCTCCTGGCCTCCACGGTGTGAGCAGCTTTGGCTTCACCGGTTCACTTCCCACCATGACATTCTGCCCCGTCACCAGCCAACAGGGATGGGGCTAGGAGAGCATAGGCTAAGCCTCTGAAACTGGGAGCCGGAAGCGTCTCTCCTGCACATTGTTCCTAGGTGTTCCGTGAACAGCAACGAAAGGTGATTGACACACTTACCACTTCACCCAAAGCCTCAGGCGGCTGTTTTTCAAGGGCTTCAGGCAGCTCATTAATTTTTTACCGAAGCTTCTCTTCAGAAAGTGGCAAGCCAGGATGAAGATGACAAGACAGGTGAGGACGAATAATGCCAGAGCCCTCTGGAAGTTCAGGATGCAAGCTGCCAGGAAGTAGGCGGCATATGCTACAGAGAGAAAGTGAAGAGAGAGAACCAGCAAGGCTGAGCTTTCACGGAGTCCCACACCGAGCCTCTCTGCTCCCGGCAAAGACTCACTGCCTTCTATTGTACCTGCTGTCCTCACTCTCTCCCTTAGATTTGGCCAAAGGCCACTGTTAGACTCTTTGGAAACCAGACATCTCTTGGGTTTTTATCCCCCAGCTATGTTGAAATGTCAAATGATGAACCTTTTCTCTTGAGCAAAGCCATGTAAAGGAGGCTGCCTCTAGGAGGAAGAGCTACATGGCGCTTTTCTAGGGGCTCCCAGATTCACCCCCAAGGATAATTTTTGCTCTCATTATCCCAGCTGCTTCTAATCAAAGCTCTACATGTTACTGACAACATACTATAAACAAGGTTTTCTGACTTTCAAAAATAATGTATAGTGCTAATTTTAATTATAAGCCAGTAAATAAGTTATGTATAACAGGCATCTTTCATAAAGATTACAGACTTGTGCCCTGATTCAAACCTAAGCACTAAAAAAAGAGAATATATATCTATATATATATATATATAGATATAGATATAGATATAGATATCATATGTAATCTTGACACAAGTTAATGGTTCTAGAAATGTTTGTGGTTCTCCCTTCCATGAAGTCTCATGATCTCACCTAAACACAAGAGACCGAGCAGGATCTTCTTGAATAACGCAGCGTGTCTTTTAAAGAAATGTCTCGCCTTGGTGAAAGGCTGCAGCTTCCTCCTGATGAGAAACCAAGTTAAAACTTGAGAATTACTTCCTCCTGTTTGTGAGGTTCTCAGACCTTGGATAGCTCAAGGCAGAGTTAAGAGCTTGGCTGGGGGGTGTTCAATAGTGTTCCAACCAGGCCCCAAAGACCACCTCAGAACTATGTCTGTACATAGGTCAGAATGGCCCTGCTCAGCCTAGAATAGCTACTACATCTTCGGTAATTTTCTACCACAGAAGTGAACACTAATCATGTGTTTTTCCTAGGGACAGGTGTTGCTCAGCTTTCATATTCAGCCTGTCCTACTTAGAAGCCATTCTACCATAGCACCCCAAAACCATACAAAGCCTTTGTAGTTGTGTGTACATTGGCAGATAGGAGAGAAAACAAACCAGCTTCAAGAGTCTCTACATCAGCAGATCTGAGAGAAGATGCCCAGCAAGAACTATTCAAGATTGTTTTGTATAGTTTTCCATGCGTGTGGGCTCAAAGAACTCTGCAAATCCTAACAGGGTTCCTCTAAGACCCCCTGCAACCTGAAAGCCAGGGAAGCTGAGTAAATTTCCCAAGGTCACAGAGGTCATAAGGAGTAGCTCTCGAATCTCAGTAGCCTGGCTTCTGAATCTAAAGACTGCACCTTCCCTGACCCCAGGGTTACCTGCCTTTGCCATTTCTAAGGGTCCTTAGCACATTGCAGCCATGTGAGCAAAAAGATTCCACTTTCAACAAAGAAAAGGAGCCCAGCTCGAAGTGTCCTGTGCATCTATGGTGTTAAGGTGTGGTGCTCAGGCAGGGATGGAACCAGCCACTACCTAAAAGGTCTGGGGTCTTGGTGCACACAATTCTGGGTTCCTTCGCTGTTGTTGCCTCTCCCATCTAACATGAGATTGAAACTATCATGCTCATTGTCCCTATATCCTTCCTTCTTCATTTCTGCCTCTATCCTCATACCTTCTGCAGGGAGTCCAACCCCGGCTTAACTGAGCAGGGTGTACATTCTCAGATACATCTCAGGTACAGGGAAGTCAAAGAGGGAGGCAAAGTATCCTCATCAACCCTGACTTGTCTAAGCCTATCTCCTCGGGAGGATGTTGGGGTCTCAAGACCTCTGCCGCTATCCATTAGTGGAGAAAGCGGTGGGCAGGAAGTTTGTTTACAATGTCAGTACCCGAAAGCGCCGCCGATACCTTAGGAACATCATTCGCAAGGCACATCAAGCAATGCCCTTAATTTTAACCCTAGACTTCCATGAGCACCACGTCTTTAGTTTGCTCCTCCAGGTCCTCACACCCTGCTGGGAGCCTGGAAGTTCAGTCTGTGAGCTTGGGTTCTCCAAAAGAGCAGCGCATGCTCTTACCCTCTGCGTCATCTCTCCAGCCACTCTTTTGGTTTTTTTTCCCTAATTTTCTCCTATCAGGATTGGGTTTTGTTATGGTATTTTCAGATATATGTGTCATTATGCTTTATTTGCACATAACAGCCTCTTGATGAGTAAACTCTCTGGTTATTCTAGTTTAAATATGCCACCTGGTTTCCTAGTACACAGGGTGAAGATGGCTCAAGACCATGCCCAATTAAATAGCAGTTAAGCAAAGGCACTGTGAAATAGAATGGTCCATGTACTGGTCTAAGAGCAAACAGAAATCACAGGCTTAGGGCTTCTGCCCTCACCTCTTCATCATTTCTTGGGGGCCATTTCAGTGCCTGCTCCAGAAATTGCTTAAAAACCCTTGTGAAGCCCTGAACAATGGGATCCTAGAACACCAGGTTAGGACTGAGCCTCTGGTACTAAAAAAAAAAAAAAAAAAACAAAGGAGCCGGTAGGTGGTGGCGCACGCATTTAATCCCAGTACTCAGCAAGCAGAGGCAGGCAGATCTCTGTGGGTTTGAACCTAGCCTGGTTTACAGAGTGAGTTCCAGGACAGCCAGGGCGACACAGACTGCCTCGGAAAAGAAACAAATAGATGAACAAACCAAACAGTGAGGATGGACTATGAAGGAGAAATGCTCCAGAGCAAACAAGAAAAGGTTTCTTTCCGCCTTTTAAACTCATCGAGAGGTTCACAGAAGCATGTGGGCAAGTGTCTGTGCACTCTG
This sequence comes from Microtus pennsylvanicus, assembly GCF_037038515.1. Lineage (NCBI taxonomy): Eukaryota > Metazoa > Chordata > Mammalia > Rodentia > Cricetidae > Microtus > Microtus pennsylvanicus. The sequence continues at coordinate 100,780,472 of NC_134580.1, read as the reverse complement.
AAGCTCGCCTGGCCCAGCATCTCGGTAACAGCACCAAGCTCTTTACACAATGGTCCAGTTTGAGTCTTAATGTCAGTGTTATGACTAGAAACTGAACTGAGATGTTTAACCACGGGTGAGTGGACACGGATGCTCAGCCTCTGCCTCCAAGTGTCTGTTACGGGCGACTTTCCGGGCATTGACTAAAGACAACCTCCTCACATGCTTACTGCCCGTATCCCTGAGTGATACGTGGAAAAGAAACAGGTGAGCACGATCAGAAGCAGTAGCTAAATGTGGCTTTAGCGATCAACAGATCCAGCAGCAAAGACACACATGAATTTTCTTAGTTACCTACTTGTGAGATGTAGAAACTCTCCCAGCTGAGAGAGATGGAGCCTCGGTAACTCCTAGAACCTGAAACTCTTCGTTTAGCCACTAATGTGGGAAGCTTGAGTGAGCCTTCAGAGAATCCAGCTCCAGTGACAGAAGACAGTGTGGCCCTGCCTGAGTCTTTGCTAGTCTCGTGTGAAGGAAATGGAGGAGTTAACTTAGCATCAGGTGATGGTGTGAACAAAGATGAGGCTCGCCTAGCACAGGGGACCAGAGTCTTTCAAAGGTCAAAGTCCTATTTTACACCCAATTAAATATCAGTTGGATAAAGCTACTACAAAGCAAGAGGGGGCGTACTCTAAGAAATCAGTCCCAGGCAGAAGACTTTGTCCCTGTCTTCCTAACCACAAAGCCATCATGGGAAGAACCACTTTCCCACTTTTCCACAGTCCAAGTTCTGCACACAACTGGTTCTGAGCTCATGAGCTGCATGCTGTAGCCGCACAGGAAACTGAGTCTCCAAAACAAACAGACCTTAATTAGCCATTTGGGAAGCCAAGTAGGGACTGGAAAGTCTGGGGAAAACCTGTCAGGAAAAGGCAGCATGAGGCCAGCCTGAGCGACAGAATAAGAAAGTCCTGATACAGACAGACAGACTGACTGACTGGTAAGAAGAATGTGTACAGTGGGTTTTCCAACCTATCCTCAACTTCTTCCTCCAAGAACTCTCCTCTGTCCAAGTTGGAGGTAGCATTTGTTCTGATAAGCAGTGGAGTCTTCCCAGGGAAGCTGTTCTAGCTCATGACTATGCCCCATGTCAACTTCAGGCGGGGCCCTTGGGTGTATTTCTTTTGCAAGCAAGATTATAGGCGCTATGTGGATAATTAAGGAACAAGAGGGTGGGTTGCATTTACAACTGCTCTCTTCCCTCAGCCTCCTGTGGGCTGGGACTCTATGCAGGCTGTTAAATGCATGAAGTGGAATCTCTTGCGGGTACAATGGTGCGTGTCTGCCAACCCATCGGAGGCTGAGGCAGGAGGGTGAGAATAATCTGGGCAATATAGTAAGATCCTCTTTCTGAAAATAATTATACTTTTCTCTTTGAGCACAGTTTAGACATGGATGTTATAAATATATTTTCTTACCTACCAAGTGAGATGGGCAGTTGGAGAACTTTTTGATGAAGGACAAAGCAGTAAACATTTTGGTTTGTAGACTTTATATTTATGTTTTAATAAAGTGTGACTGTAGACTGAGACCCCGAGCTCCTGTCTCCTTCCGCCTTATGTTCCTCTCTAGTGCTGGGATTAAAGGTGTGCACCACCACCACCTGGCCTCTGTGGCTAACTAGTGTGGCTGTTGGAATTAAAGGTGTGTGTTACCACTGCCTGGCCTGTATGGCTGACTAGTGTGGCTAACTTCACGCTCTGATCTTCAGGCAAGCTTTACTTATTAAAACATAAATAAAATATCACTACAGTTTTCTTAGAACATGTCCATGCCCATCTGTTTATTGTTACCTGTGGCTTCTTTCTCACTAAAGTGGGAGAGTTGAGTAAATACAACAGAGACTATGAAGTCTACAAACTAAAGTGGATCTTACTGTATTGCCTAGACTGTTCTCACACTCAGGAGGCTGAGGGAAGAGAGCACTAGCTGCTCTTCCAGAGGACACAGATTTGGATCCTAATATCCACAGGTGCAGGGAATTTAGTGCCCTCCTCTGGCTGCCTGGGGCATTGCACACATGGGATGGGCATACATACTGGCTGACAAAACACTTATAAACGTAAAATAAAAATGAATTGTTTAGACGTAGAAAAGCAGCTGGGTGTGGGGGCATACACCTTTAAGTCCAGGACTCTGGGGGCAGAGGCAGGAGGATCTCTGAGTTTGAGGCCAGCCTGGTCTACATAGTGAGTTCCAGGACAGCCAGGGCTGTTACACAGAAAACCCTATCTCAAACTACCAAAAAAGTAGAAAAACAGAATACATTAAAATATAAAATATGTGTAAATTGATATGGATATTTTATATAAAAATTTGTAGAACATAGCTGCCATCTGAGCAATTTTACCCAAACTTCCCTTTGACTTTAGCTCTGACAGCAGGTCCATGTTCAGAGTCAAACATCCTTCGCCACCCCTCCCTCCTCAGCACCCGAGCGCACAGCACCGCAGACTGTGGTTTCACACATCGGGCTTTCCCTTACCACCCACATCTCCATCTTCTTCAGCCTCCACAGAAAGGGCCTTTTGTCTCTGCTCCTGTAACTTTCTTTCTCCTGCCCCTAAATCTGAGCATTCCAGAAAAGTTTTTCGGTCATGGTAGAGATGGGCTTTTTGTTTTGTTTTGGACAAGGTCCCTCTATGCAGCCTTAGCAGGTCTAGAACTTTGGTCACAAACTCACAGAAATCAGTCTACCTCTGCCTCCCAAGTACTGGGATTAAAAGCATGCACCACAAGTCCTGGCCTCAGAGAGATTTATTTTGCTTTGTTTTGTTTTAATTGATATGAGTAGGTTTGTTCCTAAGTCTCAATGCTCTAATTTAGACAAAAGAGTTAAAATTGGTACTTTCCTGTTATGAAAATTAAACTAATTACACAAAATTACACATAATAATACTCAATAAATGTTAGCCACTGTTACTGTTATCATTGCTGTTGTCGCTATTTTTTTTAAAGTCACCTAGGCTGACACTGATGGGCTCGTCATTGTCCTGAACTGACACTTCAGTTAGTTCTACAGAATACACATACATGTGGGACCGTGCGGTGGTCCTGGTCTTGTCTGTGAGTTAGGCAGTCTGAGAATGAATAGCTCTCATCTGTTCCGCTCACTTCTCCTCCCCACCCCCCCCCAGGTCCTTGGTGGCTAACTACACTGGACTCTGGAACATCCTTACCCTGGGCCATCCTTCCGGCTGTGTTCCTCTGTCTCTTCAGTCTTTTTGCTTTGCTCAGGATTCCCTCTTTCCTATAAACACAGGTAAAGGTGAGGTCAGCTGTGCAGCCCCGTCGGAGAGGCAACAGACCAAGAAAGCCACCAAAGCCACACCACAGCCCACAATGTGAATTACCATGAGTTCCAGCCCTAGGTTCTCGATGCCGTTCTCCGCTGTGGCCTGGGAAACAGATCCTCGTCCCCCTGCTTTCTCCATCTCCTGCTAGCCTCAGCTGGAAAACAAACTCAGGGCTAATTTCCGGCAGATTTTTTTTGTTGTTGTTCTGTCTAGATAGAGCGAGGGGGAATTTTTTAGGCCAGATCCTCTCAGAAAACACAAGACTAAAATTCTTTTAAAAAGTCAGCTGCTTCCATTAAGAATAAGGACTGGAAAGATTGGGAGCAGACTAATACAATAAATAACGAAAGGTAGAATTTGATTTCTTGTTATAAATGGTTATGGAAGAAGGGGCAAGAAGACAGAAGAGCAATTAAGGACAGGAAGAACTGGAATGGATTGGTGAGCCTCCCGGGGTCCCAGGACCTGGGTTGAAATATAACCCATTTAGTTACTCAATTCAAGATCCATTTAGTAATGCTCTTTATCTTTTTCCTGGAGCAGGCCCCACTGAGCTAGGAAAGAGAAGGAAAATGACAGCTGAAGAAGCCCCATGGGCCAAGGATTTCTGGGAAAAGAAAAGAGATAAGCAGACTACATGTGGTCGGGTTCTCTCAGGAACAGAACGGATAGAATGTATATATAAAAGAGAAGGTTTTCTAGAGTAACTTACAATGTGCTGGGTGGCTCTGCACAGTCCAGTCCAGTGTGACAATGGCTAGAACCTGGGAGCTGCTCAAGCCAGGTAACGGTGCCTGGAGCGTCCTGCAGAGCTACTGGTCTCCAGTCCACATGGGATGCTGGAGAAACTGGACCCTGGTGTCAGTGGAGAAGGACAGCTGTCATAGAGACCAGGGCTCTCCCCAGCAGGAAGTGAAGGCAGGCAAGCAAACAGCACTTTCCCCCTCAGACTTCCTTCTCTTTAGGCGATTACCACCCGCAAGTGCCGCCCACTAGGGGAGGGGCTTTTTGGAAGTGTGCTTCTCAGTTGGGTGTAGCCCAAATTCTAATTGGTCTTAATAAATAAAACCTAAAGTCCAATAATGGCAGGTGAAGGCTGGAGGATCAGAGAAGCCATGTAGCCAGTCACTAGAGAGACATTTTGCCCCTACCAATGTTCAGACGACATCCTGGGACTGCTCTGAGCTCCTGTCTCCTCCCACCTTATACCCCTCTATTCACCCAGCCATATCACTCCTGTCTCCACCTCTCCAGTGCTGGCATTAAAGACATGGGATCCTAAATGCTGGGACCACCTTTTTGTGGGCTCTGTTTCTCTTTTAGACTGGATCAATCTCAGGTAGCCCAGGATGACCTTGAACTAACAGAGACCCCTCAGCTGTTTCCTGAGTCCAGGGATTAAAGGTGTGTGCCGCCACTCCCTGGCCTCTAGCGGCTTAGCTCTTGCACTCTGATCTGCAGGCGAGCTTTATTTATTAAAACGCAAATAAAATATCACTACCGTTAGGTCAATCAAACCATTCCTTTAGCTGTGCATTTTCAGATGAGTACAGGGTCCTAATTCTGCCTAAGATGATAGTTATCTCATGTACCACTGAAAATGTGCCATTCTTTTCTCGGAATAAGTGGCAAGATGCCTTGAGAAATGCATGGTCTTTTAGTATCCTACAGCGTAACTAGAGCAATATAAATTAATTACATTCAATTACTGATATTATCTCAGTCGTTACATTACAGGGTAAAGGAACAGAAAGGGAAAAACCCACAAATGTTTGCTTAATATGTGTGCCTATATATTTAAACATATTCTTAACAAAATTAGGAGAGAAACACACTCATGGCAATAACAATCCCCATTTCTGTAGCAGGCCCCTACCTTCTTTACCTGGGGTTTATAACTGTCTTCCACAACCCATTCCGTAGTCCTTCCACCTTCAGCCAGCACCTCAGCCGGTCTTGGTTCTTCACCTGGAGGAGGGATCCATACACTCTTGAAGGGTCTGGGTTGACAGGTTTGACTGATTGGTTCCTGCCTCTGTTGAGTTGTTGTAGTTTCCCATTGACATTAATCCCAAGGTTCCTCTCTTGCATTTGATACGCTCTTCCTTACCTCCTTGGCAGAGAAACAGTCCCATTTCCCTTTGATCTGGGTCAATCGCCCCTCCTGTTTGTACTATTCCTTCTTTTCAGCCTGTTGACTGCAGGGCATAGGGAACTCAGAAGTCTTAGCTCCCAGCTCAGTGGGATTTCTCTTGGGGCCTCCTGGGCACTCACTCCCTCTTCTGGAACCAAGACTTCTAGGCCAGCAGAACCCAAGCTAGAGGGAATAAGAAGCAAACGTTTGGCTGGTAGCTCACTGGGCATGAGGTGTCCTTTCCATTTCCACGTCTCTCTCCTGGACTAGTGAACCCTGAGTGACAGGAGGAACTGTATACTGGGCACTGAATTGAGCATATTTAACCTGCGGGAGAACCTCAGCATTCCAGGCTATACAACTGTGTCTTTTCCAGGGGGAACTGGGGATTGGTTCTTACTAGCCTATACTAATTACATATAATGATGGAAGTCATTATGACATTTTCATACATGTGCATAATGTATTTTGGTCATATTCAGCCCTCTTCTCCTCCCCCGCCTCCCTCCTCTCCACTAATATTCTTTCTCTTCCAAACTAGGCGCTTTCCTACTTCCAGGTCTCAGTTTTTCCTTCTGTGACCCAGTGAATTTCACGAGGGTTTCTTTATAGAATTATGGGTACCTTTCCAGTGACTATACCTGAAGAAAACGTGTCTCCTTTCCCTAGCAACCACTAGCTGCCGTAAATGAAGTTTCAGGCAAGGGTGGGACTCCTCCTGTCTCTCTCCTTCCCTCGTGCTGAGCGGACAAGCCTAAAGTCACGTATATCTTGTCTGTTTCATCCTCACTGACTTGAGTCCAAGAGTGGTAACGACCGTTGAGTCATATTGTGCCCAGAAGTCATCACTCCGCATCCTCTCTGCCTCCCTTCCTCCAGCTGTTAGGCTTTTTTCCGCTCTCTTTTCTGTGATAGTCACTGAGTCTTGTATGAGGCTACATCAATGTCTCATTTATTCAAAGTACTTTGATCGGCTGTATTTCTTCAGTCACCACTGACCTCTGAAAATCCACTGACCAAAACTGATAACTACCGTCTTACGGACACAAACAGTTCTTTAATGCTGCTTCTGCTTAGAATGGCAGTTTGATGGGAACATCATGTCTATTGAGCAGCAGGACTTCCCCATTGGGAAACACAGCTTCCTTAACCACAGGCTTTTGAGTATGAATTCCTTCCTGTCGGTTAACAACAAATCCTATCAGATGGCTGTTAGCTCTCCCCTACCGCTATTGGACTGGTCAGTATTGTTGCACAGTGTCCACAATTAAGACCATGGATAACAATCTCCTCCCCCCAGCCCCTGCATTCTGTGTAGCATCTTCTGTACTATGAGAGACAGTCAGAAAGGAAGAAATTTTTTAGCCACATTCTAGCTTGATTTTTTTATGTGTTGTGGTCAAGGAATGGGGCTTCTTTATCAATCTGGTCTTACTATCTAGTACTGTGAGCAAACAGCAGCCCTAGCATGCTTTGTGCCCCTCCCTCGGGACTCACTGAGAAACAACCCATGGGGAGGTATCGCATCCCTGACACAGGCGTTTGTTAAATAGCTCATGACATCTGGGATCAGCATGTTCTACCTACGTAAGTTACCTCCAAACTATTAGGTTTATTTTTGTTGGCTTATCAAGCGTCGTGTTTTCTTGTGGTGTTTTCATGCATCTTTGTTTCTGGCTGACTCCTTTTCCCGTGTCCTGCCACAGCTCCTTATGACTCTTCACGCCCAGCTTTCCTCTTTCCATTTTCATATCACACACATTCCGCTTCCACTGAAGGTGCCTTTCCCCCCTTTGCACGGAATCATTTCTAGTTTCCTGGGATTTACATAATTGCTCCCACATAAATGCACACACACACACACACACACACACACACACACACACATGAAGGGTTCTTCAGAGACCATTTATGTTTTGAATCCGTGTCCAGGGTATGTTACTGATTCTTCTGTTGCCAGGATTCGAAGATCCAGGGATCAAGATGTGGAAGTGGGAATGGTTATCCCCAGTGAGCCATCAGCCAGATTTTGTTTCTTGTTCCTGGGAGCTTATGCTCTGCTGGCTTAGAAGTCTTAGCTCCAAAAGGGGGCATGCTTCTCCCAGGAGGAACAATAAACACCCAGTGAACTGAGAGTTACGACTCCTTGCTAGCCACTTTGGGTTCCTGATGGTCTTGAGTCAGTGGGTTAAGAAGGTAACAACAGTGTTAGGAGGAGCGACTGGCCCAGACTGATAAAGGGTAATTGAATTCCTTCTCCACAGTGGAGGCAAGGAAGATTATGTCTGCAGTGCAGGAGGGCCTTGAGCAGGTCTGTGGTTAAAGTCAGCGGGAAGCTACAACCCAGAAAGATAGCATGGTAAATGGCCCAGGTCTTTGAGACCTTAAGGTATAGATCACTCCTCCAGGTAAAAAGCCACAACTGACTGGGTTATGGTTGCAGTGCTTGCTGAGGACAGAGGGACTATGGAATGGATGGCAGAGGGGGGTAGTTACACACACCAGCTGACCACGTGGCCACTTTCAGAAATGATTGGGATTTTCATGAGCGCTTCTGTCCCATTTAAAAGGGCATGTTTGCGCATCTGTACACTTATATTTGTATTTTCTTTCCTCTATTTCTTTCCTGTTTAGATTTTATCACATTGTACTCATTCTTGTGTCTGTCTGTCTGTCTGTCTGTCTCTGTGTGTGTCCATGTTTCACAGAGCACAAGTTGAGGCCAGAGGACAACCTGAAGGAATGCCATATGGGTCCTAGTGTTTGAACTCAGGTCATTATCTTGGTGTCAAGTGCCTTCACCCACTAAATCATTTTTTTCCAGCCCTCCTCTATCACTTAAAGAAATTACCTTATTTTAAAATTCCTACTTATGTGTATTTGTGTGTGTGTGTCTGTGTGTGTGTGTGTGTGTGTGTGAAGCTGTGGGTGTTACAGGTGCTTGTGGATGTGGGTGCTGAAGACAGAACCCAGTTCCTCTTCAAGAGCAGCAAATGCTCTTACCCGCTGAGCTATCTCTACAGCCCCTATTTCTTTACCATTTAGTGCAACATTGAGATAATATCAGTGGTTTAGTGTTGCAAATGTATATTATCATACGAGGGTATGGGGCACTAAAAGACCAAACGTTCCCTAAGTGAGTTTGTCACCTGTTGCGGAGGAGAAGGAATGATGTGCTTGTAGTTTTATGAGGGACAGTTATATTCGGTAGGCAGAATTGTCACTGTTTTCCTTTGGAAATCAGTCATGACACGAAGACACGTGACTGGGTGTCAAGTTGACAAGGGATGGGCGTCTAACGGTTAATCTTGGTTTTCAACTTGACTGGATCTGCAATCAACAGTTTTTAAAGGTAAGAAGCTAGGCATGCCTGTGAGGGATTTTCTCGACCAGATTGTTTAAAGTGGGAAGACCTGGCATTTAATGTAGGCAGCGCCTTCCAGTAACACCCTAGATATAAGGAAGAGGAAGAGGGCTGGAGAGATGGTTCAGTGGTCAAGAGCGCTGGCTGTCTTCCAGAGGACCCAGGAACTCTTTCCCGGCACCCACATGGTGGCTCACACCATCTGTAATTCCAGTTCCAAGAGATCTGACATCCGCTGGCTTTTGTGGGCACGAGTCATATGCAAATTCTTTAGTGAGTATTACTTCCAGATTGTGATTAGATATTTTTCTTGTTTGTTGGAGAAGGTTTGTATGATCTAAAGATTATATTGATGGGAGTCCTTGGTTGGTAGGTCCCAGAGTTACTCTTATGATTCACTAGCCAAGCACTTCTGACTCTACCTCCTATCTCCACTGACCAGGGAGTAGCAAGGTTCACGTGGCAGTTTACCAAAGACTGGATGTACTTACCATAATCGACAGTAAACTTTAGCACTGGCTAAATTAATCTTTGTGTTCCCAGAAATAAAATAAGGTATCTACCAAGGGTTTGCTCGATCTCTACAAGTGAAGGGACTCCAGACAACAGAAAGAAAGGTTACTTTGAATTACTAAAATAGAGAATCAAGATCCCCTCAACTCATTTCCTGTCCTGAGTCAGTTTAAAGACACTCCCTCAAATGAGACCAGGACCCCTTGAGAAGGAAACTCCTACAATATTTGAAAGTTTCCCTCTGACTCTATCTCTTTCCCTAAGGGACCTAGAAATTTTTACAACGGTAACTTTACCTTAGAGAAAAGGAAGTGATCAGACCTTCTCTAGTTCACAAGACGCTGCCTCTGAATTGTGGATGCTGATTTCCGAAGATCCCAGCAAGCATTGTGCCCAAAGTCAAAGAGGCTTGTGGAAGTCAGGTCATTTATATACTTCAGCCAAAGTCTGACTCACAGTGGGCCCAGTAAGTCCCTAAACTTATCCTACGTGCCACGCCAGAATGCCCAACTGGGACAGATAATCCCCACACTGATAACCCTATCTGCGGTTGGAAAGTCCAAATACAAGCAAATAGCACTGCTCCTGTCAGGGAAAATAGTGAATAAAACCAAGATGCAAAGCCTGTAGGGTGACAGAAATTTGTGCCACCACCAAGGACTTGAAAGATGCAGGGGTGATAGTTCCCACCACGTCCCCTACTTGTCCTGTGCAGGACGGCTGAATCATGGAGAATGAGAGTTGATAATCACAAACCTAATTACGCAGTGACTCCAGTTGCAGCTGCTGGACCAGATGTGGCTTCCTTTCTTCAGTAGGAAAACACACCTTCTGGCACTTTTTATGCAAATATTGACTGACCGAGTGTTTTTTTTTTCTTGATACCTTCCCACAAGAACGACCAGAGGCAATTTTCTTTCCGCTAACAAGGCCAGCACCACACCTTTACTTTTCTACTTCAAGAGTTCGTTAATCCTCTGGTCTCATTGTTATAACTTAGTTTGCAATAATCTTGGTACCTGTCTCTTCCACGAGTAATCACACTATATTGAGGACATCAGGCCTATTAGACCCAGAGAACAAGAAGTACCAGTCACTTTGGACTTGTTGTTAAAGCATATTTGCATCAGATGATGGGAAAGAAATTTAACTAAACTTCAAGGATTTTTCTATCTTGATGAAACTTCTAGGGGTTCAGTGGTGTGAGGCAGGCAGAGATGTTCAGAATGTCCATTCTAGTCCACCGATCAATGTATTTGTTTTTATGTTAATGCCATGCTGTTTTTATTACTATAGCTCTATAATACAGCTTCAAATAAGGAATGGTGGTACCTCTGGCACTTCTTATATTGTTCAAGAATGTTTTAGCTAGCCTAGATTTTTGCGCTTCCATAAGAAATTTAAGATTAATTTTTCAATTTCTGCAAAGAATTGTGTTGGATTTATGGGGATTACATTGAATCTGTAGATTGTTAACCTGCCACCAGATCACTGGCTGGTCATCCCCAGATCACTGGCTGGTCATCCCCAGATCGCTGGCTGGTCATCCCCAGGAAGGACACCATATCAAAGGCTCCTTGTTAATCTCGGCTGCTGGCAGATTTGGCACTCACCAAGCACCATAGCAAGGCCAGCCTTGGTGAAAAAAAAGTTCTCATTATGTAGCCAATACATAGCCATCTCTGACACCACGGCCACTTGGGCAGGGATGGCCAAGGAAAGAAACTGACTGTCCACAGAGTAGGTCATTCAGTCCACTTGATTGTTAAACTCCTCGTCTTCTGAAGTCACCTTTCAGTGAGCATTTATATAGCACAAAACTAGCTTCATATCCTTGCCTGTTTGGAGTAGTAGACCCGCATAGCCCTTCCCCAAATGTTTTTCACATCAGTTTTCCAATCATACTTCCAAGTCCGGGCCATTCCGGCAAATCACTAGCTACAGACCATGCACCAGTATATAATAGCATCTGGTCTTTTTGATACCAAACAAAATACATGATCGTGACAACCTTCCCCCTCCCAAAATTCTGCCTACTGTGATTTCCCTTCCCCAGTGTCCTTCACGTCTGCTCCAGAATGGCACAGAGATGTTACATGTATCCACTTCTGGGTATAACCTGAATGCCATTCAGAGCCTTCGTGAACTGGGTCTTAGTCTTTGCTTTCTCAGTCAGTCAATCACCGAGCATATTCCGCAAGGCCTAAGGTGCACGCTTGGGGCTGAAGGCATTATAACATAGTAGGAACCTCTTCGTGGACCTTAGTTGTGCCCCCAGAACCCGCTAGAACACTATCACATATAGAGTGCATTGCTGATCTGCAGGTCCGTCATTATGGTTTAGTGGATTGAGTAATACCCAACTCATAATTGATAGCTCGTGCTACATAATAACTTTATGGGTTGTTGTCAAATGCTCAGTCTCCACTAAGTAAGGTGTAATACCAGGCTGAGCATTGCTTATCAAAGGGAGAATAGCTATCTGCAGATAACAGTAGGACTTTGCCCCAAAATTCCCAGAGCCTGATAAGTAATATGGTACAATTGGCCTAGCATCCTGCACAGCAGCCTGGACCTAAGAAAAAAAACCTCTTACTCAAACCCAGCAGCTTTGTGAGACACTTGGTGTATTGCTGGAATGACACACCCACGTGAAAATGTGCTGCCTCCAAAATCCAGATAAGCCCAGTAGGCATTGTGTTTCTTTCTCGGTGGTGAGAGGGGCCAGGCACATTAAACTGACCACTCAGCTTAGAAGAAATATCTCTGCCTGGCCCGCACCACTGGATTCTTAAAAATTGCACTGAAGTAAAGGAGTCTTGAGTTTTGGTTGGATTTGCTTCACGTCCCCTGCTGGGCAATGAGTTCAGAGTGAAGAAGGGCGCTTGCTGTGCAAGGGTGAGAACCTCAGCTCAAATCTCGTGAGAATTTTTAGAAAAAATTAAACAAGGCACAGCTATACATGACTGCAGTCCCAGAACTGTGGGGACAGACACAGGACTGGCTTGTTGGTTGCCAGGTGAGTGAAAACGCTGCCTCAAGGAAACGGCAAAGAGGACAATAGTAGACACCTAACATTGGCCTCTGGCCTCTGCGTTACATACGGGCATGCCCACACACACATGCAACACACGCTAAAATTTTAAAACACCATTTCATTAAACATATGCAATCAATCTTTATTGTGTGAATGACGCCTTCCTGTAAAGGATAGGACACCTGAACTTCATTTGACTATTAAGAAATCTGGCAAGCCAGCCTTCTACCCTCTTCCAGGGCCTTTGCTTACCCCAGCCTGCCATCCCAGGCAGCTCCTCGTTGAAGACTAAAAGAAAACCACAGGAGCAAGGAGGAGAGGCCTCCAGTCACTGGTCAGCTTTACGCCTCAGGCCCGCCTTCACTGTGTCTGTCCTTGCTCTCAGTTTAGGAGGGCAACCCTCAAGTTAATATTTATACATTTTGGACTTTTTTGCAGGTCTAGGAATTCTGTGGGAACTTTCAACTCAGGGCCTCACGCCCTCTAGACAGTCACTCTATCACTGAGCTGCATGCATCCTCAGCTAATTCTGCTGAAGATAGAAACAGGTTTATCTGTAGGAGCATCGTCCACCACCGGACTAGTCAGTGAGTGGTATGTAAACAAGGGTCAGTAGTTTTGTACTGGAAATAGTTTTTTTTTAGAAAACAGGACTATGCATAACTCTATGCGAACTAGCTGGTAGGAATCCCTTTATCAGTCCATTTGACAAATGGATAAGTACTCGCTATCACCCTGGCAACCACCTTGGTTTCTGGGGATACAAAGACAATGTCTTTGCCATTCAAAAATGTAGGGATCACTAAGTGTCACATCCTGCACTATAGGATCCTGGAAAACCGATGGGGTAGATGAGAAGATGAAGAAAAACAAATGACAGATACTTCAAGCACACATACAGAAAGGCTGGGATCAGGTGAGCGGTGCTCACTTTGATGGAGGGCACCTACTACCAAACTTAGCAACCCAATGTGTTTGTTTTATATATAGTACCAAGTGGGGGGAAGCTGGCTCATCTTGGGGAGAGGTCTCTGTAGAGGAGCAATCTCAGGCTCTAAACATGTGGGAGAAGGTAGCAGGGATGGGCTGATATTCTCTGCACACTCTGTCAGCACTCACATGAATCAGTGGAAGGCTTGGCCGTTTCCCTGTGCCTGACCTGGGGAAGGTTTTGCTATTCTCATGGGCCTGAGGCATTGGGGTCCTTGACAGAGCCTCACTCATCTCAACAATACACATTCACTTAGGATATCGTCTGCTCCCCACAACGAGGAAAAGGCAGGTGTGCCAAGAAGCTGAAGACGCTTCTACTAAAGAGACAGCAAGCTAAATAATGGAGGGTATAACTGAGGAGCTGATTAAGGGAGGTTGGAAAAATTTGTACATCAGTTAAGGAATGGAGAAGGATGCCATTTTGTTGAGCTTGCAGGGTTTGGTGTTTACTTGATCCTTATTTGTCTAGCCACTGTGCCAGCATCTTTTGTCCTTTCTCGGAGCCTTTGAGTGTGTCATTTTTCTCTCCAGTCTGAAAAGAGAAAATCCTTTTAATATCCTCTGTAGACCTGGTTTAGTGGCTACACATTTCTGTAGTTTCTTTTGGTTGTGAAAAGATTTTAATTCTCCTTCAGTTATAAGATATTTTGTTAGGGAAAGCAGCCTGTGTTGGTACCCGTCTCTCCCACCTTGAAATACCTCCAGCTTTTGACATTCCTGTTCAGAAATCAGCTGCTATTCTGATGGGCATGCCTTTTTATATGATGCAGTATTTCTCTCTTGTAGTTTTTAATGTTTTCTTCATTGTGTGCCTTTAGTGTTTTAACTATTATAAGACGTGGGGAGCTTCTTTTGTGGTCCTCTCTGTTTGGTGTCCTGCACACTTCCAATACCTTGGTGGGCATCTCTTCCCCTAGATTTTAGCAGTTCCTGCTATTTCTGCATTTTGTTTTGGTTTTTATTCAGTATTGCTGAGTTTTTTTATTGTTCTATTTTCACATCCCATATTGACTTCCTTATTTAATTCAGTTGTTTTGTTCTCTTGGGAGTTCATCCAAGAGCTTGTGTTCTCTTTTATTTCTTTGAACATATTCATAATCATTCTTTAGAATTCTTTGCCTGGAACTTCATTTAAATCATTTTCACTGGGGCCATTACTGTCGTTTTGTAACTTTGGGTGATGTGTTGTCTTATTTTTTATGAGACTTATGTTTTTTAATTGGAATTTTCACATTGATTGGATTTTCTTAATTTTTGAAAATTTCAGTGACCTTTCTTCTCTCAGTGGAAGTGTTTGTAATGCCTAGGGGAACTAGGTTTTAATAAGACTGGAGTGTCATTTTTCTTCTGATAGTTGATTGTTTGGGGCACAGGGATCTACCCTCAATACTTCCCTGAGAGTAGAATGCTATCTATAACAATAGTCACTGTGGAAATGATTTAATAGAAAATTAGAAATCAGTCAGCCTTTAGCACCAATCATTTTATGAAATAAAGGAAGACTGATAATACTCTCTATGTTGATAATATTAGTTACTGTGAGCATGAGTGGGAAGAAGCAGAAAAGAGAGGAAAACAGAGTGATCAAAGTGATTAGCATTGGGTTAATCAGAATAGGTGGAGACAGGAACACTTGTAGAGAGAAATATCTGACTCACCCTGTCCCATAGTGGTTTAGTTCCAAAGAGACTTACATTAATTATAAACAGGTTGGCCTATTGACTCAGGCTTAATATTAACTAGCTCTTATACGTTAAATTCACCCATAATTCTTATCTATGTTTAGCCATGTAACTTGGTACCTTTTATCAGGGAGGCATTCTTGTCTGGCTTCCTCTGCCTCTGGCTTGTGACTCTCTCTCTCTTTCCTCTTCCCAAAATTCTCTTAGTCTCATTGCCCTGCCTATACTTCCTGTCTGGCTACTGGCCAATCAGGGTTTTATTAGACCAATATGAGTGACAAATCTTTACAGTGTGCAAAAGCATTATCCTACAGCAAGTCTCCCCTTTTTTCTTTTCAAAATAAGACCCTGAATCTAATCTCCTTTGATTAACTTTTTTCCTGACCATTATCTATGACAACTTGTAACCAACATGCTAAACAAAGACAAACATCCATAATCCATTTTGGGGGTATTAGGTGCAGTTTTCTAGGCTACTCCCTGCTGACTGGAGGCACTGATAATCTTATGAGGACCCAAAGAAAATTTAGAATTATGGTCAAGTCCTGACTGGAGTATTCTGTGAGGCCGGATCATCTCAGCCAGCAGCCTTGAAGCAGTTCTGGACGTGGAACTCAGAAGAAACTGCAACAGAGGTCCTCTGAAATGTTGGATCATCTGGTGCCATGACCCTGTTCCGAGGGTATAAAATAGGCCACCTTCACTATTAGCACCTATTCCTCTGTCTTGGGACTGAATTGGCACTTCTGATTGGTGCTGGAGGGGCACAGTCCTCTCTACTCAGGCTGAGTCAATTCTCTATTGGCTGCCACTGAGATAGTGAGAATGATCTTCTCTTTCCATGACCAGCTTCGCTGTCATTTTAGCAACTGGATGCAGGATGAATGTGGGGCCTGGTTGCCACAGCAACAGCATCTTCAGGAAATCCTAATGAAGATTTTTCATGGAATCTTCTTTGATTAATCTTCATTTTTTTTAAAACTCAGAATGAATCCAAAGCCTCTCATTTCCTGTGGAAACAAAAGCAAAACCTCTTCTCCAAAGTAATATATCTTTTGACTTAAATTTTGAAGTGAAGGCATTTTCAAAATATATAGGTTGGATTAATCCAGCAGCATATATAACCAAATGTCTTTTAGTCTGTTGCTCCTTCCTCAGCTGTCAATCAAACAATTCAAAGACAACACAATAACATATAGTATCCAGATTCTCTGTGTATTTTCCATCTTTACGTGACTTTTTTAAAACTCTATTTCTTTTATTTTTATTATTTAATTTTTAGGTTTTTTGAGACAGGATTCCTCTGTGTATCATTGGCTGTCCTGAACTCACACTGTAGACCAGGCTAGCCTCAAACTCACAGGGATTCACCTGCCTTTGCCTTCCAAGTGCTGGAATTAAAGGTGTGTGCCACCACACCTGGTTACTCTATTTCTTTTTTTAAAAAAAGAACTTTCTCTGTCTTTTTCCTCTCTCTCAAACCTACATTTATTTTTAAACACACTGTAAACCATTTAGAGGTTTTTTTTTCATCTGAATCTGTCTTTACTGATATTTATCTTTTTCTGACCACATGAGTCTCTAATCTGCTAAGTAATATGGCTAGGATTAAAGCTGCAACTTTGGCAGCTGGTTCCACACCATTTCTTCATTTTTGAGAGTCTAGCTTCATGGCTGAGATACTTGCAGGAGCCATATTTATTGCTACAACTCTGTGAAGTTTCTAGGTCCATGCAACCACCAAGAAACCTGATGTTGGCTGCTCATAAACACCATTTAAGTGTTTGGTGGCAGAGCCTCTCAAAGAGCTGCAACATTTTTGCTGCTAACACTGAGTTAGGAGGCCTCTCTTAAAAGAGCATGCCACTGCATTCTGCCTGCAAACAGACCCTACCTGAGAAAACATTTGGTTGCCATTTGTAGACAGACATTTCTTTCCCGCCTGGTCCTATAGCCATTCAGTCTCAAAGAAACACACAAGGGCTTGTATTAATTATAAACTGCTTAGTCTATTAGCTCAGGCTTAATATTAACTAGCTCTTAAAACTTAAATCAACCCATTTTTTTTTAGTTATAAACTGATTGGCCCATTAGCTCAGCATAATTCTTGCCTATGGTTTGCCACATAGCTTGGTACCTTTCATCCGTGAGGCATTCTTGTCTTACTTCCTCCGTGTCTGGTTGATGATTGCATCTTTCTATTTCCTCTTAGTCTTTTATCTTTTGAGAGTCTTTTCTCTTGGTCTTGTTGCCCTGCCTATGCTTCTTGCCTGGCTACTGGCCAATCCGGGTTTTATTAAACCAATACGAGCATATGAGTGGTTTGGCTAAGTGTAGACTGAAAAGAAAGAGGAGAAGTATGTTCTCAGATAGTATGGGACAGTCCAAATCTCAGCAGGAGGCTGAGTCACAGAGACCCTGCTCACCAGAAGGCTGAGCCACAAACACCCTACACACTGGGCTTCCCTCTTCTTTGGAAGAGGAAAATGAAAACATTCAAAAGGAAGGAGTAAGAAGAAGAAACCTGTTCAGAGCAGAAAGTATCTCACCTATTAAGTTGGCACTGGGTGTTAAATAAAGAGGAATAGATATCGTGGGGCAAGAGAGGTGGGTGGGGTATAGGATATAAAAACTGGCTGGCCTGATTGGTGGATTTAGTCTTGAGTCTTTTGGCATGCCTTTTTCACACCTGGGAACTCCTCCTCTGAATGACTGGGTTAAAGATGCTGGTCCAGTCTATGAGTAAAGCTACACAGGTAGAATCTGAGATTCTGGTGGCACCTGTGTGTTCCTTCAGTATTCCAGTTGCAAATGCTGGCCTCACCCCTGCACAGCTCTTTCCAGTGCCCCGCATGCTGCTCGGAGCCTTTGTGAAGATCCCCATAAGCCTTGGGGTTCGAGTTCACTGCCTGGTGCACCATGGTTGGGTTCTAGTAAGGGTTTACTTCTGGGTTGCACCTGTATTTCCCTTTCCTTCACGGATTCACATAGTCAACAAAGGACCAGAAAGCTCTGGGACCTGTTTTCAAAAAACGTGGACTCAAATCATGAAGGCTCCATTCTTGTGGCCTGGTGGCCTTCCAAGAGTCTCCTTCCCAATATAATCGCATTGGTGGTTAAGACTTGGCCCATAATATGATACCAGACAAAAATGGACACACGTCAATTGAACAGAACAGAGAGTACAGAAATAGACCCACACAGACATAGTCAATCAATTTCCCACAAAGTTATAAAAGCAGCTTCCTGGGGAAAAGATAATCTTTTCATGAAATGACACTAGAACACATGATAACCACGCACAGCACCAAAAGCAAAACCATGACCTTTAATTTATTACTTCTGGCGCACTTTAAGAGCTATCCAAAATGGATTATAGACCTAAATCCAGACATGGCTGAGTACAGTGAGATAGCCTAGAGTCCCAGCTATTTGGAAAGCTGAGACAAGACAATTGCTTGGACCCTAAGAGCTTAGTGCAGCTTGGCGGACACTGAGTGCACTCAGAGCAGAATTAAAAAAAAGGGGGGGATGTTTATGTTTACAAAGACACTTTTGGATACAACACTATCAGCACAGTGCATACAGAAAACTAACAAACTGGGTTTCACAAAAAAAAAAAAAAAGAACTTCTGCTCTTCAAACAAATCACAGAGAATGTAAATAGGGTTGGGAGATGGTTCAGTGAGTAAAAATGGCTGCTGTGTGCACCTGATGATCTGAGTTCAAATCCTGTGACCCAGGGTGAAAGAAAAAACTGACTCCTGGGGGTTTTCTCTGACCTTTGTACATAAATAATGGCAAGAGTATGTTCACATATGCGTGTATACACACACACACACACACACACACGAATGAACAGTGTGAAAATAAATGCCCTAAATAGGTACAACACACTAGCAATTCTCATCAAACCAAGGACTCACAGGTATATGGGGTGTATATTTAAATATCTAATATAAAGGGTTATTATTCTAATTCCGTCATCTATTTCATTTATTTGCTGCTTCTTTCTTAGACATTTCATTACTAACATCAGGGTGTGTTGTATGTATATATTGCATGTGTACAAGTTCTGGCACTCGCTAGTGAAGTCAGAGGCCAGCCTTCCAGAGTAGCTCTTCTCCTTCACCGCTAGTTCGTGATTTCTAGTGGACTGAATCTAATCGTGAGGATTGCATCGCAAGCGCCTTTACCCACTGAGGCATTTCACAGACTTCTATCTTATATCTGTTAATTAGTTTTCCCCTTGTTAAGGGTCATTTATCGCACGCAGGATAATCTATAGTAGAAATATGTCCGACGTCGGTGGGCAACAGATTTTTCCGTTTGTCCTTAATTATTTCTGGACTCCACGACTGGGTATTAATTGGGTTACTTAGGAAAGGGTTAACATGTTGAAGCTTCCTTTGCACTTTCTTAGGTGTAAAACATCCTCTAAAACCTGGCTCTCTGGGCTGGATTTTGGGAAAATACGTCCCTGGAACTTTGCTCAGTGTTAAGTGCTCTAACGCTAAAGTAAGGTCTTTCCACTTAGGACCCCTCTGCCAGGTCTCTCAGTGGTTATTTCCAAACCCAACCATATCCAGATGTGCATGAGCTGATTGACTTCCTGTTACACTGCTCTCTTCTCCACACCCTGTGCTTTGAATCCCAGTTACCCTGCCATTCCTGATGTCTCAGCTCCGAAAGACCACGGGTCCATACTTGGCTTCTGCTCCAGGAAGTCAACTGAGACACTGACTGTAAAGCTCATCTTGTTTACCTTCTTACCGTGTCCATCTTGCATACCTGTTGTCCAATATCTGAAAAACGTTGTTTTCAGGATTGAAGTTGGGATTATTCAGCTGCTTAAAATAAGATGATAAAGCTGACCCCTGTTATTCTATCTTGGCCAGAAATGAAAGTTTATAATTACCAAGCAGGTTCTATTGTGTAGGGCACAGCCTTAGATGTTGAAGATGCAGTGGTGACCCTCACAGGAAAAGGCCCTGGCCTCCTATAAGATGAATTTTAATAAAGGCCTGTGAAACAAGGATGGGATTCAGCCAATACACAAAGATCTGAGTGCTCTCTTGGTAGGGACCTTCCATATCTACTAGTGTGGCTTCATAAAACAACAACTGTGACATCAGAAAATGGAAAGATCTCCCATGCTCTAGGGAAGGTAGAATTAACATAGGAAAATGGCAATTTTGCCAAAAGGAATCTACAGATTCAACATGATGCTCATCAAAATCTCAGCAAAATTTTTCACAGACCTCGAAAGAACAATACTCAATTTCATATGGAAAAACAAAAAACCCAGGATAGCCAAAACAATCCTGTACAACAAAAGAACTTCTGGAAGTATCACAATCCTGAACTTCAAACTCTACTGTATAGCTACATAATGAAAACAGCCTGGTATTAGCATAAAAACAGACAGGAGGACCAATGGAATCAAATTGAAGACCCAGATATCAATCCACACATCTAGAACACCTGATTTTTGACAAAGAAGCTAAAAATATAAAAGGAAAAAAGGAAAGCATATTCAACAAATGGTGCTGGCATAACTGGATATCAACATGTAGAAGAATGAAAATAGATTAGTATCTATCACCATTCACAAATCTCAAGTTTAAATGGGTCAAAGACCTCAACATAAAACCAACCACACTGAATCTAATAGAAGAGAAGGTAGGAAGTACACTTGAATGCATTGGTATAGGAGACAACTTCCTAAATATAACCCCAGTATCACAAACACTGAGAGAAACAATTAATAAATGGGACTTCCTGGAACTGAAAAGCTTCTATAAAGCAAAGGACATGGTCAATAAGACAAAATGGCAGCCTACAGAATGGGAAAAGATCTTCACCAACCCCACATCAGACAGAGGACTGATTTCCAAAATATGCAAAGAACTCCAGAAACTTGAGATCAAAAGAACAAACAATCCCAATTTAGAAAAACTGGGGTACAAGCCTAAACAAAGAACTCTCAAGAGACAAATCTCAAAGGGTTAAAAGACACATAAGGAAATGCTCAACATCTTTAGCCATCAGAGAAATGCAAATCAAAGCAGCTCTGAGATTCTATCTTACATCTGTCAGAATAGCCAAGATTAGAAACACTGATGACAGCATATGCTGGAGAGGATGTGGGGTAAGGGAAATGCTCCTCCTTTGCTGGTCAGAGTTCAATCTGGTACAACCACTTTGGAAATTAGTATGGTGATTTCTCAGAAAATTAGGAAACACTCTACTTCCAGCAATACCTCTGTCGGGTATATAACCAAAAGACACTCAATCATACTACAAGGACATGTGCTCAGCTATGTTCATAGCTTCATTATTTGTAATAGCTAGAACCTAGATGCCCCTCAACCAAGGAATGGAAAAAGAAAATGTGGTACATTTATTTACATGATAGAATACTACACAGTGGTAAAAAAAATAATGAATAGAATATAATCAATAGAAAAAAAAACATATTGAGTAAGGTTACCAAGACACAGAAAGACAAGTATAATATACATTCACTTATAAGTGGCTTTTAGACATAAAGTGAAGTAAAACCAGCCTACAGGCCATAATCCCAGAGAAACTAGTTAACAAAGAGGACCCTAAGAGAGACATACATGGATCTACATAGGAAGGTGAAAAAGACAAGATCTCCTGAGTAAATTGGGAATGTGGAGATCATGGGAAAGGGTAGAAGGGGAGAGGAGAGGAAAAAAGGGGAGTGGGGGAAAATGTATAGCTCAATAAAAACAAGAAAAATCAGGAAAACAACAACAACAACAAAAAGCAACAGATTGCCTATAGGGCAGAATGGGGATTACATAGAAATACATAGCTAAACTAATGTAGATATAGATATACTAAATCAAATGAATATTTTGGCTGCCTGAAAGGTTTATGTAGGAGGCTCATTTGAGCCCAGGAGTTTGAGGTCAGCCTAGGGGACAAATTGAGTCCCCATCAGAAGAAAGAAAGATTGAGGAAAGGGGAAGAGAGGAGGAAAAAGAAAGAGGAAGGGAGAAGAAAAAGAACTGGGGGAGGGGCTAGAGAAGAAGAGTAGAGAGAAGAGAAAGAGGAAAGGATAAAAAGGAAGAGGAGAAAAGGAGAGGAGAAGAAAGGGAAGGGGGAAGAGGGGGGGAAGAGGAGAAGTGGGGAGAGAAAAAGGGAGGAGTTAACCACAGCATTCATTTTACAATCTCTTTGTGAGTCTAAATTGAGTTAATCTATGTAAACCATTTATAATCTCAGTGTCCACTGTGGACTGCCGTCACTGCAAGTTAATTTAAAAGCTATTTAGTTATATAACTACTTACATATAAGTTGTCAAACCCACATTTAACAAACCCAGTATTTGTTATTATTCCTGTTTTTCTTTTCTTTTTGTTGTTTGGCTAGGTTTTTCATTTATTTCATTTATTTTATGTGTGTGTGTATGTGTATCTGTGTGAATGTCCTCTCTTGGAGGACAGAGTGTTTGGACTCCCTGCTGCTGGAGTTGCAGGCAGTGCGAGCCTCCCAGTATGGGTACTGGGAACTGTACTCGGGTCCTCTGAAAGAGCAGGAAATGCTCTTAACTACTGTGCCATCTCTCCAACCTTTTATTGTTCAGTTATTTGTTTCTTATTATTCTTCTACTTTAAGATTTATTTCCCCAAAAGACTATGTCCTGCCCAGGAGTAACTACATAATTTTCAGGTGCTAGTATAGAATATAAAAAAGGGCCCCTGTCCAAAATGTACAGAATATTTCAAGGCAGTATTAACAGAGCATTCAGTCAAGCACACGGCCCTCTGAGAGCAGTCCTATGATACTGCCAAGGTCATGCACACACAACATCATCTCTGACCCTGTTTAACCTCCAGAGAAGTTCTAGCCTCTTCCATGACGCTTCCAGTCATCTGTTAAATAGACAAAACCTCTCCAGCAGCCCCACTTGCAGTAAAAACACACAAGCTAGCCAACCAATAAATTCATCGCTGGGGCTTTCACACAGTGCTCCCTGGAGCTGCTGTGCCCAGAAACTTAGGCAACTACTTTCTGGATAATGAATGATGAGAAATATGGAAGAATCCGAGGTCTCTCCTAAAGGAATGGGGCTAAGTAACCTTGGACATCAGTCAGGACCTCCCTGGTATACTTGCAGTCTCCCCAATATGACTGCCCCCCCTCAGTTCTAAGGGTGAGTCTGTGGCTCTAACACAATGGTAAAATCATATCATCTTGCAATCTATGAAGAAAATCCAGAACAGTCATTTAAAATGGAGGAAATATTTGGAGGAGAAAGAACCAATCAACAGAAAAGTTCAACTTTCTTACCTGTGGCCAAGCCATTAAGTGGATGCCCATAGCTGCTTTGTTATTAGTGAAGGAAGAGAGCAAGTTAGGGAATCTCCCTGAATCCGAGATGACGGGAGAAATCAAAGTACAAAGGAGCACCCGGAGGCCTCTGTATCCCTTCCTTTCTCACTTCTACCTGACCTTAGCACCATCCAAAACAACCATTATTCGTGGGTGTGGAACAGAGAAACTTAGAGCAAAAGGAGCTGCAAGGATCCCTGGGATCGTGATAGTACCAACCTCACTGTCTGGGTCATCAAGCTGCAGACACACCTGGTAGCCATGTCCTAGGGACATTCTACTGGACATACACTCGGGCCCACAGTGAACCTGCCACACAACTTAGGGGAGACAGCATGCATCCATCTCTCCCACCCCGACCTTCCATACACACTCCTGATTTTATAAAATCCTAGACTTGTACCTGTCTGATCATGATCAGGAGGGTTCAAGGCCACCCTGGGCAACACAGTGAGACCTGGAACTTCCCTATCTGTCCCAATAACAAAATTGCTTATCTTCTCCCTCCCTGTACCCTGCTGGCAGAGGAAGTATTCCTTATGCTTGCTTCTGGAGTTCTGTAACTTTATTAGCATTTTTATTCCTGGCCTTGCGGGAAGCAATATATGAGTCATTACAGGGCGCTCACCAGGGCATTTCAAGGAACTTGTGAGGAAGAAAAGGAGGCACAGAATAGAATGCAAGGGAAAGCATCTAGAGATGCATTCCCCTAGCAAGTTGTAGTGGCTCACACATGCGCAGAAGCAGGAGGACCACCGGAGTTTGAGGTCTGGTCTGCTACCTAGAGAGTCTCAAGTCAGTCTGGGCTATAGCATAAAACCTGTTTCAAGCCTCATTCCCCCAGAGAAGAACTCAGTGTTTTCTTTTTTTTGATTTTTCGAGACAGGGTTTCTCCGTAGCTTTTGGTTCCTGTCCTGGAACTAGCTCTTGTAGACCAGGCTGGCCTCAAACTCACAGAGATCCTCCTGCCTCTGCCTCCCGAGTGCTGGGATTAAAGGCGTGCACCACCACCGCCCGGCTGAACTCAGTGTTTTCTGAGCAGAGGAAACAGAATGAAAATACGACAGTTCTTAAAGAGCGACAGTGCCTCTGTGGTGCTGAGCCAAGTCTCCTTCCCGGTCTCCTGTTTGTGATGGGATGCTTGGGGTGTGGCAGGTTAGGGCTGGGAGCACACTCATTGGTTCTGGAGATTCTGCATCAATGGTCTTCTGTAATCATCTTGCTGGAGCTTAGGATTTTTATTCCCAGAAGTTACTGTTCCTGAGTAAATTTTTATTTGAGTTCTGATTTTAAAAAGCCTGACTTCCAATCGGGAAATGGTGGCGCACGCCTTTAATCCCAACACTCAGGGAGGCAGAGGCAGACGGATCTCTGTGAGTTTGAGGCCAGCCTGGTCTACAGAATTTAGTTCCAGGACAGCCAGAGATACACAGAAAAACCCTGTCTTGAAAACAAAACAAAACAAAAAACAAATGAAAAACAAACAAAAAAGCCTGACTTCAACTATTTTTTATTTAATGCTAATTAATTCCTTATTTATTTGGAGTTGGCTAATTGTAGAAGGAGCTGTGGGCAGGCCTGCTTTTTGTCCTGCCTGGCTCCTGCATGGTTAGCTTCACACCCAAAATAACAACACACAAATTGTATTCATTTAAACACTGCCTGGCCCATTAGTTCTAGCCTCTTATTGGCTAACTCTTACATCTTGATTAACCCATTTCTAATAATCTGTGTACCACCACGGCGTGGTGTGATGGAGGAAGGTCACTGGCTAATAAAGGAACTGCCTTGGCCCATTTTATTGGTTAGGACATAGGTAGGTGGAGTGGACAGAACAGAACACTGGGAGGAAGAGGAAGTGAGGTCAGACTCGACAGCTCTCCTCTCGGGAGCAGATGCCTCGGCAGAGACGCCATGCCCCGCTCCCAGGCAGACACACGCGATGAAGCTCCGACCTAGAATCTTCCCGGTAAGACCGGTGCTCACAGATTATTAGAGATGGGTTGATCGGTATATCAGAATTAGCCAGTAAGGGCCAGAGCTAAAGGGCCAAGCAGTGATTAAAAGAATACAGTGTCCGTGTAATTATTTGGGGGCAAAAGCTAGCCGAGCAGGCGGCTGGGGTGTTGGGGACGCAGCCCCGCCGCCCTTATTACTACAGTGGTGGCTTACCGGGAAGATTCTAACCACTGTCCGTCTTGGGTAGGAGAAGCATGGCAACTGACTCACTTCCCTTCTTCCCAGCATTCTGTTCTGTCTACTCCACCCACTTATGTTCTGACCTATCAGGCCAAGCAGTTTCTTTATTAATTAACCAATGAAAGCAACACATAGAAAGAAGACTCACTTACATCAGCTAATCATTAGCGTGACTAAACTGTAAGAGGGACAAAGTCTGAGAAAATTTTTTTGATTGACCAACCAACCCCTGGCCTTTCCACTGCATGTTCTAACTGTACCCCATTGGAGAAAATCTACCTATGTTTGAAAAACAAGTTATCAGGAAATAATCATTGAGCAAAAATCTGCTTTTAAGCATTTCAGAGCTTGAACCCTCTTGGGTTTGTTTGGTTTGGTGTTTTCCTGTTAAGAATGAGTGCAAAGATTTTAATTTGGAAGGTCTGTGAGTGATAGTCACCACAAATGCCTGTAAGGTTACTGGAGATGGGCAGACAAGCTGGCTCAGCAGATAAAGGTTTTTGTCAGCAAGCCCAAGGACCTGAGTTCAATTCCCATGACTCACCTATTTTAAAGGAAGAACACACTCCCACAAGGTTCTTTGATTCACACACATACCTACATACAAACACACACAAACATACATACATAATTTTTAAAAAAGTTTCTTGAGGAAATTAAATTAAAGAAGTAACAAATGTGAAAAGCCATTTCAAAAATATTACTGTAATAGCCAATATAAATATTAAAGATATTAGCTATGGTCACTTTTTCCTCCCTTCTAACGCCAGCTAGATTGCTCTTTTATATTTCAGGTACTAGTCCCTTCATTTAGTCTGCATTTTCCCATTTACTCCTAACCACAGACTTTTGAGGAAGGCACCTACTGCTATGGCAGTTTTCCAATTCAAGCAAAGAGATGAACTGATTTGCCAAAGTCATCCAGCGGGCCAATGGCTATGTGAGCCTAGAGTCCTCGTTGTTAACCAGGACTTCACTGCTCATCCTGCCTCGGTCACTCATGCCTTCCTTATCCCTTCGATTTCACTTCTATAAGACTCAACTCAAGGTGTCCCTTTCCTGGTTTCTGCCTTTGGACGGCAGCCCAGCATCTGGTCATCTTCTTCTACTGCCCAAGCTACTCATGCAACAACTGTGTGGTCTCACTTGCATTTCTTTCTAGCCTTGCCGTTTGTCATGTTGTCTTGTACTGTGTCCTGGAAGAAAAAGAAAATGATTGTGCTGGTTAGTATTTTGTCAGCTTGACACACCTGGGGTCACCTGGGAAGAGGATGCCTCAGCTGAGTAAGCGCCTGTCCATCAGATCGACCTGTAAACAAATCTGTGAGTCACCTTCTTGATATGGGAGGCTCCAGCCAAAGGTGGGTGGTAACACTCATAGGAAAGCAGTTCTGAATTGTCTACGGGAGTAACCCGAGGGGCCTGGGAAAGCCAGGCAATAAGTCGTGTCCCTCCATAGCCTCTGCTTTACCTCCTGCTGCCAGGTTTCTGTCCTATCCCTTCATGATAGAGGGGAAGCTGCAGTGAGAAATAGCCCCTTTCCTTCCCAGAGTGCTTTTGGTCATGGTGTTTTATCGTAGCAATAGAGAGCAAAGGAGGACGTTCGCGTAAAGCAAAAGGGCCACCGGAAGGGTTATACAGCACCAGGGATGCAGGCCAGTCACAGCACCAGGGATGCAGGCCAGTCACAGCACCGGGGATGCAGGCCAGTGACAGCACCAGGGATGCAGGCCAGTGACGACAGCACCAGGGATGCAGGCCAGTACCAGCACCGGGGATGCAGGCCAGTGACGACAGCACCAGGGATGCAGGCCAGTGACAGCACCAGGGATGCAGGCCAGTGACGACAGCACCAGGGATGCAGGCCAGTGACAGCACCAGGGATGCAGGCCAGTGACGACAGCACCAGGGATGCAGGCCAGTACCAGCACCGGGGATGCATGCCAGTGACAGCACCAGGGATGCAGGCCAGTGACGACAGTACCAGGGATGCAGGCCAGTGACAGCACCAGGGATGCAGGCCAGTGACGACAGCACCAGGGATGCAGGCCAGTGACAGCACCGGGGATGCAGGCCAGTGACTGACAGCATCGGGGATGCAGGCCAGTGACGACAGCACCAGGGATGCAGGCCAGTGACAGCACCAGGGATGCAGGCCAGTGACAGCACCAGGGATGCAGGCCAGTGACAGCACCGGGGATGCAGGCCAGTGACAGCATCGGGGATGCAGGCCAGTGACAGCACCAGGGATGCAGGCCAGTGACGACAGCAGCAGGGATGCAGGCCAGTGACAGCACCGGGGATGCAGGCCAGTGACAGCACCAGGGATGCAGGCCAGTGACAGCACCGGGGATGCAGGCCAGTGACAGCACCGGGGATGCAGGCCAGTGACAGCACCAGGGATGCAGGCCAGTCACAGCACCAGGGATGCAGGCCAGTCACAGCACCAGGGATGCAGGCCAGTGAAAGCACAAGTACTTACTTCCTGTGCTCAGGGCCCTCAGTTTGAGCCCCAACATCAGAAAATGCAAGCACGTAGAAGGAACACTCATTCTTATGGAATAAAAGTTTTCTGTTTAATTCTGGAACTGCAAATAAAGTTTATCGAATGCTTAAAATATTTTAAAAGTTGTATTTGCCCTGGCACACACCCATAATCTCAGTATTCAGGAGACTAAGGCAGGAGGATCACCGTGACTGTAGGGCTACTTTACACAACATGCTAATGTTAAGATCAGCCTCAAAAATACCAAAAAAAAATGTATTTGGCAAAATGTCTTGATTGGCTCCTTTGCTAAAACAGTAGCTGTGTAAAAAAAACTTTTAAAGAAACGAGAAGGTCCTAGGATAGGTGCCTGCACTGTCCACAGCAAAAGAGAACATGAATGCCTATTAGTGTTCCGAGGTAAATGTATTTGCATTGTTGTATTTATTTGTTGTGTGTGTGATGCACTCGTGTGCTGTATGTGCATAGTGAGTGCCTTCACCGATGAAGAGGATGTTGGGTGCCCTTCTCTGTCACTCTAGTCCGTGAATCTGGACCCACACTGATAGCTCGTAAGGCCAAAAGATCCTCCTGTCTCTGCTTCCCATGATTATGAATTTATTTGTGTACAACCATACCTGGCTTTTTTACATGGGCTCTGGGTATTTGAACTCAGATCCTCATGCCAGTACGGTAAGTGCTCTTAGCCACTAAGCAGAAGAACACCCACAATTCCTTGAGAAATGAAAAGCATGGTGCCCTGTGACCCACAAGCGTTCCCTACACAGTGGCTAGAGTGTTCTGCACCTGTAACAGGGAGAATCACTGAAGCGTCTTGGGAGAAGCTGCAGAAGTGAGTAGCACACAGGATAGGACAGTGAGGTCTTAGCAGAGGTAGCAGAGACTAAACCAAAGGACCTACAGCTGGGGACATAGCTCAGCTGTTCAGCACTTGCCTACCAGGCAAAATGCCCCAGGTTCAAACCCCATTACTGTAAAAGAAAAAAGAGAGATAGAGAAGAAAGAAGGCAGAGGAAGAAGGGACCGCTAACGGTCACATGCTGAAGTTAGGAGTACTCGTGCACCCCTGTGACCCCGCACAAAGGAGGCTGAGACAGACATCACAAGTTTGAGGCCAAAAAGGTTACAGAGTAAGGCCCTGTCTCAAAACGTTGGTGGTGGTGGTGCTTTTCGTTTGTTTGTTTTGTTTTGTTTTGTTTTGTGCTGAGCTGCAAATTCACTTCCCTTCCTTGCCACAAACCTCCGGTAAGGTCTGCATCTGGCTAGCGACACAGCTTGGTGTCCGTAGTGTTTGGAGTGTTCAAGGTGCCAGGTGATATTCGAAGACAGCAGGGAAGTGGAGAGGAGACTGGGAGTGGAGGTGAGTGTGTGTTTTAAAATCAGCCCACTTAACAGTGAGAGACTTCAGAAGAAGCTGGCAAACAGAACCTAGGGTTGCAAAGAGAGAAGACGCTGGCAAACAGAACCTAGGGTTGCAAAGAAAGAAGTCCCCCAAAATTCACACAAATATTTGAAGCGATGGTGTGATGGCTAAAAAACTCCATCTTGTGCTAGGTATCCATCTTGGTACCCACCATCTGTGTCCCCAGCTCCAATCCCTGTAAAATAAGTTCTCAGTAACCCTGACTCTGTGACCCCCACCATTGTACAGCCATGTCTATCTGCTTGTTATAACATGACTGGCTGCTTTTTGGCTTCTGTAACCTGCTTACGCAGACATTCAAGGACCATTTTGAGGCCACCCTGGCTACCTACTCTTGGCAGAACAGAGCAGTTTTCGGCTTGTTTGTGCAGATACTCAAGGTCTTCTTTGGTCTCCATCTTTAAAAATCCATCCCTCACCCTCTTCACAAAACAATCTCAAGTTTGGCTCAGAGATTGTTGTCCTGCTAGTAGTAATCAATAAATCCTTTCATTATGATTGGATAGAATATGTGGCCTTTCCCCAGGGGTCATGAACTTCAAAACATTTGGAGGCTTCCAGCCTAGGAGAGCCTGGAAGGTCTGGGAGGTCCCTGGGAGACAGGGTTGGGCGATGGGGGTGGAGGATGGGCCTGGAAGAGGTCCCCAGGGGGAGCAAATCCAAGGTGGGCTTGATAGGTCCCTGGGACCTCAAGGTCATGGCTGCACAAATTAAGTCACTAGTCAGGGATTGCCGGAAGCAGGAACAAGTACAACACAGACTTGAGAGGCCCTGGGGAACCCAGACTATGACTATCACACATTTGGAAGTTGAAAACAAAACAAAAGAATGGTTAGCCAATAGCATCTGAAACTCAGACCTGATTGCTGAGGATGAATTTCTGTTGTTGTTCTGTTTTGGAGTCTGGGCATTTGGAAAAGAGATGTGGGGAGATGGGTGCCATCACAGGCCCAGACTCCCCAACAAAGGAGATGCCTGGTGTCTGAATGAAAGTGGCCACCGTGTGTCTGTTTGGTCACCTCTGCTGGTGCGGACTTTTTTTTGGGGGGGGGGGGATGTTGTTTGCTTTTGTTTGGAGGATCTGAGTTTTCTGATGCGCGCATACGTTTTGTTGCAGATCAGACTCAGGAGCTAGACGGAGCACGGCTAAGACCCCTCGGCAGTGCACGCTGCGTCATTTTGTCAGGATTTCACTGAGGCAGACGGCTCCTGGCTGCCTCCATGCTAGCTCCCCTTGGAGCTTGCTCTGTCCCTGTCCCTGTCCCTGTCCCTGTCCCTGTCCCTGCCTAGCTGGAGCCTGCTGTTTAAGTCTCCTAGGTCTCACAGATTGTTATCTCTGAGCTTTCTTTGCTCTCTGCTTGACCTGGTCCCTCACTGGTGACTGGTTGGTTTTGCAGGGATCCAGGTGTCTTTCGGGTATGGATAATATTGAAGTGCTGTTTTTATGCTGGTCTGCTTTATTAAAAAACCTGACTCTGGAGTTGAGTTATGGACCACTTCTCCAAACCAAAGCAGGCTTGTTTAAAAGTTTCTTCCAGTTAGGCGATGGTGGCCCATGCTTTTAATTCCAGCACTTGGGAGGCAGAGAGGCAGGAGGATCTCTGTGAGTTCAAGGCCAGCCTGGTCTACTACAGAGTAAGTTCCAGGACAGTCAGAGTTATGCAGAGAAATCCTGTCTCAAAAAGCCAGGTCCCTGCCCCACCCCTAAAAAAAAAAAAACCTGATGACATCATTATCTGAGTTCCCATATATATCTGGCTTTTATAGTTTTCTGTTTAATGGCGTCTAGGTTTCAAAGACTTATTCAAAGGTTATTCTGCAACTTGATGACAAAACACGAAACCTTTCAGGCTTCCTGCCTCCGTCAGCAGACACACAGAAACTAGCTATGGAAATCTCTCAGGAATACCAGATATGCCTGCTTAAAATGATAAGAACCAGGTTTGTTAAAAGTTAATATTTCTTCAGAAAAGGAGATAATAGGTGAGGCCACTGGACGGTCACCTGCTAGCCAGCCATTCCTACAGCTGCCCGCAGGCAATTAAGCCCTGGTTGCAGGAGGCCTTGGGATTTCCTGGAAAACTAAGACACACAGGCCAAAGGAGGAAGTCCACCTGCACAGCAGTGGGAAAGGTGTTACATACACTGGCTAAAAATGCCTCCCCTAGGAAAATGTCTTATAATAAATGGTGAATTTGTTAGTTATGTCTCATGTTATTTAAATTTTTTAATCAAAAAATATTTATATAAAAATTAAGATGGCTAAATGTAATCACAGATGTCTAGCTCTTTGACTTCTTCCCCCTTCCTGGATTCTTTTTTACAAAAAAAAAAAAAAAACATGTAAACTTTCTGTCTCTCAGGATGGCAAGGGGACAGAAGGGAGCTATAAAAATCCAAGCAAAAATGTTAGCTTAAAACTTGTAACAAAAAGGTTAATAGTTCAAGTCTATATTTAGGTAATATCAATCTACTAATGCATGCTTATATGTAACTTGAAATAACTTTTTTTGTTTGTTTGTTTGTTTGTTTTGTTTTTCTGAGACAGGACTTCTCTGTGAAACAATCCTGGCTGTCCTGGAACTCAAGCTATAGACCAAGCCGGCCTTGAACTCACTGAGATCCACCTGCCTCTACATCCCAAGTGATATAATTCTTGTTATCTCCTTTTTAGACTAACAACAGGTCTCCAAAATATTCTGGATTAGGACAGATTTTTATATGATGACTTTTGTTCTAAAAATAAAAAATTTAACATATTGTTAAGCTCCCAACTTAACACGTATGTTTAATAAATAAAATATATTTGATAAATAAGGTTTATAAATTCCTTAGGTCTACTTAGGTTAACAATAATTGACTTACAGATACATGTCTAGCCCTTAGTCATTTTAAAATGACTCTTCCTTTTTATCCTTTCATTTTAACTTCTCCAGGCATTTTTCTTTTTCTATCTAGAAAACTAACTTTTCTGCTCAGCTCATTGAAATACTCATTCTGCTTTACAGAATGAAGAGTTGTCTGACTCTATAATTAAAAGCACAGGAGCTAGAGAGTTGGCTCAGTGGTTGAAGAGCTCACTGGTCTTGTTGGGTTCCATATCCAGATTATAAAAGGTAGCTCACAATCATCTGTAACTCCAGTCCCAGGGAATCCAATTTTCCTGCATACACACACACACACACACACACACACACATACACTCAGGCAGATAGATAGATAGATAGATAGATAGATAGATAGATAGATAGATAGATAGATCAATAGATAGATAGATAGTTCGATAGATAGATAGATAGATAGATAGATAGATAGATAGATGATAGATAGATAGATAGATAGATAGATAGATAGATAGATAGATAGATAGATAGATAGATAGATAGTTTTTAGACTGCACTGCAGGAAAAAAAAAAACCAACAACAACAAGCCAGGCAGTGGTGGTGCACACCTTTAATCTCAGCACTTAGGAGGAAGAGGCAGGTCTATCTCGTGAGTTAGAGGCCAGTCTTATCTACAGAGCAAGTTCCAGGACAGGCAGGGCTACACAGAAACCTGTCTCAAAAACACAAAACAAAACAAACAAAAAATTCACTGTAATAGCTAAAGTTTGTTTTAAGTTTAAATTACTGTACTTAAGAGATCTATAAAACAGAAAGGCATCTAACCCATAAGCCCCACTTGCACAAGGACAGCTGGCTTCCTGCATTGGCGGAGTCTGTTGTTCATGTACCATAACAAGCTACATGCATTTATACTTTAAGACTGCCTTTCAAAATACAAATTGGAGGCAGCAAAGCCTCAAGAGGAAGCACACACTGTACCTCAGCACAGTCCTGCAGAGACAGAGGCTCTGTGGGGCTGCTTCTCCCAAGGGATGAGCCTGGGGTTCAATTCATCTTTCATGGGTTGTCTTGCTGAATTTTCCCAAAGTAACAGTCTCTCATTTTTCAAATCCCTATTTACAGAAATGGGACTTTGAGAGATGAAGCCACGTGCCCAGTCGCTACTGATTAGAATCTTTCAAACGGGTCAAGATAGCTGAGTCTTTGCCTGAGTCACAAGCTCCACACAAACAGGTTACAAACGTGTCCTCCGGTACTTCAGAAGTGTAGAGGGCACTGATTACAGATAAGAGCAGTTCAGTGTTGACTCAGTTCCAGCAAAGCCTTCCTCACACACCCTTGCAACCAAGACAAGCCTAAATGGTGGAACAATGGAGATACCCGTGATCATGGGGAAGGAGTTGATAGCAACCAGCTCTAAAATCCTCAAAGACCATCCACAGTTCAGCCCACAGGCTGGGTTCTCTAGAACTTTTCAGGGTGACCTCCTGTTGACCCCACCGAAGACTGGAACACTGCCTGGGAGAAAGGCAGAACAGAATGCCCTGCCATGGCCTTTGAACGCTCATACCCCCCTATCTTTACTCCATGTCCCCGTGTCACTGTTTCTGAAAGAGTACCTGTGTAAGAGAGGAGCCATGCCTGAGGCAGCTTATATCCTAAATGGTTAGCCAGCAGAGTCTTGGGAGTGTGTCCCCTCTCACTTTGACTGTTTGTCCATCCTCCGACTTCCTCTCTCTGGTTTGGTCATGGTGAATTTCGTTTGTGTCACGCAGTGCTGGAGCCCAGGAGCCCTAGGCCAGTCTTCTAATGCTCATCTACACCTCCAGCCCTCTCTGCCTTGACTAAAACGATACGTGAGAAATAGTCTGAGATCGGCGTCCCTGCTGGAACCCCAAATCAGCAAGTAGCTCTTGTGACTTCTGCCCTCTGCAGCAGGGCATTTGAAAGTGGTAAGGGATGTAGCCTATATCGCTCAAGGGTCTTTCTCCAATGCCTCCATCAGTGCCTGGCTCCTCCTTCAGTGCCTGGCTCCTCCCTCCATCAGTGTCTGGCTCCTCCCTCCATCAGTGCCGGTTCCTGAAAATTATTAAAATGAAGGACTTCCGGGAGCCAGTGAGTCCTCGTGGGGACTGTAAAATCATAACACCGTCGGTCTAGATTTACAGGCGGACTCGAAAACTGCGTAGCGGGCTACTGAGCTCCAGCAACACCGTCTCATCAGTCCACCTAAGAATACTTGGGAGTGTTAAAACTATGTTGGGAAAAACAGGCCTCGCCACTTAGGACAGCCACAATTCCTACACAATGTGACCCTCAGCTGCCTGGTCACTTAACTGCAATCTCTCCACTTCCCTAAAGAACTCTTCGCTGCGGACGTCCCGAAATACCCTTCTGTATTATTTCACAATTTAGGGGTTTGCCCTGCAAAAACTCGAACGGAAGGTTGAGTCTGCTTCCCGCTAATCTGTTTGGGACAGTCCCACCGACAGTTAAAAAGGATTCCATCCGACTTATTCGGGCCTCTTAGGTTTTCCTCTTTGGGTGATTCCCATAACAGCTGCCTATGAGCAGTGTCAGAGGTATTGAGCGTGAGGACTTCATGTGGTGAAAGGTGTCAGTCCCGCAGAGGCCCTGGACAGAAGAATGAAGAAGAAAGTTAACTCTTTACACTTCGTCTTTCTGGGTCTTGGGTGCCATCATGGTTCCTCTCCCTAATATATAAACTCTTCCCCCTACTGGGGTTGTAGGACACCAAGATGCCAACTGGAACTCTGGAGAATATGTCCCGATATTCTGAGCCACACGGCAAGTGATTTTGATTAAGCCTTCCTTACAGTCAAACTAAGTCATCAGGGTGAGACCCTAACCTGATAAGATTAGTGTTCTGAGAAGACAAACCAAACAGCTTGCTCACCCTAGGCCCCTTGCTCACTCTTTGTTACGTGAGGACAGGGTGATGTGTGATTTGTATCGGTCTGTTTTGTTGCTTAAGAACAGGGTGATAATGCTGTGTGATAGTCTGCAATCAAGAACCGGAGCTGGTGAGCAACAACTCAGTCAACTGTACCTTGACCTCAGGCTTCCGTCCTCAATAAATCACGAGAGAGCAAACAGCTGTTGTTTAAGTCACCGAGTGAAGCCTGCAGAGGGCATCAGTGCCCCTTGACCCTTTCAAGGCTTCCTCACCTGTAAGCCTCAGAAGAAAATGACTCAGTCACCCACAAAAGCAAAGGGCTAGCTTTAAATAAGTAAACAAATGAGTTAAAGATGCAGCCGCCAAATCTGTGGTGTTCCTGCTGTCACAGCCTGAGCAAGTAAGACACCTGCCCCGTTAGTGCTTCAAGATGGCCACTGGTTTTGAGTGCAGTTCAGTGGCAGATCGTGGCCAGCATGCCTGAGGCCCTGGGTTGAACAATAAATAAACAAGCTTGTTGATTACTTTTAAAATGATATTCAGAGGCTCAGATAAATAGACATACTCAAACCAAGATTTTTAAAAGAAAAGAGCAGTGGCTCCTCGTGGGACTGGCTGACCAGCCACGGTCTCTCACCCACCTAGCAGCTCCCTACCTGGGATCCGCTGCCCCTTGTGGCCTGCTGCCCGCTGCTGCCTCTCTGGGAACGGTGCTGTTTTACTTAAACCATTATGCTACTTTTTTAATAATTAACAAATGAAAAGACAAGAGCACACTTCCTTGTCAGCGGAGACCAGGATTGAGAAGGTGGCTTTCCCAAGGTGAGGCCTGTTCATTGTATTTGAGATGGGCAGACTAGGCCTGAGATTCCCCACTACCACGTGATTTGTGATAACGGGGAGCTTCACTGATGCTCTCCCCTTTAAATAAAAAAAAAATTAAATAACAAATAAAAGACGAGCATAAATCCATGAGAATTACAGCATCATACAGATTCTGTATCTAATGGCCGGGGCAAGGAGGTTCCTTTGGAATTTGCCAGGGAGGGAAACATGCCACTGTTTCCAAGGGCCCAAATTCCTTAAAAATAATAATAATAACAATAATAATAATAATAATAAAAACCCTCCCAAATCACTCCGCTGCTGCTTGGTTTGCCACTAGGGGTCACTATGTTGTTTTTGTTTTGCACAGGAGCGCCTGCAGTTTGATTTTATCTTGGGTAAAAACACTTTCAGTTTAAGCAGTATTCTTTTTAGTTCTGGAGATGCCTGCTCAGAGCCAACAAAAACGACCCTGTACCACAGCCCTCTAGACACACGTGACTTGTAGACGTTCTGATCTCAGCAGCCTCCACTGGTTCAAAGAGATCAGACAAGCGCCTGCTATTTATTCTTTATATAAAACTTTATATTTTTATTATTACTGTTATGATAAAAATGTTACTTTTCTTACTCTTTCACAATGGAGGGTTTATTGGTTGAGGAGCAGAGTACACAGACATTTCAACTCTAAAAACATGCACCCAAACTCTGAAGACTCATACATTGTGTTCACGGCCCCAAGAGCCAAGCCATGTGTTGTTTCTCTTTGAACTTAGCCCAATGACGCTCCATCCTCACACTTGGCAAGTTCTCCCAGACCTCACACAACAACCAAGTGCTCACAATCCTCAAGTCCACTGACTCACAATTTTGTGCCACATACAGTATGCATTCAAAAGTTCCATCTCTCACAGCAAACACGTTATTACCCTGGTTAGGAAGATGGGCTGCCATGCCCAGACAGTTCTGACAGGGCAAGGACCGAGGAGAGGTTGTTTTGTTGTTGTTGTTGTTTGTTTTGTTTTGTTTTTAGAAAACAGTTCTACTAGAAACGCGAGGCCGGATATAACTGAAAATATTCCAGACACAAATGCACTACCGAGACTCCAAATTGCCATTTGTGCTGTAGGATAAAACTGGCCCCCTCAACGGAATGTTATGGTGACCCCTGAGACAGTCACAGCCTCTCCTGATTCAGTATCCTGCTATTTTCTAGTTGTACCAAAAAATAAACAACCAGCAAGTGATTTAACTTCTTTTTTAAAAAAAAAAATCATTTACGCTTAAAAAAGGGGATGAGGCGGGATTTCTCCTCATCTTTTAAAATGTTTCTAGAGCTACTAAAAAACTCGCATTTACGAAATAGTTGATAAAAAAATATTCCTCTGGATTGTGCAAGAAGCGAGGAGGGGACACTGACAGACATGGTGGATGGTTAGTCGGACTTGGCTTCTTTCTCTTCTCCTTCAGAGGCTGGACTCTGGTTTTCGGTCTCCCGTTTTCTGCAGGCAGACCTGTGGTTTGCTGGTCGGCCTCTTCAGCTTGTTTGCTCCTCTCTTCCCTTTGGTTTGCACTTTTTCTATCTGATGATTTATCCTTCCCCGTAGGGGCGGGCTTGGCAGACAGATCCCGCAGCTCTGGTGGAGACCCGTGCGATGCGGAACCTGACCGAGCCGCACAGCCTAGCCGCTTCCCGCACGATCTGCGGCGACCCCAGCGCGGGCTAATAAAAATGTTATTATTATTATTATTACTAGTATGTGTGTATGAATGGTACGTGGGGTGGGGCTCATGCCATAGCCTGCACGTCGAGGTCAGAGGATAACTTTGTGCCGTTGGTGTTAACATTCATGACGAGGGTGACCCGGGGCCGCAGCGGGTCCCCTGGCGGGTGGGAGACAGACAGATAGCCAAGCGGGAAAGAGCTTGGGTATAAATAAACTATTTAGTGGGTTATGGAAGGGGAGGGGAGAAAGGGAGAGAGAGGGAGGGGACAGAGAAAGAGAGGAAAGAGAGAGGGGAGAGGGAAGACAGAAGCGAGGAGAAGGGAGAGAAGCAGAAGCTGCCTCTTCAGAAGTGGAGGCAGGAGATCAGCTTGTCTGGGCGGGAGAAAGGAGATTGGGAATGGGTGGGGCTTGTCTCTTAAAGGGACAGGGTACCCAGGTGACAGGGCAGGCCAGCAGCAAACAACAGTTGGTCTGTTTTCTTTCTACCTTTACATGGGTTCCAGGCATTTCACCCAGGTCACCAGGCTTGGGTGACAGGCATTTTCACCCACCGAATCATCTTGCCAGCCCCCCCCCCTCCCCATTAAGTACCGTTTACTTTTCTTTGCTGTAATAAAACATCTTGATCAGGACAACTTGTAGA
This sequence comes from Microtus pennsylvanicus, assembly GCF_037038515.1. Classification (NCBI taxonomy): domain Eukaryota; kingdom Metazoa; phylum Chordata; class Mammalia; order Rodentia; family Cricetidae; genus Microtus; species Microtus pennsylvanicus. The sequence continues at coordinate 100,741,960 of NC_134580.1, read as the reverse complement.
AGAGTTTGTTTGAGCTTATTGTTCGAGAGGGATAAGAGTCCATCACAGCAGGAGCAAGAAGCAGGCATGGTGGAAAGGGCAGAAAACAGAGTTCACATCCTCAACAGCAAACACGAAGCAGAGAAGGCAAAGGGAGAACAGGAAAGTCCCCAGCGATGTTCTTCCTCCTGTTCTCTAGAAAGGATGCACCACCTAAACCTCTCCAAACAGCACCACCGGCTGGGAGCCAGGGCCTCTGGGGGCCTTTCCCCTTCCTGTGCTACTAACGATTTTGCCAGTCTTGGAAGAAATAGACTCTGTAAAGAAAGAACTTAAAAACTCCAGGTGCACCATGGGACTCTGGCAACACCGGAGAACCTGTCTGCGGTTCAGCGTCACTGTGAAAGAAGCTGACTTGAGGGATCCCTGCTGAAACGATTGTTCCTTTGAGGTGGAAGGATGTTCTAACATCCTTCAACATCATCGGTTCAGCTGGTTCCCTGTGAAGGGAAAAGGATAAAGACGTTTGTTTGACTAGGGGAAAGAAAATTCCAAAGCCTCAGTGGGAAGTCTTAGGGATGGGGCTGGGTTCTGTAAGCACACTACAAATCTGCAATCCGCTAAACCATTGCTGATCAGACATATTTCTCCAGGTCTCCCAAAAGATAGAAAACAACAAAGGACTTGGGCCTAGCATAGCGTAGACTTGGCCGAACAGTTATAAACTTTAACAAGCAGTTATAAACACAAGGGATGGAATTAAGTGGTGGTTACCTTTCAGACTGAGAAGGGTGCCCTAGAGCGTGCAGAGCTCCCGAATAAGTTACAGATGCGCAGCGGGGACAGGAAAAGGAGAGGAGCACGAAGCTGCAGGGCGAGGAAGCGCAGCAGAATTGGCTGGGCAGACAGCGAGGAGCAGGAAAACTGTAAAAATCCAGGCCCGAGAGCTACTAACTTTGGTTGCCTGATAACTGTGCACTTATCAACACCATGCTTTGGGGTGGCCATGGAGCCAGACACCACAAAAACATTTCCGAATTGATACACAACCAATGTCTGGGAGGGGAGGCCATACTGGTGACACAAAGGTACCTTTTAAATTGTTACATTGTTTATTGCCTGTATGGCCTCATCTTAACCTTCTGCTCACTAAAATGTCAGGCTATTAGAAATGTCGACCTCTGCCATGTTCTGTGAAAGCCCAAGACATGCCTACGGCCTAAGCTTTCATGGACTCGGGGATTCCCAGGAAAGCGGGTCTTAGATTAACCACCACACACTCGGGAACTTTTTCTTTGAAGCACACTGAAAAGTACTAGTATTTCCCCTGGTGAAATAGCCATTCATATATCCCTGAATAATTTAGAAATATTGTTTATATATAAACAAAGTATTCGAAAAAAATTTCCTTCCCAGCATTCATGAAGTCTGCACTATGAGTCCAGTGTGGCAGAGCACGCCTTTAATCCCAGCATTTAAGAGGCAGAGGCAGGAGCATCTCTGTGAGTTCGAGGACAGCCTGGTCTAGAGAATGAGTTCCAGGACAAGTCAGGACTACATAGAGAGAGCCTGTCTCAAAAGAAGCAAAACAAAACTGAACTATGGCCCTCTGAGACCCAGCAAGTTAAAGTTAGCAAGATGTCCCTGTCTCTATGTACAAGAGACAGTGCAAAAGCCCTGGTGGACATTCAGAGATCCATGCCTTGTGAGCATGGAGTTGTGAGCGGTTGAAGTGGAAATAGGAGGCCTTTTAAGTGACAGTCGATTTCACCTCCTAAGTATCCAGCCCCACTGCAGTGAAAGGTGAGAAGTTCTGAGACCTCTTTGCGTCGTGGTGTTAGCCACCAAGAACTACACAGGGGTCAGCTGTCTCCCATAGATTACTTTGTTTACAGTAGCGTTATTTCTGTAACCTCGATAAAATGAGCCGAAGAATAAGAGCTGTGGAATCTTTAGGATTCGTCCAGTCCAACACCATTGTTTTACATTGAGGCCCCAGAGAAGGATGCTATTTGTAGAAGACTAAATGGTGAACCCTTAAAAGATGCTGCTCATCAAGCCTAGACAACAAAGAGGACCCTATGAGAGACATATGTGGATCTAATCTACATGGGAAGTAGAAAAAGACACGATCTCCTGAGTAAATTGGGAGCATGGGGACCATGCGGGAGCGTAAAAGGGGAGGGGAGAGGAGAATAAAATAAATCAATTTAAAAAAAAGATAATGCTCATCACTGGGCTGGCTAGGCCAGAGGTTAGAGCCTCCCTGCTTTTCCAGAGGATGGGAATTTAATTCCAGAGGCCTGGGTTCGATTCTCAACATCAATGAAGGATGTCTCTCCAACCACTTGTACCTCCAGTTCCAGGAGATTTGTCACCCTCTCCTGGCCTCTGCAGGGACTTACATGCATGTGGAAAACATTCACCCAAACACTCACATACACATAAATTAAAAATGTTTTTTTATTAAAAATGTTTTAATAAAAAAGATTTCTAGCAGGCTTGATGGTGCAGACCTTTGGTCTGTGAGCAGTGTGCTACAAATTGCTTAATGGCAAGACATAGATAGACCTGCTGCATCTCTGGAGCTGGGGCAGTGTACATGGTTCTCAGAGGCAGTGAACATACTCTGCCATGTGGAACTGGGCAGAGCCAACAGACGGGACCACAGAGTTGGTCCTAGCCAAGCAGGCTTAGCATTATAAAAATAAAATAGAATAAAAAATTTTAAAATTCATCCTGGTCAGAAAATAATTACAGATATGCAATAAAGACAGATTCAGACAAAAATAAACCTCTGAACAGGTAACAGTGTTGGACAAATGTACGTAGGCTTGGGAGAGAAGAAAAAGAGTACAGACAGTTATTAAAAGAAAACAAAGAGACAGAGTACAGACAGTCATAAATTAAAGGAGTAAAGAAAAATAAACCACATAAAGATGGAATATACACAGAGGTTTGGATTATGTAAACTATTGTGTTTTCTTTGAATTTTTTTTTACTGTGAATGAGATAAGTACAGAGAGACATTTCATTGTACAGGCTGCTAATCTAAACCAAAATATATACTTTAAAGGTATCTTGACTTCAAAATTTGGGTCTAAGAATATGTTACTTTGGAAAAGAAGTTCTGCTTTTGTTTCCATAGAGAATAAGAACCTGTGGATTCCTTTCTAAACTAATGTGGCTTAGTGGAAATAGACACCCCCCCCCAAAAGGTGTCCACAAACCTTAAAATTATGCTGCTCAATAAAAATCAGGAAGCAGTTTGGAAAGAACTACACCCAAATTTCCAAATATTGTTTATAAGTGTTTGTTTATATTTAAAGGGGGATATGCTATAGAGATGAATAGTTTGCATTGGTATGGATCTTGGTTTATTGATACAAATTTAAGGTCAAATTTGTTATATGTATATTTCTGCTCTTGATTAAGTATTGCATTTGTAAAGCTCATTTAAAAATATAATGTACAAGCCAGGCAGTGATGGTGCATGCCTTTAATCCCAGCACTCAGGAGGTAGAGGCAGGTGGATCTCTCTGTGAGTTCGAGGCCAGCCTGGTCTACAAGCGCTAGTTCCAGGACAGGCACCAAAGCTACAGAGAAACCATATCTTGAAAAACCAAATATATATATATATATATATATATATATATATATATATATATATATATATATATATATATTACAATTAAGGAATACAGGTTAATAGATAGTCATCTATAATAGTCAAGTTTGTAGTCATGTTAGTTAGGTATTCTAGATATATAAAGAGATGTATTTCAGTTAGATAGATAATCTTCAAAGCTTTCAAAGACCTATGGAATATGACATTTAAAATGCTTTAAGAATTTAGAATTTTTCATGACAACAAAACACATCTGCTTCTGACAGCACCAATCTACTTCAAGAGGAAGATGGACATCAAAGAGTCTCCTTACAGAATTGGTTAACCACCTGGATTTTTGGTCATGGTATTTTGTCACAGTGACACAAACCCTAAGACACTTGTATTATCAACCCAAAACTATCTTTTTGGACCTCGAAGCATTTTCTTAGATAAAGAATTTAAGTTTTTATGTCTCTCAACTTTATACACTTTACACCTCTTTTGTGAGTTACTTTTCTGAATTTGTAACAAGGAAAACTGTAACTATAACTATCTAATCTTCAACCTCATCAAAGACCTGAGAATGATACAATATTACCTGAGTAAACAGGAAGTGCAGAGAAAACAACTTCCAGAACTATAGAAAATGACAGAGGCATCTGGCTGTCTGAACAGTCGCCCCAAATTCCTCTGCAATGTTGGGGCATCCATCTTCTGCCTACAGGCCTAGAATATCTGAAAGACTTTTTTGTGAAGCAGTAATTTCAAAAAACATGTCCTAATTTGTCTTGACAAAGCTCGCCAGTCACCTTCTTTTGTGTCCTGCTTGTCCAGTTTTGACAGCAAAGTATCAGCAGTTAAGGCACAGACAATTTCTTGCCCAGTGGCTAATTTTTCCACAAGGAAAGCAAACTCCATATGGAGGTTCTTTGATGCCCATCATCTTTTTTTTGAAGTAAATTGGGTGCTACCAGGAGTAGACATATCTCACTGTTATGAAAAGGCTTATGTTATTAAAACATCTTAAATGTGATATTCTGTAGGTCTCTGAAGTGTTTGAAGACCATCTGCCTATCTCAAATATTATCTCTCAGTTTAGCTGGGATTGGCATAATGTCAAGCCTGATGACCTGAGTTACCTTCAGGACTCATGCAAGCCGTCCTCTGACATCCACTAGTGTGATATGGTGTACATGTGCATACACATACACTCATACACATACGCATGCACACACACACACACATACCAGCAACTTTCAGGACAATATTAAGCAGTCATATATGTGAAGGGAAATATGTGTAAGTTCAGAAAAAAGAGGATAATAAGAAAAATATTTCAAACAATAAGTTTACATTTCCAAACTTTAATTTGAAAAGAATTTCAACTAGTTACAAATAGAATAAAGATAATGAAAACACACAGGCACATCATAACAAAATTGCAAAGAAAAAAAACCCATGATAATAAACAATTTTTCAAAGTGCTTAACAGATAAAGATTGATATTGATAGAGATATACATGAGATGTACAGAGAAAGAACAAATAAGAATTCTAGCAGTTTTCTCATCAGAAACAATGCAGGGAGAGGATAGAGAACAACATCTTTAAAGTGCTGAAATATGAATGTAAATTACTGGGATTCAATACAGAGAGGAAATTCTTTTCAAAAACAACTGCAGACTAGCAAGATGACTTAGCCAGGAAAGGTACTTCCTGCCTGGCCTGACAACCTGAGTTCCATTTCCTGGGCCAAAGTGATGGAAGAAGAGAACCAACTCCTCCAAGATGTCCTCTCACCTACGCACACACACACACACACACACACACACACACACACACACACACAAATATGTGTTGTGAAAAATTTTTAAGGCAAAAAAGAGGCCTTTGCAGACACCTGACAGAGGAGGGGGTTGATCAACAGATGAGAAATGTTAGCAGAGGAAACATTCAGTGGCAAGAAAAGAACACCAGGACAAAGGGAATACTACACAAAAGACCCCAGCATGCCATAGTGGTAAATACACTGAGGAATTTTAAAAGGCATTTTTCTAGTTTTTAAATTCTGTTTAAAATGTTATCAACTGCTTTTTAAAAATACTAAGGAATTGTGGGGTTTATAACACATGAGGGTGTAAACATACAGTATCAATAACAAAAAAAGGTCAGTGGAGGAAAAATACTACATAGTGAGCTCATGCCAGTCTCAGCTACACACACACACACACACACACACACACACACACACAAAGTGAGCCAGGTGGTGGAGGGACACAAATCCCAGCACTCGGGAAGCAGAGGCAGGTGGATCTCTGTGAGTTTGAGGCCAACCTGGTCTACAGAGCAGTTTCCAGGATAGGCTCCAAAAAACTACACAGAGAAACCCTGTCTCGAAAAACCAAAAAGAAAAAAGAAGTTCATTTCATCAGAAAGAAGTCAGAAAAGTAAGGAAACAGAAAAACAGAGTAATTTACGAATCTTTACAAAGCTTTAGTTTGAGTTTGGGTTTTTTAGTGTTGGAGGATGAATGCAGGGTTTCACACAAACTGAGCACGCTAAAACACTCAGCTACAGTGCCCACCCCTTGGCATTTTGAAGCCTTCACTTCACTGACTCTGTGACAGAAAATCCCTTCCAATCGGTCAGTTCTAGAATTGGAAACCACTCTCTGTCATCTTCTGGACTTTGGGTCCCTACGGGAACTCCCCGTGCCCTCTTTTTAATGAGTGTGGAAAGATCTAGAAACAAGTGGCCAATTAATGCAGGCGTCTGTGCTCTAACACGCGCACATCTCAGGTGACAACCACTCTGGGCCAAGAGCTACTTACATAGCTTTGTAGATCCCGCCATACTCAGTATTTTAAGAACAAAAATGTTTGAAGAATGGCGGGAGGAGAGAAAGAAGGAAATGAGGGAGGGAAGGATGTGCTTGGGTATGGCATTTCCAGAGAATCCCTGAGGGTCGGTTCAATTAAGTCAGTTATGTCTCCCAAATTTATAGACTCTTACAGCCTCCACTTCCAAGTCAACCTCTCGGGATGCAGCGCCTCCTGGTGGACACCTGGGTCTGTTACGGGGGTGGGGAAGGAAGGGGACTGGAAACCGGAAGATATCTAACTGGAAATGGCTGGAGCTGGGATGCATGCTAGAGGAGCTCTCAACACTGCCGGCTTCTTTGTTGGCCCTCAAATAGGGAAAGCAGGGAAGGAGGGTGCGGATAGCCACTGAGTGTGCCACCTGGGTCACGGTGAAGTCATCCCAGGCCGGGCTCTCAGGGTCTCTAGCTCTTGGCTTTGTCAACCCAGAAACACCATCCCCTGAGATAAGCAGAGGAAATGAATCACACCAGCCATACCCAGGGATCTAAACTGTTTAACCACAGGAAGGTGAACAAGCCAAAAGTTCAGAGGCTTGGGCACGGCTATGCTTGCTCTTCGCGGCAGGCAAGTCCACTCGGCAGCCATGTCACAGACTCGTCTGCGGCCCTGGAGTCAAAGCAAAGAAAACTGGCAGAGTAGCCTTCAAAGAGGATGTTACAAAATTCCGATAGTTGGGTTGACCCGTCTAGAATGACAATAATCCTGTCGGGAAGGCCTGCTATGGGAAACGGAGGAGAGCATTCTCTGTACCCTACTCTCCCTGACTCCACCCCCTCTTCCTGCACCTGGGTCAGGAGACATCCATTTAGCTTCCTTCCGCATTCCTGGTAATAGAGGTGGGTGGCCAGTGGGCTACCTTAGGTGGCAGATGTTTCAAAGTTGTGTTATCTAGGTTGTGATGTCATTGACACAGCAACGGGAAAGCTCAGTAAGGAAAAAACTAGGCCTTTCTGTCAACAGGATGAAATCTCTTGCCTGGGTGTAGACCTGACATTCCAAGGTACCCAGAACACAAGAGTTAATCCGGTTCAGATTAACTTGCCAGTGAACCACCCATAGGAAGACTCGCCTTAATGAGTGATGCTAAAAAAGGTGAGTGCAATAATAATCTTTTAAAAAAAAAAACTTATAATTTAGCTTCCCAGAATTTCCACTCTCAGTACAATCCCTACAGGCTGCTATGAGATCCTGCTGGATCTGCCCACCTTACTGAGTACTTTTCTTTTTTGGCTATTTCTTTCTGAGCGGAGTCTATATGTGTTCCCTCCCCCACCCCCCCTACTTTGGGCTTTCTCGCTCTTTCTCTAATGCACCCCTCTTTGTTGGCTTAATTCAAATGGCCTGACATTTCTCTTTCTCTCCTCCATTCTCTTCCTCTGGGCAGCTGCGAAGACTGACAACTCGCCTGCCCTGGGGAAGCTTTTGTTTTGTTTTGTTTTAAAGTCTTAATAAAATTGTACATTTTGAATAAAATTTGACTTTGCTTGACTTTCAAATTTTTCCTGCCTTTGACCTAACTGGCAGTGAAAATGAAATAGTTCCTGCACCCATAAATAATATCAGAGT